>NC_029786.2:63261434-63285152 GCF_000816755.2 Arachis ipaensis
CTGCTATCTTCATCCAATCAGTCTTACTCCTTTCCATGGCTGGCTTTATGTGATACATCACCACTGTCAATGGCTACTTTCGGTCATCTCTCGGGAAAATGATCCAATGCCCTGTCACGGCACGGCTAATCATCTGGAGGCATCACCTTTGTTAATGGTTTCATCTTATCCTCTCAGTGAAAATTATCAACGCACCATGTCACGGCACGGCTATTCATCTGTCGGTTCTCGATCATGCTGGAATAGGATTTACTATCCTTTTGCGTCTGTCACTACGCCCAGCAATCGCGAGTTTGACGCTCGTTGAAATCACAGAAACTCATAGTAAAGTCCAGAAATGTGAATTTAACATAAAAACTAATGAAAACATCCCTAAAAGTAACTAGATCCTACTAAAAATATACTAAAAACAATGCCAAAAAGCGTATAAATTATCCGCTCATCAATTACATAAGCCAAAAGGCATCCTTTTGTATGCATACGTTCCAAAGGGACATGTAAAAGTGGTCTTCTCCTGATCTTCAGGAGCTATATGAATTTGAAAGTAGCCTGTATTACCATCTAAAAAGCAATAATGGGATTTACCTGACAGGCGATCGAGCATCTGATCAATAAATGGCAAGGGGTAATGATCCTTGTGAGTAGCTTGGTTGAGACGCCTATAGTCAATGCAAACCCTCCATGAATTCTGCACCCTAGTTGTCAGGAGCTCTCCATGCTCATTCTTTATTGTTGTGACTCCAGACTTCTTGGGCACCACTTGTACTGGACTGACCCATTCACTGTCTGAGATTGGGTAAATGATATCTGCTTCAAGTAGCCTGGTTACTTCTTTCTTGACAACTTCTAAGATGGTGGGATTTAATCTTCTTTGGGGTTGATGGACGGGTTTTGATTCCTCTTCTAAATATATTCTGTGCTCATAAACTTGAGGATTGATACCTACTATATCCGTCAAGCTCCACCCAATTACTTTCTTGTGCTTTTTCAGCACACTGAGCAGTTGTTCCTCCTTGTGAGAAGTGAGTTCCCTTGCAATGATAACTGGAAACTTCTGATTATCCTCAAGGTAAGCATACTTGAGGTGTGGAGGAAAGGGCTTCAATTCCAATTTCTTCTCATGGCTAGGTTCTGGATCATCCGGGACTAGTGGTAATGGTAAGGTGTCTTTATTATGTTCAGAGGGTGTCCCCACACTTGGACCTTGCTCCATGTGCTTCTCTTCTAATTCTTCTTGGTGAAGTTCAGCTACAGTTTCATCAATGATGTCGCACTAAAAGATAGAATGATCTTTCGGAGGGTGCTTCATAGCTTCATTTAAACTGAAACTTACTGTTCTGCCATCTATCTCAAAGGAGTAAGTTCCTGAGAATGCGTCCAGCTTGAACTTCGAGGTCTTCAGGAATGGTCTTCCAAACATGATTGATGATGGTCTTCCTGAGTCATTAGTGGGCATTTCCAGGATATAGAAGTCAATAGAAAATGTGAGCCCCGTAATGCTCACTAATACATCTTCAGCAATTCCAATTACTGTAATAATGCTTTTATCTGCTAACACAAAATGAGCTGCCAACCTTTTTAAGGGAGGGAGCCTTAAGGTATCATATATAGACAATGGCATTATACTAACACACGCTCCTAAGTCACACATGCAATCAGAAAATATTACACCTCCAATGGTATAGTTAACCATGCATGGACTTGGATCACTACATTTTTCAGGTATACCTCCCATTAAAGCAGATATAGAATTACCTAAAGGAATAGTTTCTAACTCATTGATTTTATCTTTATGTATGCATAAATCTTTCAAAAACTTTTCATATTTAGGTACTTGCTGAATAACATAAAAAAGGGGAACAGTTACCTCAACCTTTTTGAAAATTTCTACCATTTTGGGATCAAATTTCATCTGCTTTCTAGACTTCCTTGCAAGATGTGGAAATGGGATAGGAATGGCGCCATTTTCAGCTTCTGCATCCTTTGGTGCTCCATTTCTTTGCTGAGCTACTTCTTCTTCAACAATGTCTTGCACTTCCTCTTCCTCTTCAGCATCTTCCACTTCTATTACATCCTCAGCTGGGGCGTGTACCTGTGGGCTTGGCTCCTCTTGGTTCTTCTCCTGCAATGTGGTTTCGGACCTCAAAGTGATGGCGTTGATGCCACCCTTGGGGTTAGGTAAGGGTTGAGAAGGAATTCCACTGGAGTTTAAAGGCTGGTTAGTGGAAGTAGGTAATGAATCTATCCGGGCGGCGAGAGCTTGTAAAGTGGCATTCAGACCATTTAGAGTAGAGTTCAGTGTAGTCTGCATGTCTTGTTGTCCTTGTGCAAGAGAACGAAGCATCTCGTCGTTTGATGAGGAAGTGGGATAAGTGATCTGAGGGACCTGTTGTTGGTTGTGCTGGGGTCCTTGTGATTACCGTAAGTGAGGAGTTCTATAAGGTTGGTTCTGGTTCTGCTGTCTGTTGTTGTTATTCCACCTCTGGTTTCCATTGTTGTCTCTGCCTCCTCTGTTATAGTTGTCCCTCCAGCCATGGTTGGAATTATCCCTCCAACCTTGGTTGGAGTTGTCCTGCCATCCTTGGTTATAGTTGCCGCCTTGTTGATTGTATCCTTGATTTGGGCGGTCATAGAAGTTATGAGTGGTTGCCACAGTATTGTCTTCTTGTTGGAGCTGCGGGCATTCATCAGTATAATGACTATAATCAGCACATATGCCGCATACTCTTTGAGGGACTAACTGTTGGCTTTGCTGTGGTGGGAAAGGCTGAGCTTGTTGTTGTTGATTCAACTATAATTGCTTCAGTAGGTTGGTCATTTCACATATACTCTGTGTAAGAGCAGTAGTCTCAGTACTAGAGAAAATTTCTGCAACAGCTTTAAAGTGGCTATTCCTGTGCCTGTGATTCCTGGTGGACTCAGCTAAGTCGCTGATTAGTTGCCATGCTTCATCTGCGGTCTTGTACTTTTTCAGAGAACCATTACTAGCACCATCTAGTGTAGTCTTATCCCGAGGCTTCATGCCTTGAGTGAAATAGCTGATCAATACTAGCCTGTCAATCATGTGATAGGGGCATGCATCTAGAAGGTTCTTAAAATGCTCCCAGTACTCATAGAGAATTTCTCCTTGAACAATGCATGAGATCTCTTTCCTTAGTCTGTCTGTAACTTTAGCTGGAAATTATTTTTCCAGAAATTCTCTTCTGAGCGTATCCCAGTTAGTAACAGTCACTTAAGGTTGGGAGTAGTACCACTCCCTTGCCTTTCCCTCAAGAGAAAACGGGAAGGCAGTTAACAGAATAGAAGTTTCATTAGCACCCTGACATCAAACAGTAGAACAGGCTGTCTGAAAATCCCTGTGGTGCTTGATGGGCTCCTGAGCAGGTAAGCCATGAAACTTGGGCATTTAGTTTATTAGTGCAGTCTTCAGTTCAAAATCTGCAGCCAGAGTTGGATGATGCACTTGATACGGCTACATTGTAAAATCTGGGGCTCCAGCTTCCTAGAGAGTAATCCTCCTAGGTGCTGCCATTCTATCTGCACGTGAATCAACTGAATCAGTAGTAAAAGAGCTTGTTTCGCTCTCAGATGGCGGTTCAGATTCACCCTCAAAGGCTAACCGACGTCGAGCTCGCCTAATATGTGAAATAGTTCTTTCAATTTCAGGATCAAATGAGGCTAAACTCGGATCAGGCACTGAACGTGTCATTCAATGAAAAAAACATATAGCTCATGGTAAAAAAATAAAATTAAAATATGCAAATAAAAAAATAAAAATATGTACACTAATTAATAATCTAGCACACAATTGCAACTCCCCGGCAACGGCACCAAAAACTGGTGCGTGATAAAAGTTAGGCCAATTAAGAGATTATAATATAATAGAACAGCGTTGCGAGTATAGCTCTTAACCAGCTAAAATTTGCCTAACCAATTTAGAAGAGTGTCACAAAAATTTAGAATAGAAAAATACTGGGAGTATGAGTCCCAGGTCGTCTCCCAACGAGTTGCAAGAAATGGTGCTATTTTATAAATTAGGAAATTCCAAGAGAGTTGAGTTTGGATAATGAGTAATTAAATAATTATAAATTAAAGCAATAAAAACTAAGGGTTGCCCCCCAACATTTTTTGTTAATTTTGCAGATCGCGCAGGTCACGCGTACGCGTCAGTCACACGTGCGCGTCATTCATGCAGACTCCAGTCCACGCATACGCGTTAGGCACGTGCACGCGTCGCTGCAATTTTCTCTGTTCTGCGCGCTCGCGTGAGCCATGCGCGCGCGTCGGTGTTCACTGATCATCTCCTTAGTTTCTTGTGTTCCTTCTATTTTGATAAGCTTCCTCTCCATTCTCTAAGCCATTCCTACCCTATAAAGCCTGAAACACTTAACACACAGATCACGGCATCGAATGGTTTAAAGGAGAAAAATATACTAATTAAAGATCTCTTAGGAAGCAAGTTTTCAACCATAGAATAAAACTAGGAAGGAAAATGTAAAATCATCCAATTAGTATGAATAAGTGGGTGATGACTTGATGAAACCACTCAATAAAACACAAGATAAACCATAAAATAGTGGTTTATCAATTACCCTATACACTTGAGTGATTAGAGTGCACATATACTATCAGTATGAGTTCAATGCTTGATTCTAAGTTTCTTGCTTTCATGAGCTATCTTCTTACAAGTTTACTTGTCTTTACTGTATGAGTTGAATTAGTGGAATCTAAATTACTTTTGTATTGGAGAACTTATTTACTGTTAACCAAGTAGATAGAAATATCTTAGCATATAGTTGCCTTCATAGGTTGCATTGCATGAGTCTTACTTTTTCCTACTCATTTATTTTATCTCCTTGAGCTAAGCATGAGGACATGCTAATGTTTAAGTGTGGGGAGTTTGATAAACCACTATTTTGTGGTTTATCTTGTACTAATTGAGTGGTTTTTATCAACTCTTTACTCACTTATTCATAATATTTGCATGATTTTACAATTCCTTCCTAATTATGCTCTATGATTGAAAACCTACTTCTTGAGCCTTTAAATTGTGTATTCTTAATGTCCTCTCATACTATTTGATATCGTGATCTGTGTGTTCAGTGTTTTCAGGCTTTAAAGGACAAGGAATGGCTTAGAGGATGGAGAGGAAGCTTGCAAAAATGGAAGGAGCACAAGAAATAAAGGAGACAACCAGCGAGAAGCGACGCGCACGCATGGCTCACGCGTGCGCGCAAATTGGAATTCTGCATAGTGACATGTGCGCGTTCCCGACGCGTACGCGTGGAAGTGAATCTGCACAATGACGCGAGCGCGTGCCTGACACGCACGCATGGCAAGGAAAATCGTCAAACGATGCGTACGCGTGACTGACGCGTACGCGTGATATGCGCGATCTGCAGAAATAACAGAAAACGCTGGGGGCGATTTCGGGCCGAGTTTTGACCCAATTTTCAGCCCAGAAACACAGAATAGAGCCAGGAAACATGCAGAGACTCAACATACATTCAGAGACATTCACACATTCACATTACGCATAGTTTTAGTTTAGTTTTTGAATCTTAGAGAGAATTCTACTCCTTCCTCTAGGGTTCTTCACATTCATAGTTTTAGAGTTTATTGCTTTTGCTTTTGGATACTGAGAAGGATCATTACCTCCGTAAAAGTTTCATTATTCTAGTTTGTTTTCTTAATTCCCTTTCTTTTTACTGCCCATTGACCCTGTTTGGATAAGTATGTTGTATTTTGGGATTTATTAATACAAGAACCTTTTTATTTTTAATTGATTTTTAATTATTGTCTATCATGTTTTCCTTTTATTCCCTTTTTAATTCTGTGAAGTTTATATTCATGATAATGGAGTAGTTTCCTAACTTGATTGGGAGTTGATTAAAAGGAGAACCTTGAGTTGAAATACTCAAGTGTTAATCCTAATGGGTAGTTGATGACTGACAACTCTAGTCTCTTACTCTAATCCTTCCTTAGGAAAGGATTAGGATCTGTGATATAGTTGGTTAGTTAGTTACTTGACTTTCCCTTATTAATTAAGGGATGACCAAGTAGAGCAACTACCTTTTATTATTAAACTTGGAAAATTCCAACAAGGATAGAAATTCCAATTAATCTTCTCCCGATCAAGGCTTTTAATTTAATTATATAAATTCTCTCATTAATTTCTGTTGTTTAATTTTACAATTATTTATTTTCCTATTTCTCAAACTCATAATTTCTGGGAAAACCTCTGACCAATAAGCTGCACTCTTTTGTCAACTCGTTGGGAGACGACCTGGGATTCATACTCCCAATAATCTTATTCTTAAATCTGTGATAACTCTTCTAAATTGACAAGCGGATTTTTGCTGGTTAAGAACTGTACTTGCAACGCATTTCTATTATTAATTTCTTAACCGGCCAATTTCCGCCGCGTCAATTTTTGGCGTCGTTGCCGGGGAGTTGCAATAGTGTGCTAATTTATTGGTTGGAATTTATTTATTTGCATTTTATTTTATTTTGTTTTATTACCATGAGCTATATGTTTCTTTTATTGAATGACGCGTTCACTACCTGATCTGAGCTTAGCCGCATTTGATCCTGAATATGAAAGAACTCTTTCATGTATTAGGCGAGCTCGGCGTCGGCTAGCCTCTGAGGGTGGTGAAGTGGTTGTTGCCAATTCACCAGTCTTATCTGAGAGTGAATCTGAACTGCCAATTTAGGAAGAAACAAGCTCCTCTACTACTGATTCAGTTGATTTACATGCAGGTAACATGGTAGCACCCAAGAGGATTACTCTCCAGGAGGCAGGAGCCCCAGACTTTAATTTGCAACCGTATCAAGCGCGTCACCCAAATCTGGCTGCAGATTTTGAACTGAAGACTGTGCTAATCAACTTGATACCTAAGTTTCATGGCTTACCTGCTCAGGAGCCTATAAAGCACCTCAGGAATTTTCAGACAGCCTGTTCTGCTAATCGCTTTCCCATTTTCTCTTGAGGGAAAGGCGAGGGAGTGGTATTACTCCCAACCTGAAGCAACTGTTACCAACTGGGACATGCTCAGGAGAGAATTCTTGGAAAAATACTTTCCGGCTGAAGTTACAGACAGACTAAGAAAGGAGATTTCATGCATCATCCAAGGTGAATCAGAAACCCCTTATGAGTACTGGGAGCGCTTCAAGAGTCTGCTGGATGCATGCCCCCACCACATGATTGATAAGTTGGTATTGATCAGCTACTTCACACAAGGCATGAAGCCTCAGGATAAGACCACATTGGATGGTGCTAGTAATGGGTCTCTGAAAAAGTACAAGACAGCAGATGAGGCGTGGCAACTGATCAGCGATCTAGCTGAGTCCACCCGGAATCACAGACACAGGAACAACCATTCCAAGGCTGTTGTAGAGGTTTCCTCTAGCATTGAGACTACTGCTCTCACACAGAGTATATGTGAGATGACCAACCTACTGAAGCAGATAAATCTAAATCAACAACAATCTCAACCTCCCTCACCACAACATAGTCAACAACTGGTTCCTCATAGAGTATGCGGAATATGTGCTGATTATAGTCACTACACTGATGAGTGTCTACAGCTCCAACACGAGGACAACACCTTGGCAGCCACTCACAATTTCTAAGACCACCCAAATCAAGGATATCATCAACAAGGCGACAACTATAACCAGGGTGGGAACTATAACCAAGGTTAGCAAGACCATTCCAACTAGGGGTGGAGAGATAATTCTAACCAGAGCTGGAGGGACAACCATAACAGAGGAGGCAGAGACAACCAGGGAAATCAGCGGTAGAATAATAACAACAATTGGAATAACCGGTATCAGCAAAACCAGAATCAGCCTTACAGAGCACCTCATCTAAGGCAGTCTCAAGGACCATAGCACAACCAACAGCAGGCTCCTCAAATCACCTATCCCCCTTCTTCTTCTCATGATGAACTACTTTAGTCTATTGAGCAAAGGCAAAAGACCATGGAGAGCTCGCTTAGCTCCACCTTAAATGGTCTGACCTCTGCTGTACAAGCTCTTGCCTCACAGATTGGATCAATGAACAACTCCAACAACCAGCCTTCAAGCTCCAGTGGAATTCCTTCTCAACCATTACCCAACCCCAAAGGTGGCATCAATGCCATCACTTTGAGGTTCAAAAACACACTGCAAGAGAGGAATCCTGAGGAGCCAAGCTCACAAGAACACGCCCCAATGGAGGACATGGTTGAAGTGGAGGAGGTTGAAGAAGAAGATGAAGTGCAAGACTTGGTTGAAGAAGAAGCAGCTCACCCCAGGAATAGAGCACCAAGTAACGCAGAAGCTGTAAGAGACGCAGAAGCTGTAGGAGATGCCATCCATATTCCATTTCTACACCTTGCAAGGAAGTCCAGAAAGCAGATAGAACTCGATCCCAAAATGGTAGAAATCTTCAAAAAGGTTGAGGTAACTATTCCTCTTTTTGATGTTATTCAGCAAGTACCTAAATATGCAAAATTCCTAAAAGATTTATGCATACATAAGGATAAGATTAATGAATTAGAAACTATTCCTTTTGGTAGTTCCATATCTGCTTTAATGGGGGGTATACCCGAAAAATGTAGTGACCCAGGTCCATGCATGGTTAACTGTACCATTAGGGGTGTAATATTTTCTGACTGCATGTGTGATCTAGGAGCATGCGTGGGTATTATGCCTTTGTCTATATATGATGCTTTGAGGCTCCCTCCCTCAAAAAGGTTGGCATCTCATTTTGTGTTAGCAGATAAAAGTATTATTACAGTGGTTGGAATTGCTGAGGACGTGCTGGTGAGCATCAAGGGGCTCACATTTCCCATTGACTTCTACATCTTGGAGATGCCCCAAAATGACTCAGGAAAGCTGTCATCCATCCTGCTTCGAAGACCATTCCTGAAGACTTCGAAGTTCAAGCTGGATGCCTTTTCAGGAACCTATTCTTTTGAGATAGACGGCCGAGCAGTGAGCTTCAATCTAAATGATGCTATGAAGCACCCTCCGAAATATCATTCCGTATTCCAATGCGACATCATTAATGAGACTGTAGCTGCAGTCCACCAAGAAGAAATGGAGGAGATACACATGGAGCAAGGTCCAAGTGTGGGGAAACCCTCTGAACACAATGAGGACACCTTGCCATTATCACTAGCTCCAGAAGATCCAGTGCCCAGTCAGGAGCAGAAATTGGAGTTAAAGCCCCTTCCACCTCACCTCAAGTATGCTTACCTTGAAGATAATCAGAAGCTCCCAGTCATCATTGCAAGGGAACTCACTTCCCAACAAGAGGAGCAGCTGCTTAGTGTACTGAAAAGACACAAGAAGGCCATTGGGTGGAGCCTGGTGGATATAGTAGGCATCAGCCCTCACGTTTGTGAGCATAGAATATTTTTAGAAGAGGGAGCAAGGCTTGTCCGTCAACCCCAAAGAAGACTGAACCCCACTATCCTGGAGGTTGTCAAGAAGGAAGTAACCAGATTACTTGAGGCAGATATCATCTATCCCATCTTAGACAGTGAGTGGGTCAGCCCAGTACAAGTGGTGCCCAAGAAGTCTGGAGTCACCACAGTGAAGGATAAGCATGGAAAGCTCATAGCAACCAGAGTGCAGAATTTCTGGAGGGTTTGCATTGATTACAGGCGCCTCAACCAAGCCACTCGTAAGGATCACTACCCCCTGCAATTCATTGATCAAATACTGGACTGCCTGTCAGGTAAATCCCATTATTTCTTTTTAGATGGTTACACAGGCTATTTCCAGATTCATATAGTTCTTGAAGATCAGGAAAAGACTACTTTTACATGTCTCTTTGGAACATATGCTTACAAGAGAATGTCTTTTGGCTTGTGCAATGCACCAGCTACTTTCCAAAGGTGCATGATGAGTCTTTTTTCTGACCTACTTGAGAGCTGTATGGAGATTTTTATGGATGATTTTAGCGTATATGGTGATTCCTTTAGCCTTTTCTTGGATAGTTTATCTAGAGTATTAGACAGGTGTGTTAGTTCAAACCTTGTTTTAAATTTTGAAAAGTGTCATTTTATGGTCAAACAAGGTATTGTTCTAGGACACTTTGTTTCTAATACTGGTATTTCTGTAGATCCAGTAAAGGTAAATGTCATTTCTAGTCTACCTTACCCCTCCTCTGTGAGGGAAGTTCGTTCGTTCCTTGGCCATGCAGGTTTCTATCGGAGATTCATCAAGGACTTCAGTAAGGTAGCATTGCCCTTATCCAGACTGCTGCAGAAGGATGTCGAATTCGAGCTGAGTAAGGATTGTATGGAGGCGTTCGATAAGCTGAAGATTGCCTTGACTCAAGCTCTAATTGTGAGAGGACCAAACTGGAGCCAGCCCTTTGAGATTATGTGTGACGCCTCCAACCATGCTGTAGGAGCGGCGCTGGCCTAGCGCGCAGGTAAGGATCCTTTTGTAATTGCATATGCTTCAAAGACATTAGACGCTGCTCAATCTAATTACACTACCACTGAGAAAGAGCTTCTGGCTATTGTTTTTGCTCTGGATAAATTTCAAGCCTACTTACTTGGTACTAAGGTGATAGTGTACTCAGACCACGCAGCTCTAAAGTATCTATTAGCTAAAAAAGAGTCCAAACCAAGGCTAATACGTTGGATACTGCTGCTGCAAGAATTTGATTTAGAAATTAAGGATAGGAGTGGTTCTCAGAATTTAGTGGCGGACCACTTGAGTCGCCTTGAGCATATTAAGGATGACTCCACTCCTATCAATGATGCTTTTCCATTTGATAGCTTGCATGCAGTATCTGAAGTAGTTCTTTGGTATGCGCCTGTAGCTAATTATCTAGTTAGCCATATTTTCCCTCCCAATTTTACTAAGCACCAGAGGGACAAGCTGAAAAGCGAGTCCAAATATTATATATGGGATGATCCCTATTTGTGGAGGTGTGGTGCTGACCAGATAATTAAGAGGTGTGTGCCTCAATCAGAATTTCAGTCCATTTTAAAGGCCTGCCACTCATCTGAGAGTAGTGGACATTTTGGCCCTCAAAGAACAGCTAGAAAAATTCTAGACTGTGGATTCTGGTGGCCTACTCTTTTTAAAGATTCCACTGCCTTCTGTAAATCTTGTTCCCCATGCCAGAGGTTTGGTAATATATCCAAGAGGGATGAGATGCCCCAGCAAATTATGCTATTCTGTGAAATTTTTTATGTTTGGGGCATTGACTTCATGGGTCCGTTTTCAAACTCAAGCGGTTTCTCATATATACTGTTAACTGTAGATTATGTTTCTAAATGGGTGGAAGCGATTCCTACCCGTACTGATGATGCTAACACTGTTGTCTCCTTTGTTAGAAACCATATTATCTGTCGCTTTGGATCACCATGAGCAATCATGAGCGATCAAGGCACCCATTTTTGTAACAGGAGACTGACTGCTTTACTGAAGAAGCATGGTGTTATTCACAAGATAGCAATAGCCTACCATCCCCAGACTAATGGACAAGCGGAGGTATCTAACAGAGAGATAAAGCATATCCTGGAGAAGATATCCAAGCTTTATAGGAAGGACTGGAGCACCAAGTTACAAGATGCGCTTTGGGCATATTGAACAACATATAAGACACCTATAGGGATGAGCCCTTCTGCCTGGTTTATGGAAAATCATGTCACCTCCCAGTAGAGATAGAACACAAAGCATTCTGGGCGGTGAGAGAAATCAACATGGGATTCGAGAGGGCCGGAGCTGAACGAAAGATGCAACTAGCAGAGCTGGAGACCCTTCGCCTAGAGGCGATAACTCCAAATTATACAAAGATAAGATGAAGGCTATGCATGACAAGCACATCAAAAGGAGAGAATTCAGACCTGGGGAGCTGGTTCTCCTTTACAACTCCAGACTAAGGCTCATGCCAGGCAAGCTAAGATCCAGATGGAAAGGTCCCTACAGAGTAGAGAAGGCAGAACCTTACAGAGTCTTTCACTTGAGTCATCCTTCAAGCTCTAAATTTATCAAGGTCAATGGATATCGCTTAAAGCTATACCATGGTGAGAAGATGAAGAAAAACAAGGAGCTGGAAATCTTTCTCTTTGAGGATCCACCAACAGTAAGAGAATGAGCTAGTGGACCGTCTTAAGGACGTTAAAGAAAAGTGCTAGGTGGGAGACAACCCATCATGGTATGATCGTTCCATTTCAGTCTTAGTTTTGTTTTATTTTATTCTACTTTATTTTTCTTAGTGACTCTTCTTATAATCTCTGCATATACTCTGCATTTGCATTTGCATTCTGCATAAAAAAAAATGCACGCGACGCGCGAGCGTCTCTGACGCGTCCGCGTCATATGTGCATTCGAAACAAGAAGATAAGAAGCAGAGAGTTATGCTGGAGCATGGCTGGAGGCGTGCCTCAGGCACAAACACGCCCACGCGAACGTGTCCCTGACGCGTTTGCCTCATTTGCAGAATCATCCTTCCACGCGTGCGCGTCACCCACGCGCACGCGTGACCCTGCAAAATCGACGTAAAGGGGTGTATGGCAGAGAGTTATGATGGAGTGGCACTGGAATGGTGCTGGAAGCACAAACCCCATCATGCGTACGCGTCATTTTTCAAAGTAAGGCCACTCACGCGTGCGCGTCCCTCACGCGCACGCATCACCCTAAATTTTGGCAATGTGCGTATAAAACAGAGAGTTGTGCGTGCGCGAGGCTGTACTCGTGCCAATAGCATAAATCAGGTCACGCGTGCGCGTCACCCATGCGAACGCATCACCTAAAAATAGTGCCAACCACGCGAACGCATGCTCCACGCGTCCGCGTCGCATGCGATGCACAGTTTAACTAGACCTGCGTCAGAATTCCTATCTTTTCTTCCCCAATCCTAATTTTATCTTTTCCCTTCTTATTTCTTTCTTCTTCCTTCTTTCTTCTTTATTCCTTCTCACTTTTTACTTTCTTCCCCTTTTTTCTCACATCCATTATCAAGGTTCTTTTCTTTTCTTCTTCCCTTTTTACTTTTCCATTATTATTTTTATTTATTTATATTTTCTTCTTCTTTTTCTTTTTACTTTCATTATCTATGTTTTCTTTTTCTTTCTTTTTCTTTTTTTTACATTATTTTGATTGGTGTTAGAAATTTAATTGGGTGATTATTTTCTTCTATAATTGCTTATGGACTATTAAAGAATTGTTTGACAATTAATATTACTTCTTAAGGGTTGTTTGCATGTTCGAATCTAATACTTTCAATAACATATTTACCATGCATGCTAAGTGTTTGTGAAAAAGCCCGTATGGCATTGTGCATTTTTAAATTATTCTATTCTTCTACTCTAATGCCTGCTTTTCACAAAACCCCTTTTTATATATTATTCATTGAATATAATTGTCAATACAAATAGATTGCTAGTTTGAAACACTTGATAATCAAATTGGACATTTAATGTTTGATCTATACCATTCATGCCTTTGCCAGCATGCCAATAAACATCTTGCATCTACTTGCCATAACATGCACTTGCTATATTTCCATTGATGAACTTTTCACATGTAGTCGCGACCATGTGTTAATGACATCCTTCTTTACCGTGCATTGATTATCACTTGTACCCTCCTCTTCCTTGCCCTAACCCTTAGCTTTAAAAGTTACTTTCCTTTTCCCTTTTCAGGATGGCCACCAAGAAAGGTAAAGAGAAAGCTACTCCCAAACCACCGGCAAGGAAAGCGACGAGAGGAGCACTAGCTGCGGAACCTTACATACCTCAAGGAGCTACTAGTTGGTAACTACCCACCTAAAGAAGACCCAGACACCCCAAACTCCATTTCATTTACCAGCACAGAGAGCCATGACGGTCCCGACTGTGGAGATGCTGCTACCAGCCCCCCTTTGTTCCTGACAGGTGGCACCGAGGACGGTGCCAAGCTTTAAGTGTGGGGAGGTCGGTCAGTACCTGACTTCCAGAGGTAATTTCTCTTTTTTAACACCAATAAATTATTTATTTTTCTTTTGTTTAGGATAGGATAGATTGCATAGTAATAGGTATTTGCATGCATGTTCTATTTGGTTGAAAAATAATAAGTTTCTTTTTTACCAATTTGGCTGGGACGCCGTTCTCAGAGTTATCGCACAACCTGACAGCAGATGGATCTACGGATACCATCGATCCCGACCCAAAGGGATATCGGCTTCGGCACTTACCCTGGAAGCTCGAGTATGGGCACAAATCATGTCCCATTATGTCTTTTCGAGCACCCACGAATCCTCCTTCACTACAGACATGGCTGTTTTACTCTGGTGTATCCTCACAAACCAACCTCTAAACCTACCAACACACATCCGGAATGCCATGGGACATGTACAAATTGCGGGCAACCTACCTTTTCTCGCCTTGGTCTCAGATCTTGTCTCAGCAGCCGAAGTCTCCTACAGAGCTGGGGACACCAAAGCCATGCTTCCACGGGATGATCAGTATGTCCCTAATGAGAAATATATCAGATCTCCAGCCGTAACTACAAGCCAGCCCACTGAACCGGCTGAAGACATTCCTCCTTCAACACTACAAGCACCTACAACAAACCAAATGCTCCACCAGATACTTGAGAGGTTGGATCGGCAGGAACACAAAGCAAAGCTAAGAGAGCGCCGTAACAAGCGCCGATTCACATACCTCAAGGAGCTACTTATGGGAAAATACAAAGACCCAGACACCTTGGACTCCACTTCATTTACCAGCACAGGGAGCCATGACGGTCCCGACTGTGGAGATGCTGCTACCAGCCCCCCTTTGTTCCTGACAGATGGCACCGAGGACGGTGCCAAGCTTTAAGTGTGGGAAGGTCAGTCAGTACCTGACTTCCGGAGGTAATTTCTCTTTCTTAACACCAATAAATTATTTATTTTTCTTTTGTTTAGGATAGGATAGATTGCATAGTAATAGGTATTTACATGCATGTTCTATTTGGTTGAAAAATAATAAGTTTCTTTTTAAGACCCTATTTTTGAAAAATTTCACTAATTTAAATCAGAATTTTTTGTGTTAAACTTGTTTGAAGATTGTATTTGGAACATAAATGATAGCTAAAGAACACACAACCTGTGAGAATTGAGCTTAATTACATGGTTACATTATTTAACCATAATATTTTATTCTTGTGTATTTTCTTCTCTATGATTGTAATCTATATTTTGTTCCATCCTATATGTCCAATATTTAATGTGTTATATGCATGCATATGAATAAGGCTATTATTTTATTAGCTCATTTATCCCAAATAGCCTACCCTTTTATGTCACCCTTGTTAGCCACTTTGAGCCTTTCTATCCCATTTGTTCTATATTTTACCACATCACTAGCCTTAAGCGGAAAAATAATTAAATACCCCAAATTGAATCTTTGGTTAGCTTAAGATAGAGATTGTGTGTTAATTAAGTGTGAGAAAACTGTGGAAACATGGGTTAATAAGTGAATATGTTATGTTTTTACAATTGATAAAATATTGGAAATTTGGGTACCAACTCATGTGAAACCAGAAAAAAATAAAAAAATCCATGTGCATTGATAAGTGATGTTTACTTTTACTTATTAAATAAATAAATAAGGGGACAAAATTACCCCAATGCAATGTTAAGTTAATGAAAAGATCAATGCATATGTGATACAAATTAAAAGAAGAGTTGATGCATGAGTATATAATGCAAAAGTGAAATTTTGGGTAGCTGGGCATGAATTTAAAAATATATAGAGTATGTATAGGTGAAGGCTTAGGTTGATCAAGGATTCAATTTATAGCTCACTTAGCCATATATATCCCTCACCCTTACCTTGGCCCCATTACAACATTGAAAAGACCTCATGATGTTTGCAATGTACATTAAATACTTGTTGATTGGTTAGGTGAAGAACAAGGTTTAGAAAGCATGACTAGGGAAGAGTAGAGTGATTACCCTATACACTTGAGTGATTAGAGTGCACATATACTATCAGTAAGGGTTCAATGCTTGATTCTATGTTCCCTACTTTCATGAGCTATCTTCTTACAAGTTTACTTGTCTTTACTGTATGATTTGAATTAGTGGAATCTGAATTACTTTTGTCTTGGAGAACTTATTTACTGTTAACCAAGTAGATAGAAATATCTTAGCATATAGTTGCATTCATAGGTTGCATTGCATGAGTCTTACTTTTTCCTACTCATTTATTTTATCTCCTTGAGCTAAGCATGAGAACATGCTAATGTTTAAGTGTGGGGAGTTTGATAAACCACTATTTTGTGGTTTATCTTGTGCTAATTTGAGTAGTTTTTATCAACTCTTTACTCACTTATTCATACTATTTGCATGATTTTACAATTCCTTCCTAATTATGCTCTATAATTGAAAACCTACTTCCTGAGTCTTTAAATTTTGTATTCTTAATGTCCTCTCGTACCATTCGATGCCGTGATCTGCGTGTTCAGTGTTTTCAGGCTTTACAGAACAAGGAATGGCTTAGAGGATGGAGAGGAAACTTGCAAAAATGGAAGGAGCACAAAAAATAAAGGAGACAACCAGCGAGAAGCGACGCGCACGCATGGCTCATGCGTGCGCGCGAATTGGAATTCTGCATAGTGACTCGTGCGCATTCCCGACGCGTGTGCGTTCCCGACACGTACGCGTGGAAGCAAATCTGCACAACAATGCGAGCGTGTGCCTGACGCGCACGCGTGGCAAGGAAATCGTCAAACAACGCGTACGCGTGAGATGCGCGATCTGCAGAAATAACAGAAAACACTAGGGGCGATTTCGGGCCGAGTTTTGACCCAGTTTTCGACCCAGAAACACAGAATAGAGCCAAGGAACATGCAGAGAGTCAACATACATTCAGAGACATTCACACATTCACATTACGCATAGTTTTAGTTTAGTTTTTGAATCTTAAAGAGAATTCTACTCATTCCTCTAAGGTTCTTCACATTCATAGTTTTAGAGTTTATTGCTTTTGCTTTTGGATACTGAGAAGGATCATTACCTCCGTGGAAGTTTCATTATTCTAGTTTGTTTTCTTAATTCCCTTTCTTTTTACTGCTCATTGACCCTGTTTAGATAAGTATGTTACATTTTGGAATTTATTAATATAAGAACCTTTTTACTTTTAATTGATTTTTAATTATTGTCTATCATGTTTTCCTTTTATCCCCCTTTTAATTCTATGAAGTTTATATTCATGATAATGGAGTAGTTCCCTAACTTGATTGGGAGTTGATTGAAAGGAGAACCTTGAGATGGGATACTCAAGTGTTAATTCTAATGGGTAGTTGATGACTGACAACTCTAGTCTCTTACTCTAATCCCTTCTTAGGAAAGGATTAGGACCTGTGACATAGTTTGTTAGTTAGTTACTAGACTTTTCCTTATTAATTAAGTAATGACCAAGTAGAGCAATAACCTTTTATTATTAAACTTGGAAAATTTCAACAAGGATAGAAATTCCAATTAATCTTCTCCCAATCAAGGCTTTTAATTTAATTATATAAATTCTCTCGTTAATTTCTGTTGTTTAATTTTACAACTATTTATTTTCCTGTTTCTCAAACTCAAAATTTCTGGAAAAACCTCTGACCAATAAGCTGCACTCTTTTGTCAACTCATTGGGAGACGACCTGGGATTCATACTCCCGGTAATCTTATTCTTAAATCTGTGATAACTCTTCTAAATTGACAAGCAGATTTTTGCTGGTTAAGAACTGTACTTGCAACGCATTTCTATTATTAATTTCTTAACTGGCCAATTTCCGCCGCGTCACTACTCGAGCTCATAGAAAAAGACATCCATCTCCATGTGAAGGGGGTAGGAAGATAGGGAGTAAGAACTGGGGATTTTTTTAGTAGGGTAGGGGTGAAATAAGTGAAGTTGCTTTTCATAAATCGGCCACGTGTCCCAGATCAATCAGACCACAACAAAGGAACATTGGGCAAACAACAATCAAGAGCAAACAGCAAATAACATACAACCACAAGAACGAATTTAAAACACACAAGAAATATGTGAAAACAAGTATGATGTATGTCTAGCCCTAGTGTATGTAATGAGCTCATCCATCAGTTTTCAACCCATGCCTGACATTACATCCTTATGGACGTTGTCTCTCATTGCCATCGCTTCGGGATATAGTGTCCGGTACACTCTTGGATTATAGCGCCCCCACGCTCTTGGGCTATAGCTCTCATACTGCTCCAACGATTAAAGGGACAGGTCACACTCTTGGGCTATAACGCCCGTACCGCTCTTTGGCGATCCGCTGGATAAATCGATGACAAGAAGAGTCATTATTGTTGCCTTTTCAAACCTTAATCATCTCATCACATAATCAAATACCTTTCAAGATATAATAATTCTTTATCCATAATACCACAATTTCTCTAAAATAATAAACTGAAACAAAGCAAGTCATGAGATTGAACTTTAGAATCACTTTTCCAAATATCTCAGAGTTATTATTAAATTCTATAAATATTGTTAAAAATATGCATAAATATGCCCACAGAAATAAAATACATAAATATGCTTAAACTTTGAAAAATGGCATATTTTGCAAGTTACTTTAATTAAATTGACGTATTTTAAAATTACTCTCAATAACTCTGAACTTTTATAAAAGAGACCCAGTCTTTACTGGTTACTTTATAAATTATTCAAAATATTTTATAAATTTTTAAACACCCAAAAATTCATTAAAAATAAGTAAATTGGGCATAGTTCTTCCGTTTTCAAAATAAAACCTTTTTTATTCAATTAAAATCATATTTCTCCCAAAACTGTCTTCCGCTTTAAACTCTTTATTGCAACCCATTATTTTTCTTCAAAAACCAAACTCAATTAATTTCAATAAAATTTATATATTTATAAATAAATAATTTTATTCATTAAATCTTTTTCAAAAGTCAAGCCTCTGCTCCTTTTTACTTTAAACCTCCATTCAAAATACTCATTTAGTTATAATTAATTCCAAATCAAAATCCAACCATCAGAACTCAGTTACAAAATATTGTATAATTCAAATACTAGCTAAATATTAAACATCTTAGTACCTAGTTTCTCATTATGGCGGAAACATAGCAACAAATCTAGCAGCAATTTAGCTAAAATTTCAATAGCCAACAATCACAAATTTAAGCAACAGACATCAACAAACAATAATCCAACCACATATATTAATTAATTCATAACTTTAACCAATTAAAGAGTTAAACCCTACCTCTGTGACGCACAGAACACAAACAAGATACTAGAGGAGGTTTCTAATAGGTCAAATAGAGCAAAAATGTCGAAAACTCGGTGGTTCCTTCCCTCCTTTGGTTCGGCCGAACTGGTTCTTGGCAGAGGCAGCTCCACTTCACAATTTCACCAAACAAAACACGCATAACCATGTAGAAGATCAAGATACTGTCACTTCTATTGGATCAGAATTTTTGTGGGGGTCACAGATCTCAAGAAATCGATCTCAAAAAGTTAGAAAATTAAGAGCCGACTTTGTCAATCTGTCCACTATAACCCATATGGCATCATGCCCAGCCGACATCCTTGGTCATCCCATGACAAAATCCATGGTGATTCTCTCCCATTTCCATTGAGGCACTTCTAAAGGATGTAGTCTTCCTGAGTGTTTCTGATGTTCTGCCTTAATCTTTTGACAAGTCAGTCATTTAGATACATATTCTGTCACATCCCTCATTAGTCCCGGCCACCAGAACATATTCTTCAAATCTTGTAACATCTTGGCCGTGCCCGAATGCATCAAAATTTTACTCTAATGGGCCTTTGTCAAAATCTCTTGACGCAATCTTCCTTGGTCAGATACACAAACTCTATTCTTGAGCCTCCACAATCCGTCATTGTCTTGTCGCACTTCTCCTGGTTTATCCGCCTCTAATCTGGCCAACAGTTCTGACATTTCTGAATTTCTAAATTGAGCTTGTCGAATGGTCGTCTTAAAATCTGAAGTCAAGTATAGATGTGTCATGACGACTCCTCCTGATATTTCTTTCATTCCCAGCCTCAAATTTGCAAAGGTTGAAATTAACTCGTCTTCTTTCATCATCATCCACGAAATACTCAAGCTCTTATGACTTAGAGTGTTCGCCACTACGTTCACCTCTCCTAGATGATAACTCATCTTGAAATCATAATCCTTCAAAATTTCCGTCCATCGCCGATGTATCATGTTAAGGTCCTTCTGTTCAAAGATGTACTTCAAAATTTTATGATAAGAAAAAACTTCTAACTGACCCCCTTATAAATAATTTCTCCATATCTTAAGCGCAAACACCAGCGCTACCAACTCAAGATCATGAGTAGGGCAATTATTATCATGGAGTCTTAACTGCCATGACGCATATGCTATCACATTCTTATTTTACATAAGCACGCATCCTAATCCTTTCAAAGAAACATCACAGTATACCTCAAAAGGTTCCCGAAAATCTGGTAGCGTCAATACTGGTGCAGTTGATAGTTTCCTCTTTAGCGTCACAAAACTTCTTTCACAGTTTTCTGTCCATATGAATGGTACTTCTTTTCGAGTGAGGCGGGTGAGTGGTAGGGCTATATGAGAAAATCCCTTAATGAATCGCTGGTAATAACCAGCCAAACCTAGAAAACTTCAAACTTCTGTGACTGTCTCAAGCTTCTTCCACTGAACCACTACTTCAATCTTTGAGGGATCTACTACCATTCCTTATCGAGAAATCACGTGTCCTAAGAATGCCACTTTATTTGTCCAGAATTCACACTTTGACAACTTCGCATACAGCTTCCGTTCTGTTAGTATTTGCAACAACGTCCTTAGATACTCTTCATGCTCTTCCTTAGTCTTGGAATAGACGAGGATATCATCTATGAACACAATCATAAATTGGTCTAGATATGGTCAAAAAATACTGTTCATGTAGTCCATGAATATTGCCGGAGCATTAGTTAGTCCAAACGACATAACCGTATATTCGATTTTTTTACCCAAATCTGATGATAACCCGATCGCAAATCAAATTTTAAAAATACCGCCACACCTTTCAGCTGATCCATTAGATCTTCCATCCGAGGAAGTGAGTACTTGTTCTTAACTGTAGCCTTGATCAGCTATCAGTAGTCTACGCATGGTCTCATTCCTCCATCTTTCTTTACTAATAACACTGGGGCTCCCCAAGGTGACACACTCAGATGAACAAAACCTTTATCTAACAGTTCTTTCAACTACTTCTTCAGTTCTGCTAGTTCCAATAGAGACATACGGTAGGATGCTACCAAAATTAGTCCAGCTCCAGGTACCAAGTCGATGCCGAACTCAATCTCTCTTTGAGGAAAAAACTCGGGTATGTATTCTGGAAACATGTTGGAGAAATCTCGTACCACTCAGATCTATTCCAGGTTTACTTCGCCGACCCTCGAGCTAGCCGCTAATAGAATGCACCCCTCACATTCACTCCCATTATAGGTAACTCTCATAGAATCTAAGTATAAAGCATGAAAAACTACTGATCCCGTACGCATATTATCAGAAGTAAAGATAATAGTTTTGTCAAAACAGTCAAGAAGAATATGATGCTTAGATAACCAATCAAGCCCTAAGATAATGTCTAAACCAAACAAAGCTAAACAGATTAGGTCATACAAGAAAGATCTACCTTCAATACTAAAGGCTACCTATCAACAA
Source organism: Arachis ipaensis (assembly GCF_000816755.2). Classification (NCBI taxonomy): domain Eukaryota; kingdom Viridiplantae; phylum Streptophyta; class Magnoliopsida; order Fabales; family Fabaceae; genus Arachis; species Arachis ipaensis. The sequence goes on from NC_029786.2 coordinate 63,283,116, forward strand.
AAAAGGTTCGTCAATGCTTTATGTGAGGTGAGTGTATTAACAACTAGGTCAAAACTCAGTTTAGAGAAAACTAATCCTAACTCATGTGCAACAGTTACTGAAATAAAAGAATGTGACGCACCAGAATCATACAGTACAGTTAAGGAACAAGTCTTGAGATAACACTGACCTTGGAGCAAGGAGTCAGAACCAGTAGCATCATTGGCAGACATAGCGAACACTCTCTCTTGTTGTAATGCTCTAGTAGAATCCTGATTAGGCTTCTTTGGACAATCCTTCGCAATATGCACCATTTCTCCGCAAACAAAACAAGCGTGTGCTCTGAACTGGCATGGCCTGTCGAGGTGATCCTTTCCACACTGCCTACATAACCGATCCATGGGACCTTTTTGAGATCACTTACCAAGGTTTTGCATCGGTCGACCTCCGTTCCCAAAAATAGATCTACTAAAGGCATTTCCAACTCATTGATTACCGCGTTGAGGTACCCTAGGATTCTTGAAAAGCACCCTCTGTTGAAATGTAGGTCGGTGAAAGTTGTTAGCATTCCTTTGTGGTAAGTTTAATGACCCATCCTTGTTGCCACCGTATTTTTCTCACAGTTTTCCATAAAATGGCTTTTATTGATGAGTTTTACGAAATTTTGAAGCTCCAAAGGTTTTAAAGAGTGCATCAGCTCATCGCGAAGTCCTCCTTCATACTTCAGACATTTTCATTCTTCAAAACTATCAGGATCTCCTTGGAAGATCTTTAAAAAATGACACAGATCTTCAAACTTCCAAGTATACTCGGCTACTGACATGTTTCCTTGACTCAATTGGATCAACTCCATCTCCTTAGCTTCGCGAATAGACTTCGGGAAGTATTTTTTATAAAACTCTTCCTTGAAATCTTCCCAAAGAATCTCCTTTGTGTCTTGCCGCTACAACCTCTTCACTCCATGCCACTAGTGCTCAACCTCTCCTTCTGACATATATGTTGCGAACTCAACGAACTGTACTTTGGGTACCTGCTGCACCCTCAACAACTTCTTTATTCCCCGAAACCAATTGTTTGCCTCGGTTGCCAAAGTCATCATCTTGTCATTGTTCTCAACACTTCTAGTGCCATTGCCATCCTCGGCACATACCCCACTGCCTTACGCTTGCCATTCCTATATCCTAAACAGTCAATTACTCGAACAGTAGCAGTCGCCGTTTCACGCATAGCCTTAGTCATGGTTAGGGGTGGCAAAACGGGCCGGCCCGCCCCAACCCGCCATAATTATTAATTTTATAATAGTAATCACACTTTTTATTTAATAAAAAAAAAGAAAAATAAAAATCTTCGGCCCGGCGGACCGGCCCGCCCCGCCCCGCCAAAACCCGCCAATTTGGCGGTGCGGGTTTGGCGGGCTTTTTTAATTTGGCGGGCTCCAAATCCTAGCCCGACCCGCCTTTTTTAGCGGGTTTAGCAGATCGGCCCGACGGGTTCGACCCGTTTTGCCACCCCTAGTCATGGTGTTTACTGCCACTATAAAGGCATCGAGATCGTGCGTTGGAATCTCTCTAAGAATCTCACGTCGTCTACCACGACCTCGTCCCCGTGTAGCCATCTAGATCATGTTCACACCCAACAATCAACATTAAGGTGATCAGTCTCAACATCTCAAATTAGAGTATGAATAGTTTCTAAAATGGATACACAGCTACTGTCATGCAATCTATATCACAAGGATATCCTATAAGCATGAGACACAACACAGAGTATGCAATGAAGCATGATCCATTCCATTTCTCAGGCTCTACAGGAATGAACTGCTCTGATTCCAAATTGTAACGACGAATTTTCAATATGGCATGCTCATACCGAAACATAGAGTGTCAGCAACTTGAAGTTACACTGACACTATTATTAATAATATCAAGCCTGTAATTGGTTAACGAAACTCAATTTTTATGAAAATCCTTCCTTAAAGAAAATAAAATCGCAACCAAAACGATAAACAGGTATATACATAAACAGGATAGTAAACTATAATATATATATATATATATA
>NC_029786.2:63285157-63288671 GCF_000816755.2 Arachis ipaensis
AATATTTTAGGAGTCTGGTCCATATAGGAAGTCCTTAATCTAACGCCTAGACTAGCCTAGTCTTTTAACCTTGTCTCTCAATAAACAAAAGTGAGACTCTAAAAAGAACACTAAGCCAGAGAGATGCCAAAATAAGATGTTGATGTCGCTACCTAGTCACTGTCAAAAGTCAAGTTCACTATCTCTATATCCATCTCAGGATTCTCATTGTCCCCAAAAGTCAGATCTACAACCTCTATCTCCTCGATGTTCTCGTCATCAGAAATAATGATCACCTCTGATGTACTCTGGGGACTACCATCAATGTTGTCGCCTGCGAAAGCTGTACCACTAGGAGAAATATGTTCAACTGCTGAAGGCTGACCAGAAGTTGCAGCTGAAGTCCCGATAGGCTCTATAGTGAAAGGATCAGAGGAGTGAGTAGAAAGAGACTTTATCAATAGGTCCAAATCCATTGGAGGAGACTCAGAAATATAGTAATCGATGACAGAGCTAAGCTCAGGCACTGTCTGACCATCCTGCTGTGCTGGAATTGGACCTCCATGCATGAAGTCAAAAGAATAGTGGACAGAATCAAGATGAAACCATGACAGCAGAAAAGCACACGGTGCATTAGGATCAAAGAGGGGGTGAAGCTAGCAAGTGCTGAAAAGGATGGTCTCTAACTACGTACTTATAGACTTGAGGCTCCGCGGTCACCACATAGAAGCTGTGAAGGACAGGATCCTCGTACACATAAGGTTGCTCGAGCTCATAGAAAAAGACATCCATCTCCATCTATAAGGGGTAGGAAGATAGGGACTAAGAACTGGGGAGTTCTTAGTAGGGTCGGAGTGAAATAAGTTACGTTGCTTTTCATAAATCGGCCACGTGTCCTAGATCAATCAGACTACAACAAAGGAACATAGGACAAACAACAATCAAGAGCAAACAGCAAATAACATACAACCACAAGAACGAATTCAAAATACACAAGAAATATGCGAAAATAAGTATGATGCATGTCTAGCCCTATTGCAGGTAATGAGGTCTTCTGTCGGTTTTTGACCCGCACCCAACATTACATCCTTACGGACATTGTCTCTTGGGCTATAGCGCCCCTACCGCTCTCACGATTAAAGTGACGGGTCACACTCTTGGGTTATAGCGCCCATACCTCTGTGAAATTAATCCAGCTAAAATTTCAACAGCCAACAATCACAGATTTAAGCAACATACATTAACAAACAATAATCCAACCACATATATCAATTAATTCATAACTTCAACCGATTAAAGAGTCAAACCCTACCTCTGTGAAGTGCAGAACACACACAAGATACCGAAGAAAGTTTCTGATCGATCAAACGGAGCGAAAATGTCAAAAAATCGGTGGTTCCTCCCCTTTCTTAGTTCGGCCGAACTGGTTCCTGGCAGGGGCAGCTCCACTTTGCAATTCCATGGAACAAACACACACGTCACCACGTAGAGGATGAAGATACTGTCACTTCTATCGGATCAAAATTTTTGTGGCGGTCACGGATCTCAAGAAATCGAGCTCGGAAAGTCAGAAAATTAACAAAACCTCCCCTTTTTCCATGCATGGCTTCGGCTGAAACTAGAGGAGAGAGAAGATTTTTGTGCCATATATAAGGTATAATTAGTGACTAATGTCACTTAATTAAAGGGGGAAGGCATGCGTCGCGACATGTGGCGCATTAAGCGCTGCGTGTCACGATTTTGAGCTGCTAAGTCAGCGAAGTTAAATTTTTAAAATATCTTGGAAGGTAATTAAGGTAATTGGACATGGTAAAAACTCAAATAATTATCTCAGTTTGTGGTATTTAATTAGAATAAAAATTTGGTAAATTACTAATGTAAATAACGTTAGCAAAGCCGAACTTTTTAAATCTTCCGAACCCAATATCAAGTGACCGTCATTCGTCAAATAAATTAAATAATAACATAATATTAATATTACATTATTATTCATTTTATTTAAAGATCGCAGAAAAATTTATCATAGACGTTACGCGATCAAAAAATAAAACTCGCATACGTGAGTCTAACACGAAAATCGGGATGTTACGGGTACCCTATCCTACCCGCTGGTTATCGAAAAGATGCAACATTATTATATAACTTGATGATAATTTAAAATATAATTAATTTTTATGTAAAAATAAACATATTAAATTATCAATTAATGATTTTCTCTTAATAATTAAGGATCTTTTACATCTAGTGAGAGGTCTTTGGTTCAACATCTTTTTAAAATATATTTTTATATAAGTATATAGCATATACATATATAGGGTGCTGGTTGGTCGGATAGGGTTAAGACGTAACCCGCACCCAATCCGAATCACACGAGAATTCTACCCATACTTTATCTTACCCGTTGTGATCGAGTTGGCAACCTTACCCGATCGGATTGGATAGGATTGGATACTCGCAAATAGAGTATATATTATCATCCCTAAGACCGTTTATTTTAAATAATTAACATTGTTAGTTTTATCTATCTGCTTTAGAATAACCAACATTATTATGTGTATAATTTAGAATAAGCTAACACTTTTATTTGTATTATTCATATTTGAGTTTTTTTTTTTATACCAAATATAGAGAGACTCGAACTCACAATCGTTTAAGTGAATACAGAGAGATTATACTATTTGAGTTATAGCTTGTTGGCATTATTCGTATTTTAGTTGCTATTTTAATGAAAATACAATCGATTTTCAGATTGCTTTAAATTGGACTTTCGATTATGTTTAGTTCATAGAAACGTTAAACTATGATGTAGTTGATTATATAAATTTTAATTCTTTTTAAATATTGGTGAACATTATCGTAGAATTTTACGTAGAATATATCTAAATTTATTTTAAATTTTTTATTTATTAAATTCATCGTCAGATTTAACCGAATATATATTATTAACTAGTATTTTTATTTGTAATAAAATTATGAGAATATACATTTTTTAAAATTATAGTCCATTTTGTTCTGACAGTATAGATTATGCATGGCACAAAAAATTTATAAAATCGAACTACTTTTACAAAAAAAAAGTCATAAGTTGACAAAAGTTTTTGACTAAAAAGACCAAGGTATCTATAGATAAAAAATCAAATAATAAAATTTTTAGTTATTATTTTTATATGAAAATGTATAATTTTTTATTAGCAATTAATTTTAATATTCGTTATCTAAAATTTGAAACAATTTAACGTGTATACTTTTATATTTAATTAGGTGTTAAGTCTGTTACACAAATAGAAATAATTAATTTTTATACTTGTTATTTAAAAATAATATTTTTATATATATATAAAAATATTATTTTTAAATAACAAGCATAAAAATTAATTATTTCTATTTGTGTAACAGACTTAATACGTAATCAAATATAAAAGTATATACGTTAAATTCTTTCAAATTTTAGATAATGATGTTAAAATCAATTATTAGTAAAAAATTAAACTCTTTCATATGAAAATAATAACTAAAAAACTTATTATTTACTTTT
>NC_029786.2:63288784-63293061 GCF_000816755.2 Arachis ipaensis
ATATTATTTTGTTAATTTTGTTTTCTGTAGAAGAGAAAGATAGCAAAAATAGAGAATAAGAGGAAAGAGAGAGAAAGATAAAAATGAAGAATGAGAGTGAGAGTTTGTTAATTTTAGAAGAAAAAAATTTATTTTATTTGTAAAAAAATATCAGATGACATATTTTGATTTGTCAAATTATTAAGATAAAATATAAATTACATATAGAGTAAAAATAGTAGAGAAAAATAGAAAAATGGAGAGAGGTAGATGAGAGAATTTAGGAAGGGAGTTTATTGATTTTGAAAAAAAATATTTTCACTCAATTTTAATAAGAGAGTGTCATGTGACACATTTGATTATTAAATTAGATAGTAATATATGATACATAATATAAGTATATTTCAATTTTAATTTTAATATTTTAATTTTAATTTTAATACAATTAAAGAATGTCATGTTGTACATTTTGATTGTCAAATTAGTAATTAGTCATTAATATTAATAATGATATATAAAATAAATAGAGTGGTTGAAGGAATAAGAGAGATGGAGAAAAGAAGATGGAGAAGGGGAGAACTCTTTAATTTTGGAGAGAAAGATTTGATTTTAATTGCAAAGTGACATGTGGTATATTTTGGTTATAAAATTAGTATTGAAGAGAAGAAAACTCTTTAATTTTAGAAAAAAAATTAATTCTAATTACAATGAGAAAGTAATATATAATAGATAATAGATTCACTAGTATATATAAGATCAGTTATAATACACAGATATAAATTTGTATAGAGTTAAAGAGATTTGTTTTGTTCATGCATTTTTTGACATGTGTTTATCTTTTTGTGAATAGAAGTTGGCTTTCAGCTTGGCTTTAAAGTCTGAAGACGAAGGAAGTCTATTTATTAATATTTGAAGCTTGTTCATATTTACTATAATATGAATACATATTAAAATTTAGCTTTTATACATGTCTCTCAAAATAATTACAGTATTTATTTAATTATGTAATTCAAAAGAATATATATTATAGTGCGAAAACGTACCTTTACTCATAGAAATTAAAAATTAATGTAAGAATTGTCTCAATTTTTCGCAACCAAAACCTTCTATATTTCTAATAGGACGGCTGAATTGCAACTTCTCTGATAGAGAAAGAGTTGCCGAAGTCATAGTTGTCAGAACCGAACCGGTGATCGAATCGGTCAAGTTATTGGTTTATTAAACCGATAAATTACTGATTGAATCGGTAGAACCAGTCCTACATAAATAAAAAGTATAAAATAATAAAAAGTTGACTAAAGTGATAATTAGGTCCTTGAAGTTTTTAATTTCAGATTAATTAGCCCTTGAAAAAAATAAAGTACCAATTTGGTCTTCCATAATAGTAAACGTTGAACACGTTATGTTCCTCTATCAATTTATCATGTGAAATTTAATGGTGATGATTATATGTCCTACTAATTAGTCCTAAGTCAAAATTTTTAAATACTAAGTCTAACCAAATTAAACAATAAGACTTTGAATAATATTAGTTATAACTAATTTTTGTTATCTTAGACTAACTTAATTGGACTTGGTTAATAAAAAAACATGAATATGTAGCATTATTCTATATAAAAAGAGAGATATTTCGATTGTATTATTAAAAAAATTATTTAATTTTGTTAAAATATGAAACCTAAATAATAAAATTTTAAATTATATCTTATTATTTAAATTACTATTTTAGTATTTTAATTTATAAATTAGATATTTTAAAAATTAATCAAAGATTACTCATTCTTTAAATTGGTTCTCGAAAGATTTTTTTAATCAAATTCGTGCTTTAAAGATTTTAAATTAGTCATATTAGTCTTTCTATTACTTTGTTTGTTGATAGTGTCAAAATTTGTTAATGTCACATATTAAGTGACACCCCAACATACATCTAGGAGTCTTAATTGACTATTAACATGATTAGTTTATGAACTTAGATCAAATCAAAACCTAATTGAGGAGAGAATTTGAGGCATTAGAATCCCTTAATTTGGGATTAATTTGATCTAATTTCATAAACTAATCATGTTAATAGTTAATTAAGACTCATATGTGTATGTTGGAATGTCACTTAACATGTTACATCAGCAAATTTTGATACCATCAACAAATAAAGTAACGAAAGAACTAACATGACTAATTTAAAATCTTTAAAGGACGAATTTGATTAAAAAAAATTTAGGGACTAATTTAAAGAACGGATAATCTTTTATAGAGACTAATTTGACTATTTATTCAATTTTAGTTATTTTTAAAGAATCTTAAAAAAAATTGCGTTGATCATCTTCAACAAAAATATTTGTAATGAATGGTAATGTGAGTATCACATTTTTTTTTGGAAAACAAGTATACGGTGATGTTACATAATTACACCAAGTTAGTTTGATAATTAAATTTAATCAAATTAGTTTAATAATTTTGTGACACAATATAAACCACCTTAGGAAGAGAAACTAAGTTTATGGAAGTCAAAAGTACTAAACAAAGCGGGAAAACTGGTGCTTATCAAAGCAGTTTTAAATAGCTTACCAGTATATTACTTAAGTTTGTACAAGATGCCAAAGGCGGTTGCTGAAAAATTGATCTCATTACAGAAAAAATTCTTGTGGAGTAAGGAGGATGGTGGTAATGGCATAGCTCTAGTTAGATGGGAAGTGGTTCAGGCTCCAAAAAAGTTAGGGGGTTTAGGTGTTGGAGATGCAATGATCTGGAATACAGCACTCTTATTTAAATGGTGGTGGAGGTTTTCGAAAGAGGACTGCCCGCTGTGGAAGAAAGTAGTCTGTTCTGTTTATAATCTGAATCCTAATGAGCTACTATCCACTCAGACATTACCTACTAGAGGAGGTCCATGGAAGGATATCTGTCAACTACAGATCAAGGAGCAACATGTAAAAGATATGATAAATGGACTCACCATGGAGGTTGACGATGGTAGAAGAACCCGATTCTGGGAGGACGTTTGGTTATGTTGTGGTGCTATGAAGGATAGGTTCCCAAGACTCTTCTCAGTTTCACTCCAAAAAGGATCATTTATTGGAGATTGTGGGTTTTGGGATGGGATAGAGTGGATCTGGAACTTCCATTGGAGGCGTGAGCTATTCCAATGGGAGTTGGAAATTGTGAATCAGTTGCACGATGCTTTGAGGCCGGTTAAACTATCGGCAGACAGAGATGTTGGCTTGTGTGGAAGTTTGAGAGACAAGGTGTTTTTAGTACTAACTCATTTGTGCAGGTGTTGCAGGAGGAAACATTACCAGAGGATATAACAAGTTATAGTTTCACCAAGACTATTTGAAAGGGCTTAGTTCCTCCAAGAGTGGAGCTGTTTGCGTGGTTCACCTTGATTGGCAGGGTGCATACGAAAGAGAGATTGTGTCGACTTGGGATAATTACTCAAGAGGATAATATGTGTGTTCTATGTAAAAAGGATGTTGAGAATATTCATCACTTATTCCTGGGATGTGAATTTACTTGGCAGGTTTGGTGTGCATGGTTAGTTCACCTTGGCAGAAAATGGTCCTTTTCTGGTACTGTGAAGGAACATTTCCTAAGCTGGACAGGTGCAACCAGTAGAAAGGAGGAGTCCAGAATTTGGTTCATTTGCTATTTTGCGATTATCTAGAACGTTTGGCTGGAAAGAAACAGGAGAATATTTCAGAATGAAGATCTCTTGTGTTGTTAATGGCTATGCCAAAGATGACATGGGATTGTTTGTTTTATTAGATGACAGTTAATTTCTATTTGTGTTTCTCTTACTGTTACTGCTACTTGCTCCACCTTAATGTTGAGCTTCTTTGTTTCAAAAAAAAAAAAAAAAAAATAAAATATGTTTACAGAGTTATTAATTATCGTAATAAATAAAATAAAATAATTAAATTTATTGGGTTATTAAAAAAGAGTCATAAAATATTATTAAAACTCGAATGTAAATTTATATATAAACTGTGAAAAAGATATCTATATAATCATTTAAGTTCTAAATATTACAATCTTATTTAGTTTAATATTATATTGCATTATAAATAACAACATTTATGACTAAACTATTTTTAATAAAATTTAATATTAAATATAATATCTTTCATAACCTTATGTAATTTAATATCTAAAATATAAATATTTCGATTTGCTTATATCATTTTTTTAAATTTTTTATAATCCACTTATTTAATAAAAATATTAGTTTAAATTATTCCCAAAAAAAAAAAAAAAAAATTGAAAAAGAGTACACGGAGAAGGAATAACAATTGAATTCCACC
>NC_029786.2:63293086-63293743 GCF_000816755.2 Arachis ipaensis
TTTCCAAGTTTCAAAGTCAAGCCATGAGTTTATTTATAAGACAAAAAATGGACACATATCCAAAAAAAAGAACATAATTAAAATAGAATTTTTGTAAATCTGTATAAATTTACATCTATACAGTATAAGGACCCATATATAAAGATCATAACTTAATCTTTCAAAAAATAAGCTAAGCTTTCTATCTATCTCCAATGGGCCACACCCCCAAAATTTCCGTTACCCGTTAGGAAAGTTTGGTATGCCAATACATGTGTAAAACCAAGAAAGAATAGTGCTTCTTATTACACGCCTCTAGCGAATTCAACCGATAGACTAATAACATCTGATTGCATTAATTGATTTGGTTATTTTTCTCATAGGAAGTTTGGAACCGTTTGTTTTTCTCCCGTACCCCCCATATTATTCTTCCATAATTAGATAGATAAGCACGTTACGATCAATTAATTAATTAATTTCAGAATGAAGAAATAACTTCCTTAATTTCAATATTCCTTTATTAGCTGAACAAAGAGTGCTTCTTGGCTTCTTGCCTTTCCTCTTTAGCTATGCAGGGGAAGGATATAATTAAGGAGGATACTCCCATAAAGGTAAAGACGTGTAGAATGTCTTTTAGTAAAAAAATTTATGTGTCATATTATTATTAAAATGTATTAA
>NC_029786.2:63293790-63301323 GCF_000816755.2 Arachis ipaensis
TTTATTGAAGTGGTCTCCTATAATTAATAATGAGAAAGTACCATGCCACTATATAACTTAATATGCTTCTTATTTTCATTTTTTTTTTCTTTTGTTATTTCCATTTAAAGGTTTATCCCTTAACTATGTCCATTTTTTATATGGGAAACAATAAAGTAAACACAAATAATTAGCATGGATTGAGCTATTCATATAATATATCAGCTTGATAGTTGATAGTAATATAGAGGTAATGACCAAATCAGTACTCGAAAGATTCAAACGCTGACATTTTGGTACCTCACTATTGTTATTGACAAAATAGTCCTTAAAAGGTTTTAAAATTTGACAAGCGTACCCACAAGTTTACCGGAGCACATTTCCGGCAAGCACAGTGCTGATGTGGCCACCGTATTTTGGTGACTTGGCAAACCACCCCCAAAGTTTCCTTCCCAACGCACGCTCCCTCCCCTTCCCTCTCCCCACTGTCGCAGCCCCCATCCCCAACGCACACTTCTCCCTAATCGCAGTCCCCACCACATCACAAGCCCCTCCCCAACGTACACTTTCCCTTCCTCCCTCAACACCACCATTCACAACAACAACAACTTTAACATCAACAGCAACAACAACCTCCACCACTCTCTCTCTCTCTCCACCACTCCCCCTTCCCCAACGCACACTCCCCTCTCCCTCCCTCAACACCATCATTCACAGCAACAACAACCTCAACATCAACAAAGTTGCCCCAAATCATGAATTGTCCCAAATTTTTAGGTTAAATTATCATTCAAAAAGATTAATCACAATAAAACTCAGAAACAAATTCATATACAATAATCAAAATAAAATAAAATAAAATAAAATAAAATACAGACACCACCAAAGCAAGAATAGAAGAAGAACACCAGACACAGAGGGGGCAGGACACGATAGAGCCAAGATGGAACTCAGACAGAGGAGGCATGGCAACGACTGGGGCTAGTAGCAAGCAGATACAAGCAGTGAAGGCGACAGCGGTGAAGGCATGCAGACAACGCAATGCTACGAAGGAGACACTGACGGACGCAGAAGACCCGACGACGAGATGGCGACAGTGCGGTGTCGATGACACTGGCTTTGTAAGACTGAGAAGGTTGAGCTCTACTGCTGTTTTGGGGGAGAGTGAGTTGAGAGTGTGAGACACTGTGTTAGAAAGGAGATTAGAATTCAAAGAGGTAAGGAAAGGGGATTAGGGTTTAGAAGGGGGAATTTTGGACTGAGGAGGGGGGAAGTGCATTGGAGATGGGGAATTAGGGTTAGAGAGGGGGAGGGAAGAATTTGCGACAGTGCGGGACACTGGCTTTGTAAGACTGAGAAGGTTGAGCTCTACTGCTGTTTTGGGGGAGAGTGAGTTGAGAGTGTGAGACACTGTGTTAGAAAGGAGATTAGAATTCAAAGAGGTAAGGAAAGGGGATTAGGGTTTAGGGTTTAGGATTTTGGACTGAGGAGGGGGGAAGTGCATTGGAGATGGGGAATTAGGGTTAGAGAGGGGGAGGGAAGAATTAGGGTTGGGGAGGGGGGAGAATGCATTCAGGAAGGGGAAGGGGGGAGTGCGTTGGGGAGGGAGAAGGAGAAGGAGAAGAATTAGGATTAGAGAGGGGAAGGGAAGGATTAGGGTTGGGGAGGGGGAGAATGCATTCATGAAGGGGAAGGGGGGAGTGCGTTGGGGAGGGGGAAGGAGAAGAATTAGGGTTGGAGAGGGGTATTTGCCATGTCATCAAAATGCAGTGGCCATGCAGCACTGTGCTCGCCAGAAATGTGCTCCGGTGAACTCGTGGATACGCTTGTCAAATTTTAAAATCTTTTAAAGACTATTTTGTCAATAACAATAGTGAGGTATCAAAATGTCAGCGTTTGAATCTTTCGGGTACTAATTTGGTCATTACCTCTTAAAATATATCTTGTGTCTTTTGATTTTATAGTCATAAAACTGTTTATTATATACTTGAATGCTATCATCTTTATAAAAACTTGATTTGGTAATTTGCTCAAATGATTTTGTCTATTTTCAATTAAATAGTTAAAGATTAAAAACAAAATATTAGCAAATGCAATGGTAAAAAAAATATGTTGTTAGTCTTATTAGTGTATTAATAACATATTTACGATGAAAAAAATTTTCATCATCAAAATGAGTGTCTAAGTAATAGATTATGCGTTCGTCAATGAAAATTACCATCAGGTATCCATAGTCACCTTCTTAATGGAAACATATATCTAAACCATAAAATTTTGACATGAGTGTTATGCATGTTGCTAAGGAAAAACTATATATCCTAAATAGACAAAAAAAAACTTACAAACTTCAAATTAGCAATAAGTTGCATAAATTTATAAGAGAAAGTATGGGGGAGCTAATAGTTTTAGTGTACAATGTGTACAATGGGTTTAAAAATGAAGGTATTTTAAAAATTAAAAATTAGATTTTTAATTAATTATTTAAATTCAGATTTTGAAATTTAAAAAATTAGGATTAGTAGTTAAATTCATTCACATTACATATAGTCCCTACACCCAAACTCTAGTAGAGCCGTCACCCTCCATCTGCTACCTACACTCATTCTGTGCCTCATAGTCCCCTCTCTCCTCATAGTCGGCGGCAACCATCCGGTGACCAGGTAACCCAAACCTCAGCATGGCCGTCCCCATCCCGAAGCAGCTTCATCCCCTTCCGGAGCAGCTCTGTGCCGCCTCCTCTGCTGTTGGAGCCTCACCGCGAATATAACCCCTTCCATCCCCTCACGTAACCGTGCCATCGACGCTGTCACAGACTCCAGCCTATGTCGCCACGAGTTCCCGCATATACCACCAAAAGCTCAACGACGCCGCTGTTCATAGCATTGCCATGTCATCAAAACGCAGTGGCCATGTCAGCACTGTGCTTGCCGGAAATGTGTTCCGGTGAACTCATGGATACGCTTGTCAAATTTTAAAATCTTTTAAAGACTATTTTGTCAATAACAATAGTGAGGTATCAAAATGTCAGCGTTTGAATCTTTCGGGTACTGATTTGGTCATTACCTCTAGTAATATATAAAATCAAACTCGAATCTACGAATAAAAAAAAAAATACAGATTTCATCCATCCAAAGGAAATAAAATAAAATTCATAACCACTAGATGATAAATTTAATGTGTTATAAGAAATTAAAGCACTCTTAAAATTCACAAGGAATCGTACATGCAAGGGTCAACTATGTCTATCTATATATATATTTTATTTACTCTTTTTCTTTTCCGAGTGTTCCTTTTCCATTCTTTCAAACAAACTCCCATCATAAACAGCTCGAACAATTTCTTTATGCAGTAAACCATCCTCATTGCAAAGAACGTACAGGATTTTCCACTCTGTGTAACTAGCAAGCCTGATAAGCATCAAATGGTAGCATGTTAATTAAGATTCGCTAAATATAAAATTGACATTGATATAGGGACAAGCATATTAATATTAAATATTTCCCACGTGCGTTTGGTTGAAACTTTAATTTTTAGTCCTCAAAATTTTAAAACGTTTTCCGTTTACTTTTAACATTTTTTAAGGATGTTCATTTTATCCCTTCATTATTGAATTACTTTTTCTTAACCCATACACACACCACCATTGTAGCTGCCCACATGGTGGTGGCCTAGTGGATAAATGGACGAGATATCCAGATAGGCAAATTTGAAAGGAAAAAACAAACTATTATTAGATTCAATAATGCTAATATACACTAAAAATAAGTTATTAAATTAGCCACTAATATAAAATATAAACTAAAATATAAAATACACATTAAAATAAATTAAATAACATATATTTATAGATAAATTTATAATAATTAATTTGATTATTAATTTTTGATATGTACGTAATATTTTTGTATTAAATTATAATAACTTTAACTGAAAACCAGAGAAGTACAATTGAAACTCTATAAAAACACTATAACAAAATTGGATCTTTTTTTTTTGGTGACTAACAAAATTGGATCTTTGATCGGATGTTAAGTACACTTAGTGCCATGTTCTCTCCATATTAAAAACATTTGAACACCTACCTAAGATGTGTGATAATCTTTGAAATACCTAATTTAATCTTTGTAAAAAAAGAATTCAGGCACTAGAATGGAAGTCATAATAAAATTTAGAAGTTATAAAATTTAATTTTAGAAAAGCATAAGAGTCTGAATGCTTTTAAAATATTTTGTCTTAAACTCAATAATTTTGCATCGGTGGTGAGTATGATGATGAAGATAGGTGACTTACCATCCTTTATGATCCTTAGGAACTCTGTTTGCCTTTAGCATCCCCATCAATTCATCAGATGTTAAAGCATTTGGGTGCTTCCGGGCATACTTTGTGAAAATTTCTTCGAATTTTGAAGGAACAAACCTAAATGCATATACAAGCTAGTAGAGTAAGAAAATAAAATTGTGTTTACATTTTGTTCTAAAATTATTCATGTACCTGGAAATTCTAAGATTTTTTTTTCTTATTAAGAAAAATAAAAAAAGAGGCAAAAAAACATAACATAAAATCAGTTTATTAAATTATGGTTGTTATACCTAGAGACTAAAAACACACACTAGAAGTATTTAATTAAGCCTTAGTTTGGTAAAATTTTTTGAAGAGGTGTTTGTACTTTAAAAGTTCAAGTTTTTCATTTTGTGTTTGGTAAATAAAAAAGACCATGTACTTGTGCTTGTAACTTTTAAAAAATCGGGATACTTTTGAAAGCACCTAAAATAGAAATTTTCAAAGTTGATTTCTGCTTTTCAAACTTTAAAAGTTTAATATAACCTTATATGTTAACTAATTTTTAAGTTTAATGTTTGTATTTATGTCTATTATAGTATTTTTAAATTTTAAAAACTATTTTACCAAACACAATTTTTATTGCTTATGTTATTGAAAATTATTTTTAATTTGATTTACTAAACATAAATGCTACAACTTTTAAAAAACTATTTTTTAAAAATTAACTTTTGTAAGCTATTTTTAAAAAATAAAAGTTTTACCAGCCTAATTAAATCGATAGTAAAATCTCAAACAATTTGTTAGGTGAAAAAGCTACCTTCCTTCGGAATCATAAACACCAGAGTCACTACCATGTTTTGCTCTTTGGATATTTTTAACTTCTATTGGTAGCCAAATAGAAAGAGCCTTGCCCTACACAGCATCATAAGAATTGTCATTAACCAGATGAATCATGTTATATGTTAGTACAAAAAAGTACATATTTCTAACAATCATTAATTAAAAAAAAAGATGTATACAATTTATTTATTTGTAATTTTATTTACACACAAAAAATTAACTATATATATATATATATATATATATAGTTAATTTTTTGTGTGTAAATAAAATAACAAATAAATAAATTGTATACATCTTTTTTTTTAATTAATGATTGTTAGAAATATGTACTTTTTTGTACTAACATATAACATGATTCATCTGGTTAATGACAATTCTTATGATGCTGTGTAGGGCAAAAAAAGTTGGATAATTCTGTTATAATAAATTTAATTATTTTATCATAAAAAAGTTTATTATTATTTTAGTAGAAATTAGATGATTGTATCAACCTTGGTAAGTCTCCCATGGGTAAATGATGCCGTCATGGTTCCTATCAAAGAATGCAACATGCTTTTGCAGAACATTTTCATCATGTACTTTTGCCGTCTCTTTTACTTTCCCTGTGAGACAGAGGAAGCACCATAACAAACGAATTAGATGAAACAGAAAACAAGTTTACATTCTTATAAACTGTGAACCACACAAAAAGAGTTGAGAGAAGGATGACGATTGAATGGTAACATGTTATAGGCGTTTCTACGAATTGAATCAATAATCTTAAGATTACACAAACAATTTAGCTGTTGCTCCAAAACTTCCCTTTTATATATGTATATATGAACAAAAATATAAACTGTAGAATAGTGATAGAAGAATATTTTATTTACATAAAAATTGATAAATCCACATCAATTTATCATTGTCCTAATTTTTTTTTCTGTATTTTCTATACATTTTCATTATGTATCAGACTAGAAACCGTTTAAGTTCACTTTACTCGTATGAAAATCAGTGACGGTTGTGCTTCAAAGTTAAGTGTATATAACTTGTGTTCGTTACTCAAAAAGTTGTGAACTATTTATTTCACACGTCTTGTGCAAATATTGGACGGACTTGTGGAAATAATAGGGGGAAAATATCCTGTACACACGGCAGTAACAGAATTTGGTTTTGAAAGGCGATAAACAAACGAAATTGGTAGAATGAAAACGAACTTCAACATCCAAATCTAAAACAAGAGATAGGGTGGTTTGGAAACTTTAGAAGTAATTTTTTTTAACTTTTGACTTATAAAAAGTAGTAGTATTAATGTGTGCAATTTTCAAAACCAAATTGCAACTTTTTAAGAAGCTATTTTGAAACTTATAAAGAAGTTAAAAAAATGACTTTTTTCATAATACTTCTACTTTTCATCACATTTTTATAAAATAAGTACTTCTAGAGTTAAAAATTCAAACACAAAATAACTTATTTATAAATTATTTTTAACAGAATTATTTATTATTTAAATTATTTTATCAAAAAAAGCTTAATTAAGTTGGTTACCCAAACTGGTATATAAATAATTATTTAAAAAATAAATATAATTATATTTTTATATTTTCACTGTATTAAAATTAAACTAAAAAAATAATAAACATAAAGGATTGGGATAGTGCGAGTAGAGGGCAACTTCAAATATATGTTTCCGCCCTCGATTTAAGCTTTCACATCCTCACCCCTATGTGTAAGAAATCTGATTAACCGGCTATGGCCTGGTTGAATAAAGCTTCTAAAAGAATTAGAAAGTTTCATATACTTAAAACTGAGACATAAAATTACGGTTAAAAAACTAAATACTTATCACGTTAACTAATTTGATTACTGTTAAACCAAAATAGTTTTAACCTGAACAATTTTAAAAATAGAATATTACAAGCAATAATAATACAGTATACAGATTAAATACCCTCTTGGCTATTCTTGTTGCTGAATTCTGCTGAAGGAAAGGAGGTAGCCATGATTGTTTGTTTGATGGATCAGGTACCGGAGAGAGAAAGGGCACTTTATTGCAGTGAATGATGATGATGATAAGGCAAGAGAATTGAAGGAATGGCAGAGAAGCAAAGTGTGGCTATGGATGGAAGAAGTGCTTTACTTAAGGGTTATGGATCGGATTCCTTGTGATTAAAGGTGAAGTAGTAGTATGTAGTAATACTATTCCGTGGGAGGCGATTCCTGACGTAATATGTCTGCTTTAATTTGTTAATGTTTTGTGATGAATGACTTCAAGATTCCCACGGTTCTTGCTTTCATGGCTGGTGTGAAACGTGAACGCATGTGTACAAGCAATTTAACTTTATGTCTGCGTATATATTCATATATATGGACTTTGTGTCTTTGGATTACAATTTACTAACCGGGAATTTTTATAAAATTGATTGTATAAGATTAATAAGATTATTTAGA
>NC_029786.2:63301329-63307888 GCF_000816755.2 Arachis ipaensis
ATAGCAAAATAAATGTTGTTTGGATTATACTACTCAAAATCACTTTTAGATGAAAAATTACCAAAAGAGACATCAATTTAAATAATTTTTTTTATATGTATGCAAAGTCAGAACACTAACAAAAATAATATAAAAAATATTTATCATATAAATAAAATAAATACAATAAAAAAATGAAAGAGAGTACTATAAATTTTATAATATCAAATAAAAAAAATATTCTATAATTTTTCTAGTACTATTAGTACTCTTTAATTTAGTATTATTTTAGACTATAAATTTTCATTATTTATGGCTCTATTGTTACTTATAATTAATTTTTTATTTATTTTGTCCTTTTTTATAGAATCATAGTTTATATTATACAAAATTTTGATAATAAACGTAGTATATAATAATTATAATTACAAATTTTACAAAGTCAAAATAAAAAATAAAAAATTTAATATAAAACAAAGATAGAGTACATCAAAGAATAGAAAAAAAAATCATATAAATAAAAAATAATAAAAATTCTATAAAACCAACAACATATATTATATGAATAAAAAAATTACAATAAAAAGTAAATAAAATTCACATGAATAAAATCAAATAAAAAAATAAAAAATTTCATACACAACATAAATACAATGCAGTAAAGGATAAAAAAAATTCATATGAACAAAAAATAATAAAGTATCATAAAATTAATAAAATACCTGAAAAATTAGAACACTGAAAAAAATTCAACAACATTTGTCATATGAATAATAGAAATACAATAAAATAAATAAAAAATTATATGAACAAAGCCAAATAAAAATAAAAAAAGACTTCATAAAAATATACATATAAAGAATAGTATAGTCACCAAAAAAAAAATATAAAGAATAGTATAATAAATGATAAAAAATATTGATATAAAAGCATAACATGAGAAATTAGAATACTACACAAATAATATAAAAATATTTATCATATAAGTAAAAAAATTACAATAAAAAACATAAAAATTAAAATATGAAAGAGAATACTAAAAATAATAAAGAAAATTAAAATATTCATTTTGCTAGTGATTGAAACAAATCTGAAAATGAAAAACTATGAAGAACTACAAAGAACTATAATAGTTACTGGTATCTTTTTTATAGAAGAAAAATCAAGTGCTTGGGAAACAAGCAACTTCCACCATCATTGCAGAAAATCATTCAACTTTTCGGAAGGATTGTGCATCATCAACAAGAAAAGCATAAAAGCCAAGGAGGATTATGAAGGACTAAGCAAGAGGATACCAAAAGGTTGTATCGTTGCTTAACTGTTTATGCCTTGAAGTGCTTTATTTGAAAGTCTAATTGTACCCTCTCTCTGAGTTGTTTACCCCTTTTCTGCATTTTGTCTTCTGTTTTTCCTAATTTTCAAAATAAATGTTCTAGTATAAGTGTCTGTTTCATTTTCATCTACTTAAAAGATGTGTCTTGTGCCCCTTTTGATTCAATAAGAGAAAATGTTGAAATAGAAGCGAAATTGTCCAATTTGATAGGAATAAGATTAAAGTTCAGTGGTGGTAATCGTTTGATTAGTTGATAAACTCAATAATAAAAGTTGCAAGGGAGAATATTTCTTTCAAGTATAGACTTAGTTGTTGCTATGGACCTTCAATTAATAAATATCCTTAGAAAAAAAAAGAAGAGCAAAAAAGAAAGAAAGAAAAGCCAAGAATTGGCAACAAAAATGAAAGAAACAAATAAGAAAGCTAGACACCAATAACTTGGACCTTAGGACACATGCCTGTGGTGTCTTTGTATTAGGATCTGCTTGGATAATTAGGTTCTGAGGAGTACTTTAAAACTTGGTAACTTGGATTAACTAATCCGGGATTATCAACCGAAAATCCACTATCAAGAGAAACCTAATTACAAGACATTTAGTAACCCAAAGAGGTGTTGGACATCAATGTTCTTAAGAAGAATTGTGAGTCAAGTGTCTGTAATGAAGAGATGTCAAGTAAAATTGAGCCAAAGAGCTGCTGCAACACTTGACACTTAGCTACAATTTAGAAATAAGTTTCTGAAGCAAAAGAAAGAAAGAAAAATCTAACAAGGATCAATAAAGAATAAGGTTTTATAGCAGAAACTTTAGTTAATACTCAAAGAGACATTTCACATTTGGAAGTTGATAATAATTGAGCTGCATTCTGTCTGCATAAAACCCCATGAACCAAATTCAATCACCTGCTAATAAGGACATATATGCTTATCTGTTTTCATTTTTTCTCATGGTTTTGTACTTGCTTGGGGACAAGCAAGATTTAAGTTTGGTGTTGTGATGACAAGTCATCTTATGCTAGTTTTACTAGCAATTTTCATTTGTTTTCATTAGGTTTCATACACTTTCTTGCACAATAAGTAAGTAATTGGAGTGGAATTTCATGTTTATCTTGATTCAATCAAACATTATTAATTTTATACAAAATCATGAGATTTATGTAAGAATTAGGTGATTATTATGAATGATGCAAAACCTTATGATTTTGGTGAGACTTTGATTGCATGTTTGGTTGATTTCAGGTGAAAAAATGAAGAGAAAAAGGGACAGTGCAGAGTAACGCTGCGTTCAAATAAAGAACGCTACGCTCTCTAGCGACGCGCACGCGTGCATGATGCGTACGTGTGGATGTAATTGGCGCTCGTTTGCAAAGAGAGTGCTACGTTACCTAAATGAGCGCCTGCGACAAAATTTAAATTTGGAATTGAAGTTTTGCAACCGACGCGCACGCGTCGATGGAGCATCTGGGATGAAGCACGCAAACGCGTGGGTGGCGCGGAAGCTTGGTATTGACATTTTGCCACCCACGCGCACGCGCAGAGGATGCGCACGCGTGGGGAGCGTTCATGGCGCGAACGTAGCGCTTGTTTAACAAACGCTACCAGGGACGTGCACGCGTGAATGGTGCGCGCACGCGTATGTTACGCCTACGCGTCGGTGAATGAGCGTTACGCTCACTTTCAGAACGCTACGTTCCCCTGGAAGCTGCAACCAAGTACCCATCTCTGACCCACTTCATCAAAGACCAAAAAGCCCACTCCTAGTACTTGATGACTGAAGTGGAAAGTGTATAAATAGATGAGAATTTGATTTCATTAGGATCCTTTTATCCTTTTTTTTAACCTCTTTTTACCTTCTTTTTATTTTTCCTTTTTAGTTCTGTTTTAGGAGTTCTGAGATCTGATTTTATTGGCTTTCTATTTTTCTTTCTGTTCTTCATCTTCTGCATTTTTTTTCTTTTGGTACTAGAGCAATGATGAACTAAACCCCAATTTCATTAGGGGGAGGAGCTCTATTGTAATTACAATGAATCAATGAAATTCTTCTTCTTCTCAATTCAATTGTGTAGCTATTGGGTATCTTCTGTTTTGATTTTGAGTTATTCATTCCGGAAGGGGGTTTAATTCAGTGAATGCTTGTGTGAGCCTCAGAAGAGGAATCACTTGCATTAGAATTTGAGCTCTATCCTTCACTACTATCTTGATCAACACTATTCGGGAGGAATTGAGATCCTGAGAGTTAGTGTGGCATATGGATGAGAGATATGCACTTAACCTCTTCTCATGACAATTAGATCAAGGAATTGGCAAGATTGATTGTGATTTGAGAGATTGGATTGCCAAGAAATTGGGATCCAATCAATTTCAATCCACCATAGATCTACCAAATGATTGAGAAAGGAGTTGAGACAAATTTGATTCATGAAGGATTACAGTATCTCCAATCCCTGATGAATCACTTTATTTGAATTTTCTTCACCTCAGAGTTTCTGATTTGCTGCAGTTTACATTCTGTTTTGATTCCTAGTACCCAAATCCCTTTATTATTCATGCAATTTAAGTTCCTGGCAATTTAGATTCTGCAATTTAAATTTCTTACACTTTAAGTTTCAGTTATTTACCTTTCTTGCAATTTAAGTTTCAGCTCTTTTACTTTCTTGCACTTTAAATTTCAGCCATTTAAAGCTTCCTGCAGTTTATCTTTATGTCAATTTACATTCCGCCTTCTAGCTTTCTCACAATTTACTTTCTGTTAATCAAATTTCACTCAAATCATCAACTGTCTGCTTAACTAAATTCATCACCCAACTAAAATTGCTCAATCCATCAATCCCTGTGGGATCGACCTCACTTTTGTGAGTTTTACTACTTGATGCGACCCGATACACTTGCCGGTTAGTTTGTGTGGAATCGATTTTCCTTCATCATATAATTGTGGTCCAAAAATGATAAAATTTTAGTAAATTGAGGATTAGATTAAAATCTTACAAATAGATTGGATAAATGTTTAGAACTAAATCCAAGTCAAGAACTGATTTTACCGGATTCAAGTACATTCGAGGAGAACAAACTAAAGGGAGCAACAAGTACAAGGATTTTCGTGGTTAGAAACCATTTATAGCCAGGCCCATTAAGGATAAAGGCCCATCAAGGATGACCTCTTCCACTTATCCGACCTCTTAAGAAGTTGAACACGACAAAGAGGTCCAACCTTACTTATCTAAATAAGTAACTACCTCTTCCAAATCTCTCATACTATCTCTATCTCATATAAGGAGATGATCGTAACATACTCCCAAAATAAAAGGTACGATTGTCCACCAATAAATGTGGAACTACTAAAAAAGGTGGTTATCTATTCTACTATAAATACACTGACACCTCTCAAATATATTCAAATCCCAATCAACTAAAAACCTACTTAAAACCCTTGCTAACTTAAACATCGAAATCTCTTACAGGTACCATCCCCACCTCCTCATGAGGAATTCGGACGGCAACATCTCAACTCCAGTACAAGTCGGACGATGCCCCTAAAAAAGCCTTGACCTTACGTTCAGGCCCAAAAACAACCCAATTTCAAATAACAATCGTAATAAAAACATTAGGTGTTTACTCGATTTGGGAGGTGTTATTTCCAAATTTTCTTGAGCATTTTGGAATGTTCCAAGCTTGCTTGTCGTGTTTGTGCAACTGTTTAAAAGAGCATAATCACTACTAACGGTTTGTTATGTAATGATCCGCCACTCTCATAGTGTGGAGCTATATATATAGTAAAAACAATATATAGTAACAAATCCCTTGGTACATATTTCAGAGTAAAACAACTAATCGAAAGTAATTTCAAGATAAGACATGAAACAAGCCATGTTTGATTAGAACGGTCTTGCAGCTTCTTCCAGCATCTTCTTCACTCTAGTCAACTTCTGGATCTCCCTTAGCGCCTAAAATCAATGAGATATTGAGAATTACAATACTAATCAACCAAAACATAGCAGCATTAAGTCAATTTGGATAGTTTAAAAATGGTGGCGAACACTAATTCGGTAGCGGTGGCATCAGAATAAAATCACGGCGGTTGTGAAGAAGCATAATATCCAACCATGACCATTTTGTCAAAACATTCATACACTTTCAAACAAGACAGGAGACTTTCTTTCTTCTGGGTAGGCATGGCAAAAATTCTCGGTGGGGCGGGTATCCACGGGGATTTACCCGCTGGAACGGATATGGGGATGATTTTTTACCCGTAGAGACGGACCCGTAGAGGTCCCCGCCCCATAGGTGACCCGTTAAATCTCTGTATATATAAAAAGCCTAAAATACCCTTATATATATAACATATATGCAATTAACCCTAGCCGTCATTCCCCCAATTGAAATCTTGCTTCAGACTCTTCACCCTCAGCCAGTCAGCCTCTCCTCTGTGTCCTCTCATGACGCACGCCGCTCACCGCCGACCGCCACCTCCCAGCCCCTCACCACCACCTCCCACTCCCTCAGTCCCTCATCGCCACTTGTCGAGGTCATGGTCACGCTCACCGCAGCAGGGAGTGCGTCTTCGCGTCGAAGCCTCTTTGCGTCGGAGCCTCTTCGCGTTGGAGCCTCGCCGTGTCTTCGCCGGTCGTCGCGTCTTCGCCAGTCGTCGCGGGTAAATCTCCAGTCTTCACTGTTCTTCGTTGGTCTACACGTCTTCTCCGTCAGGTAAGTCATTTTTTACTTTGATTTTTTGAAACATTTGTTATAATTTCTGGAGTTAGGGTAATTATATTATATATATTTGATGCTGATTCTGATTTCTATGATTTTTATGCTGATTATATTTTTATTTTGATTCTTTTTTATGCTGATTCTGATTTCTATGATTTTTATGCTAATTTAATTTCTGATTCTGATTTTTATGAGTTCTATGCTAATCGTAGTTTTTGATTCTGATTCTTTCTTATCTGATTCTAATTTCTATGAGTTCTATTCTAATTATACTTTTTTATTCTGATTCTTTGTTAGTTACAGCAACAGTGTTATAACCCATTATTGTGGATTTATGTGATTTTGATTCTTTCTTAGTTACACAATAGCAGTGTTACAGTAGCATTGTTATCTAAAACGGAAGAAATTGGAGTGCATTGAGCTGACAAGTGGCAATGAGGGACTGAGGGGGTGGGAGGTGGTGGTGAGGGGCTGGGAGGTGGCGGTCGGCGGTGAGCGGCGTGCGTCATGAATGGACACAGAGGAGAGGCTGACTAGCTGAG
>NC_029786.2:63308213-63312384 GCF_000816755.2 Arachis ipaensis
TATACGGGGATTTAACAGGTCCCCACGGGACGGGGACCTCTATCCCTGCCCCTGTCCCGTTTATTATATGGGGCCCTGTCCCCTGTCCCCTGTCCCGGCGGGTAAAAAATCATCCCCATATCCGTCCTGGCGTGTAAATCCCCGTAGATACCCGCCCCACCGGGGATTTTTGCCATGCCTAGATCTATTTTGTCGGCTGCATAATCTTTCAAGCATCGTTTTGGTATTATAGGTACAACTGTGCTTCAAATTAATTTTGTATTCTTTAACCAGAGTAAAAGTCATTTTGCACTTCAAAAGATATGATTTTGACAAAATGAATCAATCTAAAGTAAAATAACTAAATGTTTGGTTCATTTTGTCCATTAGAGCATATCTTCGGAGGTTATTTTGTCATTTACATTCTTTAGCGTTCATTTTGTCAAAATTGTAATCTTTCGAGATGCAAAATGGATATTTGCTCCTTTAACGAAAAGGTTAACCTCTAATGTCATCTCTTCGATTGTAATGTCATCAAAATTATCACACCCCAACCTAGAAGCAACTTCTGCAAAAACATAGAAGCCATCAATATTGGAGACAAACTTCATAAACCATATATCAGTTCTTCAACACCTCTCTCTCTGCTGGGAGAATAATCAAAATACTACCAACCAGGAAGGTTGCTACGTACTTTGAACTGAAATAATTGCATCAGCTGTAGCATATCCATCCCTGTATTTGTTGTATAGTGCAGCTAGTTGATCTGTTACCTATATGGTTCGTGAAAACAATAAGATTTACTGAAAGTTTTAGCTTGTAAAGTTAAGAGTAATGAATCAACCTCAGGGTAAGATCCTGATGATGATGCTTCACATACATCCCTAGCCATGATGTCTAGCGGAACATCTATCCACAAGGAAATCCCGTGTCTCAGAAGTGCCCTATGTCAAGGTAACAGCAAGGGGAAAAATGAAAAAATAGCTTTTTGACAGAATAAACAAGAACAAGATTAGTCGAACATGGGGAAGGCATACAACAAAGCTACATTTGGTTTCAATTCCAGGACGGTGGGGATAGGACAAAATTGTGTCTAAATCATATTTGGTTATAATAGACAAAGCTTAACATCAGAATATTTTGAAAGGTAAAGTGGAAAAATATTTAAAATGAAACGAAGGCATGTTGGGAATACAATTTTATTAATCAGTTCCTCCCTCTCAATCCCAATCTTTCACATGGTGGTGGTCTCGTTGAACACATTTTTCTCCCTCTCTATCCCATGTCCTGGTAATAGAACTCAAATTTTTGAATTATAATTGTATTTATTTTTAGATTTTGAGTTATGTTCTCCCACTTTTCATGAAATTTTATTTGATTCTAGACTTTGTCCGCAAATTGTGATAATTTATAAATTATATGAATTTTGCCTTTATTTTAAAAGTATTTGGTCTTAATATCCAACTAGTACCACTAACATGGTTTTGTTTACATTAAATACATACACATAGTTAAGATAAGATGCATTACAAGGGGCTACAATGATCGAATTGGAGCAAATTTGGAGTCATTAAAAGGAGAACTCAAACTCTAAAACTTTCATTTTGATTCTTGATTGCTAATTGCTAGTTTAGACTTGACGAAAAAATCAAGAGATTATAATTATAGAGAATTGATTTATGCATGCCCTGTGTTTGATGAAATGTCAAGTTGAGAATAAGCTATCCAACCAATAAGAATCCTCATGATAGAATTTCCAATTCTTGAACTATCTTTAACTTTATTTTCTTTTCAATCTTACTTAAAATTTTCTTATATTTTCTTGCACAAAATCAAACACCTTTTTAAATCCAACAACTACAATACACCCTTACTTCAAGAGACGACCCGAGTTACATTATGATTACATAAACTGTGATATAATTTAGTTTAAGAGCTAGTGCGACCAAATGTCTTTTATCCCTACATGTCATGGTCCCCACTATCCTTTGACAATAACCAAATACAGCCTATAGCCTTCTCCCATGATGCCATTGCACCCAACTAAGAATCATGTTTGTACTTAAGCCCATTTATACTTAAATCCCTTTTGGTGATTGACATATTTTTAAATATTCAAGTAAAACAAACTCCAAACTCCAGCAAAAACATTAAAGGAAAAAAAAAAAAAAAAATCTGGCCAGGAATTAGAAATCCATACAGATTAGTTGAACTTTGAACTGCACCGTTGCCAGCACAAACTACTAGTCGGCCCATAGATGACAATTGCTTCAACACTTCAGTCTGAGCCATTTGACATGTCAATATAAGTACCTCATATTCTGATTGAACAACTCTGGACCATTTGACATGTGAATCATAAGTAACTTATATTCAAACTTATCAACTTAGAAGTCAGAAGCGGATTTTAGGATGCATGTAAACCTTGTTAATTTCAAGAGTTAGCTTTGTTAAGGGACACAATGTTCTGATGCATGGATCACTAACAATAGAAACTTGGTAACAGTTTATCAGGTATCCAATTAGACGCACGTAACCTTTAAACAAGTCTAATACAATCACCTCAGATTCATGTAAGGCCATTTCATCTTTCTCTCTAAAGGATTTTGCAGCAGGTGCACCACCAACAGCTTCTTCAACCAAACTATCACTGAATAGAGTAAATAAAATATCAAGTTTAGGTAACATTCTGGAGCTATGTTTAATTCTTTAAAACTTTTATCAGAAAGTAGAAAGATACCTGTCAAAATAATAATATCGTAACATATCAGCTAGCATCTTTCCTAAACTGGTTTTCAGGGAATTTTGCATGCCTTTATCAAATAGTAAACACACAAAGTTAATGGCGTCATAATAAGCAACAAACTTTCAAAGCAATTAATTGCATTATAAGCCATTCTTACCAACCAGAAAAATAGAAGTCCCTTTTAGCTCGGGGGATACATCTGCTGCTTGTTTCTGAATCAAAACTTTGTTAAAATGTGTATATCCATCCACAACAAAGGGGAAAAAAAAAGAGTACTTTCAAGTTTAAGCCAGTAGAAAATTTCCTATATACCAGTATTTTATGAAGCTGATCCCAACTAGTGGGATAAGAACAGATTGATGAATTGGAATGACAGAGGGGGTTGAGAGCAATCACAGGGAATGGAAACGGGGGATTGTATGAAATGAATCAACACAATTACAGAAGCTATAGACATTGTAAGAAATATCAGCTAACATAAAACTTGCCTACTACCACTAACCAGTGCTCAACAAATTCCTAACAAAACTTCAACAACTGGTGCTGAGTTGGCATTGTTAAATAACAGAGAAAAGGAAACTGGGATGAAGTTAAATAAGTTATATTTACATCAAAATGATTTTTCAATGTAAGATTCACATCCTAGGAAGGTGAAAACATTCCACGAACTACATGCCCCTTAAGAGGAAGTGTTAACATAAGAAGAAGTGTATCAGGATATGAGGGTGCGAGAGTAGAATATTGTAATAGGATGAAATTAATGGAATCAGCTTTTGAGACGCATAGCTGCTCCGATTACTCAATCCCTCTTATCTTCTATATAGCAGGCTAATCCCTTTCCTTCAACCCTATTCCATCACCAGTATCTGATAGAGAGAATCTGCTTTCATAACTCATGCAATTTTGTTATTTCTTTCACACAAGTTTTTATGATCAATAAATTTCTTTTTTTTTTTTTCAAGTCAGCTCTAGTTCGTACTGAATTCAACAAGAATGAATATGATCTCACCTTCACTGCAAGAGATGAATCCACAGCACCCACCTTACTCCCTGTAGCTAAGGAAGCATCCAAAAAATAGGAGAAGAATAATGCCGCATTAGCACATTAGCTCCCAACAAACAAGATCCATTCTACCACTTATTCAGAGAAATAGTATATATGCACCACTTTTATGCACACTGAGCATGAAAGAATTATCGTATTTTAGTCTTGTTAATCATTATCCCTAACTAATTAAACCTAATATGCTTGAAAATGTGCCACAGTATAGCAGTGTGAGATTCTTTAGCATCTTATAAAACTGTTGAAGCACTTACTCCCTATGGAGTATTGACATTGACACGGACACCAATACAATACAATAGAACACAGGCAGACACACCAAAATTTTCAAACAACCAATATTAGTTTTTTGAATCCTATTAACACTATATCTAAGTCATGTT
>NC_029786.2:63312854-63314006 GCF_000816755.2 Arachis ipaensis
TAACTAATTGGTTAAATAAGGTGTCATACGAGTGTCTGTTAGACCCTGACAACTGTCGAAGACACGGGCATGTTGCTCATCTGGTGTGTCCATGCTACATAGCTTGATCCAAACAGCGTTCTTTTACCTTTTTTTCATAATTAACAAACTCTTGACCCTCCAAGAGGGAAGAAATACTAATTAGAGTACAATCTCCAAACTCAAAAACTAAAACAGCCATATCAGTGCTTTCCAAAACTCAAAACTGAAAAGGACTCTACATAAATAACAACATTCTGGAAGAACACAAACAATTAGCACAAAATCGGTCACTTGTATAAAATACATGTTAGAATATAAAATTCATATTGAAATGAGTTAAACAAGTCATCTATTTATGAACAAACTTTTGGTTGCTGATTTTTGGTGCGCCCGTAGAATTTTTGCATAAATAAATTTTGAGACAAATAAAGAAACAGATAAAAACATCCACTGACTTTCATCAAAAATCGGAATATATTGAATACATAAATAAAAATCCTCTCCTAGAAAAACCCTTTGGGACACAAACTTTATCTAACGCCAAAAATCACATACATGAGACAAATGTAAGAGCATATAAATGGATGCAAATTAAAAGTTGAGGAATTTCATTAATCGAAACTGGGAAGATTACCATCGGGATTTGCGCAATTGAGGGAAGGTGGGCCGCGGGTGGAATAATAAAGAAAAGGAGGCGAAGCTCGAAGTGGGAGGCAGCTTTTGTGGGCGTGATGTGAGAAGGTTTGGTGAGAAGAAACTGCTGATAAAAGATGAGAATGAAGTGGTAAAGAGAGTGTGGTGTTCATGTGGGTAACAAGACTGTTGCTAGCCTTCTCCATTCAACACCACAATCTCGTTGGTCGACGGCACGACTGCAGGCAGCCCGAACTTTCTCCCTTATCCTTTCTGTTTTTAATTTTTATTTTGGTGGAAACTCAAGTCGACGATGGTTAGGAGCTGTTATTTGACTAAATTTCGGCTATTAATTCCACGTAAAGTTTACTGGATCTGAATTTTCACCTTTTAATTTTCATTTTGGGTGCGAGACTAGGTTCAACTACTGTTTGCCTAGACAGCACCATAGACTACCGGTCATTAGATCATTATTCAATCAGTGAAGCTGATTCGATT
>NC_029786.2:63314183-63329764 GCF_000816755.2 Arachis ipaensis
TGACTAAAAAATTAATATATAAAATTATTAATTAGAATATGTCTAACAGATTGTAATATATTTATAAAAAGGCACCATATTATATAAAGATTAAACTTGGCCTAATGGTTGAAGGCTCTCTTATATATTGAAGGTCCTAAGTTCGATCATCGGTTTAGATCGAGTTTGACCGGTTCGTTTGCTTATCTGGTTAGAATGTTAATTTAGACTGGTGTAAAGTTTGGTTTACCCGTTTTCAATTGAACTGACTGGTTCGGTCCGAATTTGATAACTATGGATAACATTATTTTTTTCCTACGATTTTAAAAAGAGTTAATAGTCAAAATCGTCCCTAAAAGATATCTTGATCTCCATTTTCGTCACCGAAAGATAAAATTCGTCCCCGAAAGATAATCAACCTGATCACATTCGTCCTTCCGTCATCTCTTTTGTTGAGGTGGCTAACGTTCGCTGACGTATCCCATTAACTGCCAGCGTGGCAGACGCCAAGTAGTACCCTTTTGTTGTTGACAAGATAATAAGTATGTTAGAACAATTCAAATCAGTCTCTAAGTGGATGAACCCTACTCCCAAATTCAATCATAAATAAGTTGTCGTCAACACTTAGATAGCCATATACTTGGGTAGAACCTGAAATTCTTGGTTCGTTGCGAGGATGGAGATAGGAAATGGAGGTCGTCGTGGTGGTTTGTCGTATCCATCGCACGACAGTCATGGTTCCAGGGCTTCAATGCGAATGAGGAGGAAGACTTATGACGAATCATATTTCTATGGGTTGAAGACCATGATTAAAAAATCTAGGACAGCAGAGAACCTAGATAGATTGTTCCATGCATGTCAAAGGTATCGAGTAAGTGGTGTTGAAAAAAGGTTAAATGTTTTCCATCTTGTTCTCTGTTGTTGGGTGTTTTTTCATTTTTTTTGTTTTCTGCTTTTGAAAATTGCAGAAGGGCAGTCACTGCTATTACTTTAAGTGGGTTGATGATGATGACTATCAAGGAGTGGTTGTAGGTGGTACAAAAAAAGATACAGAAACTGATTTAGAGGTTGAAAATGCCTATGATGAATGGAGGGTGAAGGTGGCATGGAGATTGGGCAGCTTGGAAGCTGAAGTTAAAGCTTTGAAACTGCTAATAATTTTCATGTTTGTGGTGGTTGTAATTAGTGTGATACTTTACTGTTTGATATGTACTTCCAAATACATTCAGTTATGTTATTGAGTGAATTGGCATTATATGCAAGAATGTGTTGAAATGTAATGGTGGTATTGAATTGCATGGCTTGAATAAGAGTAGTTGTTTAAAGTTAGTTGTGTAAGATTAAGTCCAAACTATCTATTATTAACATTGTCAAATATTGCAAACAAGTCTCTGTCACTATTGCTATAAGATATATTAAGACATAAACAAAGTAAGTAATCAAACTAAGTAATCTTAGCATTGTCTTGCCATTGAAAGCTAATTGTCATATTATCTTAAGAAATAAATACCATAGCAAATTCATAAGGTTTTCATGACATCACAAACCTAAAAAGAAGATTACAC
The DNA here is from genome assembly GCF_000816755.2 of Arachis ipaensis. Classification (NCBI taxonomy): domain Eukaryota; kingdom Viridiplantae; phylum Streptophyta; class Magnoliopsida; order Fabales; family Fabaceae; genus Arachis; species Arachis ipaensis. The sequence continues at coordinate 63,315,728 of NC_029786.2, forward strand.
CGAGAAAAAGGGCAAATACAATCTTCAAATTACAGATAACTACAATGTTAATATGGTACTTCATTTGTCCTGTATAAAAAACTGAAAGTAGTTCCATACAAAAAACAACCAATCACAACACATTTCTAACTAATCAAACTTTATTATCATTCTTCCTTGGATGCTTAAAGCCTGGAGTAGGCACAAATGTCATGAAGTTGGTCAGCTTCTTAGCAGTTGTAGAACTTGTCCCTTTGATTGTCTCAGCAGAAATAGTCACAGGTGCAATTGCAGTAGATTTACGAGAGGACCTAACTCTTGCTTTCTCTTTAATCACTTATAATTTAGGTGGCCTAGCTCCAATTGATCCTACATAATCCAATACCAAATGTATTTGTTAGATGATTAAATAAAGTTAAAATTTTTATAGTTAAGTAGTGATGATACAACTTGTTGTGTATCTTGGGTTGGTGAAATGCTTTCAGATTTACTAATGTCAATCTCTGTTGGAGGCTGGATGGGTGATGGAAGTGCAGGTAATGGTGCTATTGCTTTTGGAGCAATATCAGCGTCAACAGGGGCAGCATTTACTTCAGGATCAACACCATTTACATCAAGGACAACAACTGCCAGTTGCAGCTGCATCTGCCTGGCATGTTCCTCAGCATCCACAACTTTTTTCTTTGAACAACTTCTTTTGTTGTGTCCAATCTCACCACAATACATGCATCTAATTTGGTTGTACTTTTTCTTCATATTTGTCTGATAAACCACTATTTTATGGTTTATCTTGTGCTCAATTGAGTGGTTTTTATCAATTCTTTGTACACTTATTCATACAATTTGCATGGTTTTACAAATCCTTCCCAATTTTGTTCTATGATTGAAAACTTGCTTCCTAAGCCTTTAAATTGTCAATTTTTAGTGCCCTTTTATACCATTCAATGTCGTGATCTGTGTGTTAAGTGTTTTCAGGCTATATAGGGCATGAATGGCTTAGAGGATGGAGAGGAAGCTTGCAAAAATGGAAGGAACACAAGAAACAAAGGAGATGACCAGCGAGGATCGATGCGCACGCATGGCTCACGCGTGCGCGTGACTTGGAACTTTTCACAGCGACGCGTACGCGTAACTGACGCGTACGCGTGACAAGCGAAGTTGCACAGCGACGCGTATGCGTGACACGCGCAGAAGACCATCGACGCGTACGCGTGACTTACGCGTACGCGTGACATGCGCCACGTGCAGAAATTACAGAAGATGCTGGGAGCGATTTTGGGCTAGTTTTAGACTCAGTTTTCGGCCCAGAAACATAGAGTAGAGCCAGGGGACAAGCAGAGACTCAACAGACATTCACATTCACTTAATTTTAGTTTTTAGTTTTGAATCTTAGAGAGAAAACTACTACTTCCTCTAGAGTTCTACACATTCATAGATTTCTAGTTTTATACTTTTGGATTGGATATTGAGAAGAGTTACTACCTCCATTTGAAGTCTTTGTCATTACAGTTTGCTTTCTTATTTCCTTACTCTTTTACTTTCCATTCAGTTTGTTTAGGGTTACATATGGATATCTTCGATTTTGGAATTTATTAATGCAAAGAGTTATTTTTACCTTTAATTAATTTTTTTATTACTTTATTTGAATTACCATGTCTTCCATCTACCCCCTTTACATGTTTATGAAAATGACATTCATGTCAATGGAGTAGACTCCCAACTTGACTTGGAAGTTGATTAATAAGAGACCCTTGAGTTGGAATACTCAAGTGTTAATTTGTAATTGGAAGTTATTGGCTGACTTTCTAGTCACTTACTCTAATCCTTCCCTAGGAGAGGATTAGGACTTGTGAATCAGAGTTGGTTAGTTACTTGACTTTCCTTTATTAAGTAAAGGATAACTAAGTAGAATACCACCCTCTTACTATTATACTTGAGAAATTTCAACAAGGATAGAAATTCCGATTAATCTTCTCCCAGTCAAGGCTTTCTATTTCAAATATATAAAACCTCTTGTTAATTTTTATTGCTTTAATTTATAATCATTTTATCTTTCCGTTCTCCACTTCTAAAATTTCTCAAAAAATTCCTGACCAATAAATTGCACTCTTTTGTCAACTAGTTGGGAGACGACCTGGGAATTCTACTCCCAGTATTTGATTCTTAAATTGTGACAACTCTTTTTAAATTGATAAGCGGAATTTTCGTTGGTTAATAACTATACTTTCAACGCTGTTTTCATTATAAATTCTTAATCGGCAATTTTCCGCCCATCATTGTCTTTGACTCAGTTGGTTGTTCATCCTTATCCCTTCTCCTTTTCTTTGTCGGTCTTCCAGGTCTGGGCTTAATTGGGGGTGGGACTAGAGCTAGATGCAGAGTTTTTTTCTCATAGATGCTATCCTTTTACTGGATTGACATTGAAACAATAAATGCTCCTATACGCTTCGATCTTAAACCAATCATGACAATACTCTTCAGCCCTCTTGTCATTCTTATTCTGTATTACTAATATTGCTTGCAAACACGGCATTCTTTTCAAAACAAATTAAAATATTAATTAAAATTTCTAACATGATTGAATAGATCATTAACTAAGTATTGAAGTTGTTATCTGTGAGTTGCCAAAACCTATGCTTTTTTAGGTCAACCACTATATTAGTTGGCCAGCCATGCACTTCCTACAATTCTTCTTTTTCATCACCAAACCACTGAGGAGCCCAATAGCTAGACAACGTTATCATTGCTTCTAGTCTACTTTTTTGAATAGGAGGGAGAATTCCTTAATAGTTCTGCAACTTCTTCCTATTGTCAATCATACTTTTTATGATGATTCTTCTAACTTCTTCTGCTAAGGTCAGGATTGGCTTGCTTCATTCGTGTTTGATTTTTACATTAAATGACTCACATGCATTGTTGCATATGTTATCTACTTTTGAAGCTTCACTGAAATGAGTCTTCGTCTATGCTTCTTTCGGCCATTTGTCAAGAAACTCCCAAGCTTTCTCGTTGATCAACTTAACTTTGTTCATGTTTCTATCAAACTCATTTCTTGTCCTTGACCGAGCACATTCCTGCACCAACCTATACTCTTTTATCTCATCACCCTCCACAACTTTTTTAGCAGCTTTCAGAGCCCTAGTAATGCATGTGCTATTTAAATACACATTACACTTTCTTACAAACCAATCGTAAACCTCTCGATACTTCATAGTTGAATGCTTCCTAAGCTTATGTACTAGTTTATTAAGTGTCCAGATTTGAGTGGCAGCTTTATTTTTTCTCCTTCTTGGGTAGGTATGATTATCAACTAGAGTTTTAATTTGCCATGACCTGTCTTGTTTGTTACATGCACAATATACTACTCATGGACAATCTTCTATCTTACAAACAGCTTTGACCCTAACATTGTCATTCTTTGTAAATAAATATTTCTATCCTACTGGATTGTATAGTCCCTAGTAGCTTGTATAAAATTAGCTTTTGACTTAAATATAATACTAACCTCAAATTTCAGGTCTTGGCCTTTTTATTAAATTGAGGATATACAGTTGGTGATTCCTCATCAGAGTCTAACTCTTCACCAGAATCCTCTGAATGTCATGAGTCAGCATCTGAGGCATCATCAAGGTCATCATCATCCCCTTCTACATCTGCCAACAAAAATTCAAACCATAAATTACCCTAAACATTTACCAGATCAATCAATAAATTAATAACCCTAAGGATATAAACATACCAGAGTCAGAGCTTTGTTCATCTTCAAAACCCTCATAGCTAGAGTCATCAGTATCTATTTCTTTATTTCGTAATCTGGACTTAGGAAGTCTATGCTTCTCTCTGACCTCAGACTTGTTATTCTTTTTTGGTGCACTTTTTTCACTGTCACCGTCACTGTCACTACTATAAAGATTATCTCCTAGAACTTTGGGAGTCCTGTACAGTTCATCTTCAGTACTCTCATATGAGTCATGAGAGTCAATATCCTCTTCTTGGACTAGAGTTTCTTTTACACATTTTCAGATATTGTGAGTATGCATCCATTGCTATTTCCTTTGTTCTTATTACTTTCTGAGTTCTTGGCTGGTTGAGATGATATTTTGGGCTGAGGTAGAACAGTGTTGACCTGAAGGGTGGTCTTGGTGGCCTGAGAGTGGGTTTTTGTGGACTATAAAGGAGCCTTTATGGGCTGAGAGGTAGTCTTGATGGGCTTATATGCTGGTTTAGTAGGCTGAGAATTGGGCTTATTAGGCTTACTGGCTTTTTTAGTGGGTTGAGAGGTTAGTTTGTTAGGTTGAGCATTGTAGTGGACATCTTGGCAAGTTGAAATGGTGCTTCTTAGCTTGGGAGGAATTTTTCTTGTTGCTATTTTTGCTTCCACAATGACTACATCCTCTTCCATGTTGTCCACTACACATGTCTGTGAAATACAATTCTTAAAATACAGGTTAATCAAATGTTGGTTCCTCCTACAATCATTGCACATTACAAGCAAATCTGCATCTGTCACCAACTTTCTCAAACTGGATAAAATGAAAACTCCATGTCATGACCCGAACCCAGCCATGACTAGCGCTCAAGGGACAAGTCCCTCGGCAAGCCAAACGACCAAATTTTCAGAAAAACGGACAGAATCTTCTCTGTTTCTAGGACCTTACCCACATACATATTAACTCCCTGTATCAACAATAAACATCCATTTCCAAAGACAACAACAACAACATACTCCAATCATATCCACAACCAAATATATCCAGAATACGCATCATATATATATATATATATATATATATATATATATATATATATATATATATCAAGTTGATAACTAGAGTATATAGTTAAAACCATAAGTCCTACATAACCAAATCATAATCACTACCTAAACAGTTCAAGGTTCAAAATAACATAACCCACACGAGGATCCTGCCTGTGACATATGGAGCATTGACATAATCTAGATTTTGAGCAAAGGTTCCATTACATAATTACTTATCCCTTGGAAAGAAGAAGGACTCATCGAAATGACTAAGATCTACTGAGGAGCAGGTGGAATGGAACTTGGAATGACACCTGTATCTGAAAAATATGGGAATATAATAGGGTGAGTTTTGTAACTCAGTGAGCAAACATTACATTTATAACTCACGCGAGACAATACAAGTTTTACCATGAAAATTATATTTCTTTCCAAAGATGAGGAATTCATATTAATTAATTATGCAAATAAATAGATAAATAATTAAGCAGAATGAACTGAAATGGGAGTTCTCATTCCAGAAGTCAAATCAAATCGAATATTACACACTTAGGGCGGCTCCACCTCTAAGGGTAGCCCTTTCCTCTAGTGTGCCCGTACGGTATAACAGATCCAACGTGTGGCCTACACGTTGGGCTAGCAACGCCCCTGCTAGCTGAGGTCTGAGTTAGATGCATCTAAGTGAACGTCATAACCGCCGTTAACTACGGTTTTCTAGTCAGAGTCTCCCAAACCAATCCAAACCAAATCATTTATAACAAATCTCTAATAATTATAACATATTACTAAATTTTCATATTAAGTAAAAAATATATATAAGAATGCATACTAAAATTTAATTAAAATTTAATAAAGTCAAATAAAAAAACATGTATGCTTTACAAAATATATAAATATCGTATCGTGTGTATTTTTATAAAATTGTGAGTTTCACGAATTATTATTTATTTCAAAAATTCAAAAATCACAATAGTAAAATATTTTCAAACTCCAAAAACAAAATATTGATAATAATATATTTAAAAATAATTATAGATATAATATCCACTCACAACTTGATTTCAAAGAACCGAAAGCAATTCTGAGCGCGCCAACGAGCTACCAAATGATGTCCAATAACTCTACAACTCTAAAAATATGACAATAATGATGTTTGTGAGCTACTAACATTGTCAATTAACATAATCTAACTCATCTTGACCAAAAGTCCCAAATTTCCTAATTCTAATAACCCTAAATTCGGATTTATATATACTCATAAATATAGAGATGACAAAAATTGGGGATATGGCTCATTATTGAGTCAAAGAGTTACCTTGAAGCCTCAATAATAATTGGAAATCAAAGTTGATTGCTTCTTTCACTCATTAAGTTGACATTCCATGATTTGGGGTTTTGAGAAAATGAGATTTTGAATAAATAGAGATAGAGTAGAAAAAGAAAGAAAGGTAAGATGATGAAGATAAGTTTGATAATAGTGTGAAATTGCAAGAAGAGATGAGAAGATGGAAGAGTTGAATGAGAAGAGAAGAAGAAGAGAAGGTTTTAGGTTTTGTTGGAAGGAAATAAAAGAAAGTGAAAGAAAGAAAGGGGGACGGGGGACGGGTCTTCGAAGGAGGGGAGGGGAAATAGGGAATTTCGAATTCATATATGGTGATAAGTGTGATAGTTATCTTCGGACTCAAACAAATACGAATATTTGTCGCGCATAGCGTCCTCTACTTCCCAAGTTGCTTCTTCTACCGAATGATTCTTCCAAACAACCTTCACAGACGCTATCTCTTTAGAACGTAGTTTCTTTACTTGGCGATCAACTATAGCCACTGGTTCCTCTTCAAATGATAAATCTTTCTTCAGCTCTATGGCTTGTGGTGCAAGCACATGAGATGAGTCAGGAAGGTATTTGCGCAACATTGATACATGAAAGACTGGATGAATCATAGACAACTCAGGCGGCAATGCCAAGCAGTAAGCAACTGCACCTATTCTGTCCAGTATCTCAAATGGACCAATGTATCGAGGACTAAGCTTGCCTCTTTTCCCAAACCTCATCACTCCCTTCATAAGCGACACTCTAAGAAATACCTGATCACCCACTGAAAACTCTAAGTTACGCCTTCTGTTATCAACATAGGCCTTCTGCCTACTCTGAGCTGCTAATAAACGTTCTCTTATTATGCGAACCTTCTCAACTGCATCTTGTACCAAATTTGGCCCCAAAAGCTTAACCTCACCAACCTCAAACCACCCAACAGGTGACCTGCATCTTCTCCCATAAAGAGCCTCAAAAGGTGCCATTTGAATGCTGGCTTGATAACTATTATTATAAGAGAACTCGATCAAAGGTAGATAGCTGTCCCAATTTCCACCAAAATCTAGAACACAACACCTTAACATGTCTTCCAATATCTGGATCGTCCTCTCTGATTATCCATCGGTTTGAGGGTGAAAAGCTGTGCTAAGATCCAGACGAGTTCCTAACGCTTTTTGAAAAGATTTCCAAAAATGAGAGGTAAACTGGGGCCTGCGATCTGAAATAATGGACACTGGAATTCCATGTAGCTTAACTATCTCATCAACATAAAGTTGAGCATATCGAGCTGCACTAAAAGTTGTTTTTACCGGAAGAAAGTGAGCTGACTTTGTCATTCTATCCACAATTACCCAAATTGAATCAAAACCTTTAAAGCTACGAGGTAAACCTGTTACAAAATCCATCGTAATCCTTTCCCACTTCCATTCAGGTATCTCAATTTGTTGCAATAACCCAGCAGGTCTTTGATGTTCAGCTTTAACCTGTTGGCAAGTTAAGCAATGAGAAACAAAAACCCCTATGTCTTTTTTCATGCCTTCCCACCAAAACAATTATTTCAAATCTTGATACATCTTATTGGAGCCCAAATGAACGATATACTTAGAATTGTAAGCCTCCTCCAAAATAGCTTTCTTCAAGTCGTGGTTATCTGGCACACATAAGCATTGACCACAACGCAAGACATCTTGATCAAGAGAAAAGTTTGAGTTCCTCCCATTGCGAACATCTTCTATAAGCTTTCTTAGTTTCGGGTCATCACGTTGTGCAGCCTTGATCTGTTCTATTAGGGAAGATTGGGCTCGAACATGTGCTAAGAAAACTCCTGATTCTCCAAGGTCAAATTGAATTCCACCGGCCTCCAATTGATGGACTTCTTCAACAATTGGTCTCCTTGCAAGAGTGATATGGGCCAAGCTACCCATAGATTTTCTACTGAGGGCATCTGTTACAACATTTGCCTTTCCAGGATGATACAAAATAGTACAATCGTAATCTTTTAGCAACTCCATCCATCTCCGTTGTCTCAAATTTAAATCCTTCTGTTGAAATATATACTTCAAACTCTTGTGATCCGTGTAGATCTCACAAGTCTCACCATAAAGGTAGTGTCTCCAAATCTTCAAAGCAAAAATGACTGCTGCCATTTTCAGGTCATGAGTTGGATAATTCTGCTCATGCTTCTTGAGTTGTCGTGAGGCATAGGCAATAACGCGGCCATGCTGCATCAATACACAACCCAGTCCTATCCGAGATGCGTCACAAAAGACTGAGAATCCCCCAGACCCAGAAGGTAAAACAAGAACTGGTGCTGAGGTTAGACAAGCCTTAAGTGTCTGGAAACTTTCCTCACAAGCTTCTGACCATTGAAACTTCACATTTTTCTGAGTTAACTTGGTTAATGGTGCCGAAATTCTGGAGAAGTCCTTGATGAATCGCCAATAGTAACCGGCCAATCCTAGAAAGCTACGAATTTCCGTCACTGCAGTAGGCCTTGGCCACTTCTGAACGGCTTCCACTTTCTTTGGATCCACCATGATTCCATCTTTTGATACCACATGTCCCAAAAATGTCACTTGATCAAGCCAAAACTCACATTTAGAAAACTTAGCATAAAGCTTGTGATCCCTTAAGGTTTGTAACACAATCCTCAAATGATACTCATGCTCCGTATCATTTTTCGAATACACCAAGATATCATCGATGAAGACGATAACAAAGCGATCTTAGAACAGGAGCTCCCCACAGAGAAGTGCTAGGACGAATGAATCCTTTCTCTAGCATATCTTCCAATTGAACTTTCAATTCTCGTAACTCAGTTGGAGCCATACGATAGGGAGGAATGGACACAAGTTGGATTCCCGGAGCTAATTCTATGGAAAACTCAACTTCGCGGTCAGGTGGCATCCCTGGTAGCTCATTAGGGAACACGTCAGGAAATTCTCTAACTATAGGAACCTGATCAAGACTAGGCACTTCGGCATCAGCATCTCTAATAGCTGCCAGAAATCCTTGGTTCCCCTTATCCATCAATTGCATAGCACTCATAGATGAGATGATGCTAGCTAAAGTGGGACAGTCATCACCCTTAAAAATAAAAGGTGAGATACCCGGTATGTCAAACTTCACAGTTTTGGAGTAACAGCCCACATCAGCATGACAAGCTGCTAACCAATCCATGCCTAAGATGACATCAATATCTTCCATTGGTTCTAAAAGGATCAAATCAGCTAAGGTCTCAACCGTATTAATTCTAACAACACAAGACCGAAACACGACTCGAACCACCGTGGAGACTCCAAGTGGAGTGCCAACATGAAATGGGTGGGATAACAGTTCAGGTTGTTTATCGAAACGAGATGCAAGATGTGGAGATACATATGAATAATGAGAACCCGTATCAAATAACACTCGAGCATCTAAAGAACAAACTTGTAAAGTACCTGCCACCACAGCATTAGAAGCTTGAGCATCTTGACGTGTCAAAGCATACACACGTGCCTGACCTCTTCCTCTTTGGCTCCCTCCTCTGTTATAAGCTTGACCCCTGCCACCAGCTCCTCTGCCACTAGGACCAGAAGAATTTCCAATAGACATAGCTGAAGATGATGGCATTGGTGTTGTAGGACGTGCAATACCTGGAGCAAAGCCTCCTCTAGGATTTGGACAATCCCTCCTAAGATGACCAGATTGACCACAACCAAAACATGCACCAATAGCCTTGAAATATATACCGGAATGGTAGATCCCACACTACTGGCAGTAAGATTTAGTTGGTCTTGTCTGATTAGAACCATGTCCGCTAGATTGAGGGGTGCCCCCAACAAAAGGTCTTGGACTTGTAACACTCATAGGAACAGATCCAGAAGAAGCAACCCCACCGAAAGATGTTTGAGGACGAGCTCGATACCCCGAATAACCTTGCTGATTAGTCTGACCATGATGAGACTGAAATCCTCCTGAACTAGCTCCACCAAAAAATTGTCCCTTCATCTTAGGCTTCTTACCAACATCCTTAAAAGCATTTCTCTCTGCTATCCCAGCTTCAATTTCATAAGCAGAGTTTAGGACATCCTTAAAAGACATGCGTCCGACTTCAGACATAAGAGTAGTGAACATAGGTTCTGCCAATCCACGAACGAAACGACGAACTTTCATCTCTTCTGAATTCACCAAGTACGGAGCACTCTTAGAAAGTCTAGTAAACTCCTTAGCATACTCAGTCACTGTCATGTTTTCTTGCCTTAATCTTTCAAAGGCAATTGCATCTTCTGCTTGCTTGTTAGCTGGATAAAATCGAGCGAGGAACTCTTCAGTGAACTCTTCCCAAGAAGGAGGAGGAAGTCCGGTTGCTTCTTTGCTCTCAAGAAGAGACTCATACCAATATCTTGCCGAACCACGCAAGTTGTAGGATACTAACTCAACAGCCCATTCCTTGGTGCACTTGAGAGCCCGAATAGCTTTCTTTGCGTCCTCTAGATATTGTTGTGGATCTTCATTCAATGAATATCCATTGAAAGTGGACGAATTCAACTTTAAATACTTCTCAATTGGTGGCTCTTGATCTCCAAACAATTGATGAACTCTATGAGGCTGAGGATTTGGCATACTAGGAATGCCTGCTCCGCCCCTATTTTGATTTGGTAGGGCCTGTAATACCGCATTAAGGGTTTGATTCATTCCCCTTAATTCAATCGCTAAGTCCGGTTGAGCCTCTCTTACTGCGGGGTTCTCTCCTTCGCGCCTATTAGCTATCCTTTGGCTCCTTGGTCTTTGTCGAAGTGCTCCAAGTGGCGGAGAAGCTGCCCTATTGGATTCAGCAGTATCAGGAGCATTAACAGCTCCACCACGTCTTTTCTTAGGTGGCATCTTCTACCTATCGAGTAAGTAAACCGATTGAATCACCAACGACATGTATATGGAGTTCAAAGAGAATAGGATAGACAGAAAGAATCATGAGAACAAAGGATTGATGACAACTTCCTATAGGCCTCTAGTAACATCACACTTTGTGAAAATAGGCCGGCTTCCATTTGCACAATTGTGATCTTACTAGAGAACACTTGCTCCATATTACACAGGAAAACCTAAGGCTCTGATACTATTTTGTCATGACCCGAATCCAGCCATGACTGGCGCTCAAGGGACAAGTCCCTCGGCAAGCCAAACGACCAAATTTTCAGAAAAATGGACAGAATCTCCTCTGTTTCTAGGACCTTACCCACATACATATTAACTCCCTGTATCAACAATAAACATCCATTTCCAAAGACAACAACAACAACATACTCCAATCATATCCACAACCAAATATATCCAGAATACGCATCATATATATATATCAAGTTGATAACTAGAGTATATAGTTAAAACCATAAGTCCCAGATGCATCTAGGTTAACGTCATAACCGCCGTTAACTACGGTTTTCTAGTCAGAGTCTCCCAAATCAATCCAAACCAAATCATTTATAACAAATCTCTAATAATTATAACATATTACTAAATTTTCATATTAAGTCAAAAATATATATAAGAATGCATACTAAAATTTAATTAAAATTTAATAAAGTCAAATAAAAAAACATGTATGCTTTACAAAATATATAAATATCGTCTCGTGTGTATTTTTATAAAATTGTGAGTTTCACGAATCATTATTTATTTCAAAAATTCAAAAATCACAATAGTAAAATATTTTCAAACTCCAAAATTAATGATTCAACATAGATATTGATAATAATATATTTAAAAACAATTATAGATATAATATCCACTCACAACTTGATTCCAAAGAACCGGAAGCAACTCTGAGTGCGTCAACGAGCTACCAAATGATGTCCAATAACTCTACAACTCTAAAAATATGACAATAATGATGTTTGTGAGCTACTAACATTGTCAATTAACATAATCTAACTCATCTTGACCAAAAGTCCCAAATTTCTTAATTCTAATAACCCTAAATTTGGATTTATATATACCCATAAATATAGAGATGACAAAAATTGGGGACATGGCTAATTATTGAGTCAAAGAGTTACCTTGAAGCCTCAATAATAATTGGAACTCAAAGTTGAATGCTTCTTTCACTCATTAAGTTGACATTCCATGATTTGGGGTTTTGAGAAAATGAGATTTTGAATAAATAGAGATAGAGTAGAAAAAGAAAGAAAGGTAAGATGATGAAGATGAGTTTGATAATGGTGTGAAATTGCAAGAAGAGATGAGAAGATGGAAGAGTTGAATGAGAAGAGAAGAAGAAGAGAAGGTTTTAGGTTTTGTTGGAAGGAAATAAAAGAAAGTGAAAGAAAGAAAGGGGGACGGGGGACGGGTCTTCGAAGGAGGGGAGGGGAAATAGGGATTGAGTCAAAGAGTTACCTTGAAGCCTCAATAATAACCAGAACTCAAAAGTTGAATACTTTCTTCACCAAGTAGGTTGAAGCTCCATGATTTATGGTTGTGATAAAAGAAATTTGAATGAATAAAATAGAGAAGAGAAGGAGAAGGAATTAAGATGAAAGAAGTGGGTTTAATGATGGTGTGTATTTGCAAGAAGAAGAGATGAGAAGATGGGAGAGATGAATGAGAAAGAAGGGAAGAGGAGAAGAGGGTTTTAGGTTTTGTTGGAAGGAAATAAAAGAAAATGAAAGAAGGAAAGGGGGGACGGGAGTCTTCGACAGATGGGGGAGAAGGGGAGAAAATTTAAGTGGGGGCATGTGCCCCCCACGTGCTTTCCTTTCCCCTTTTTTTTTGGTCATTACACTCCAGGAACTTTCCACCAACAGTTTCCAGCTTCAATGTATCCCAACTCCTTATAGTAACCCCTCACAAAGAATACATCAAGTGTATCTCCTTCAACACCCATCAACACTTTTATATTGTCAGGTTCATATATCATTTTTCCATTTGGACACTTTTTAAATAACCCACCATGGTGAAACATAAATGTCATGGGAGGACCTTCCATCTACAATAACAAAAACGAAAATACCATTAATAAACAGACTTGTACTAGCTATTCTTTATCCGTCACCAATAGCCAAACCCAGTTTGTACCAATCAATCATAAGAAAACGTACCCTAAATCCAAAATAAACATGCAACAAACTAAAAGAACCATCATTAGAATCAAACACCTCTAACTAAAAATCATCATAGAGCCAGTTAAAACAAGGCATTCTCACATACTAAAATGATAAATGAACAGTCACACAAACCCTTGGTCACCACAAACCCTAACCTAAATCAGAGGAACACACACAACACAACACTAGGAAGACATCACACCCCAGAATAACTCAAAAATCATGAAAAAAGTTTCATCCTTACCTCTCACCGTCGTGATGCCTTCCTTCTCTATCAACGCTACTTCAGGATAAGATCAACTCTACGTTCAGTAGCAATAATTCTTCTGTTTTAATCGTCAACCAACAGTAACAAATGTTGATGGGGTGGTTTAAAGCTTGGGTGAAAGGCTTAGGGCATAGCTTGATGGAGACGATATGTTTTGGAGCGAAACAGAGAGAGATGGTTGTTATGAGAGGGGGGAGGGGTTAGGCTTTACGATGTTTGAATCTCTCTTTTGAACCTTAAACAATGACATTTCAAGGCTTGAAGACCATTGAATTAAAACTGTGTCATTTTATTTGTGTGTTACGCTGGTAGTTAATGGGACACGTCAGTGAATGTTAGCCACTTCAGCGAAGTAGATGGTGAAAGGACGAAGTGACCAGGTTGGTTATCTTTCTGGGATGATTTTAATTAATTTCATTTTTCGGGATGAAAATGGAGATCGAGGTATCTTTCAGAAATGATTTTGACTATTAACTCATTTTAAAAAAATAGGGTAAAATTAGTTTGGGCTAAGTATTAATTTGTTATTAACATTTAAATCATCTTATTTCATTATATTTTAGCAATTTAGTAAAAATTAATTTTTTCTTCCAAAAATACCTTTTCATTATAACTAATGTATGTTTCCATGCAC
>NC_029786.2:63329828-63344165 GCF_000816755.2 Arachis ipaensis
CCCTATACAAAATAATACATAAAATTATATAAAAAATTTTATTAAAAATTTAAATAAAATATATATAGTAATTATTACTATAAATATTTTACAAAATTATAATTAAAAACAAAGTTGAATAATTTTTAATGTTGAAAATATTAAAAATTTTAGTATTCGTCTTTACTAATTTGGGTTGATTGAGTAGTCATCTCGCTGGTCCACTTAAGCAAGTATTAGGGTGTCGAATCCCATCTTGTATATGTAACGACTCATTGGCTAGCGGTAGACCCTTAATAAATGGAGCTTCAATCTGTAGTAGATTAGTTCTCAGCCTGTCGAGTTGAAAAATGTGGTGAAAAAATAGTATTTGTCTTGAAAGTTGAACAATTCTCAATGATAGCAATACTTATGGAGATTTGTCTTTGTTGAAATTTAACCATGACACCTTTATTTTTTGGTATTATATTCATTCATGAAGTCAAAATAATATGATCAACGTTATTACTGGTAAAAATTTCACATTTTTTGACATGATTTTCAAGTTTCTAATGTAACACCCTAACTTTTAGCATCTCATGATCGCAATAAAAGTCTAGACGTTACCTACCTCTACTCCTTTAATTTCATACTATATTTATTTAATATTGAGCTTTCGCAAATATAAACTGAATTTTTAACCATGAAAACAAAAGTCTTTTTCTTTAAACCACGTAAACACATAAGTATAATCACATAATATAATACATATATATCGTTATTCAGCAATCCTCAAATACAAGTCCTGCCCCTCTAAAGACTCAAAATAACAAATGACGAGGGTAAAATCTCAACTAAACCAACAACAAAAAATACAACACACATATATAGATAAAGCTTTGTAGATCGGTCACAGCTTCACGCCTTCCTGGACCTGTCAATGAAAAAGAAATTCTGTAGGGGATGAGAATACCATCAAAGTAAAGAGATACTTGCAAATAGAAGTAATTTCATTATAAAATAGTTTATCCTTGAAATAAATTCTTGGAAAAGTTTTGTGGAAAAACTTACTTTGAAAAGTTGTAAAGAAACTCCTTTAGTTTACAAATCAGTATGGTGAGTAGTTTAAAGAAATGAAAAGGACCAAGGATGTGCCTAAGAGCTTCCTACCCAATCTACATCACTCACTCCTATCCAACTAATACTTAAATTTGAGTGATAAAGCAACACCTAGTCCATCCTGCCTCAACCTCCATTACCACATATAAAAAACAACCCTCAGCATCACCACCGCTAGCATGAAGGTTCTCTCAGATTTTCAAACATAAACAAAACAATGCAAAGCATACACTCATAGGTTCTCAGCAGGGAAGAAAATACCATCAAAACAAAGAGATACTTGCAAATAAAATTAATTTCATTATAAAATAATTTATCCTTAAAATAACCTCTTGAAAAAGCTTTGTGGAAAACTTACTTTGAAAAGTCGTAAAGAAATTCCTTTAGTTTACAAATCAGTAAGTTGAGCAGGTTAAAGAAATGAAAAGGACCAAGGACGTGACTAAGAGCTTCCTATCCAACCCACATCACTCACTCTTATCCAAGTAATACGTAAATTAGAGTAATAAAGCAACACCTAGTCCATTGATGCGGGCAGAAATCGGTGAATTAAAAATTATTAGAATATATACGTTGCAAGTATAGTTCTTAACTCGCCCGAAATCCACCGCTCAATTTAGAAAGGTGTCACAGAAAATTGAAATTTAAAATACTGGGAGTATGAATCCCAGGTCGTCTTCCAACGAGTTGCAGAAAAGTGTGCTATTTTATTAATCAGAGGTTTTCAAAAAGGTTTGAATTGGGCAAACAGGAAATTAATTTGGTGAATTTGGATAATGTAAATAAAAGCCTTGACTGGGAATTGATTAGTTGGAATCCCTATTATTGTTGGAATGCTCTCAGGATTAATTGACAATTAAAGGTTATCCTGTTTAGTTATCCTCCACTAGGTGAAGGAAAGTCAAACAAGTTAGAATGCTACGTCCGTTCACAAGTTGCAATCCACTTAATTAAAAGGGATTGGTGTTAGTGATTAGGAGGCAATCCAACCATAAACCCAATTACAATTTTTCTTTCAAGCCTTCCGACTCAAGGATTCCTTTCAATTAATTTCCCATCAAGTTAGGGAACTACTCACTCATTGTAAAGGTAAAATTCATAGCATATGAAAAGGAATTAAAGAAAGACATTGTAAATAAAAAATTAAAATAGTCAATTAAAAATAAAAGTGATCCTTGTATTAAATAAGCCTAAAAATATTCCAATGGTAAAATTAAACAAAGCAAAGAACATGGGAGAGTAAGACCAAGTAAAGAAAACGAACTAGAATGACGAAGTCTTGATGAGGTAATAACTCTTCTCAGTGTTCCAATGCCAAAAAGGTAAGTGAAAAATTAAATCCTAAGAACTATGAATGTGTAGAGAGAAAACCTAGAGGAGGAGTAAAACTAGATCTAAAAACTAAAACTGTGTAGAATGAATGTTGTCCCCGGTTTCTGCATGTTCTCGGGCTCTAGTCTGCTGTTCCGGGCCGAAAACTGGGTCAAAATAGGGCCCAAAATTGCCCCCAGCGAATCTGCAAATTATGCAGATCGTGCACGTCACGCGATCGCGTCGCTCATGCGGACGCGTCATTCGCGTTTCTGCTTTGCCACACGGACGCGTCGTCCATGCGGCCGCGTCACTCGTGCTATTCCATCTGTGCGGTTGCGTGAGTCATGCGACCGCGTCACTTCTCGCTGGTTACCTCCTCAATTTCTTGTGTTCCTTCTATTCTTGCTAGCTTCCTTTCCAATCTCCAACTCATTCATGCTCTATAAAGCATGAAACACTTAACACACAGATCACGGCATCGAATGGAATAAAGGAGAATTAAAAATACATAATTAAAAGTCTCTAGGAAGCAGTTTTCAAACATGTAATAATTTCAGGAAGGAAATATAGATGCATGCTAATTTAATGAATAAGTGGGTAAGGATCATGATAAAACCACACAATTAAACACAATATAAACCATAAAATAGTGGTTTATCAACCTCCCCACACTTAAACATTTGCATGTCCTCATGCTTAATTGAAGGAGATAAAGTAAATAAGTATGAACATGCAGAAACTCATGCTATGCAATGCAATCCTATTTATATATGAATGCAACTATATGATTCTTGTCCACTTGATCAAAAGTAAGTAAGTTTTTCAAAATAATTATAATTCAAATTCCACTAATTCTATCATTATACAGTAAAACAGATAAAAGTGCAAGAAGATAGCTCATGAAAGCAGGGGGCATGGAAATTCAAGCATTGAACCCTCACTGATGATATATGTACGCTCTAATCTCTCTAGTGTATAGGGTAATCACTCTATCCTTCTCTAATCATGCTCTCTAACTTTTGTTCTTCTCCTAACCAATCAACAACAGTTAATATACCAATGCAAACATCATGAGGTCTTTTCAATGTTGTAATGGGGCCAAGGTAAGGGTAGGGATACATATATGGTCAAGTGAGCTTATAAATTGAATCTTTAATTAACCCAAGCTTCAACCCAACCTATATAATTTACATAACTTTAGAATTCATACCTAGCTACCCAGAGTTCCCCTTTTACATTCCATACTCATGTATCAATGTTTTATTTTAATTTTTATCATATGTGCATTGATCCTTGAATTCTTAATTCAGCATTGGGATAATTTTGTCCCCTTATTTATTTATTGCTTTTTTTTTACATAAAAATAAACATAGCTTATCAATGCACATAGATTTTTTATTCTTATAATTTCACATGAGTATGTATCCAAATTCCTATTAAATTATCACGACACATCCCCTTAATAACTTTTGTTCCCACAATTTTCCATACTTAACTGGCACACACAATTCTATCTTAAGCTAACCAAAGATTCAATTTGGGATATACAATTGTTTTTCCGCTTAAGGCTAGTAATGTGGTGAAATATATAACAAATGGGATTTAAAGGCTCAAAGTGGTTAACAAAACTATACAATTTATCCTATTCTATAAAAGAAATAAAATCTAACTAAATATCCTAATTTATTGGTGCTAGGGAAGAGAAATTACCTCCGGAAGTCAGGTACTGACCGACCTCCCCACACTTAAGGCTTTGCACCGTCCTCGCATCTGTCAGGAACAGGGGTGGGCTGGTTGCAGTATCTCCACAGTCGGGACCATCATGGCTCCGTGTGCTGGTAAAAAAAGTGGAATCCGGGGTGTCTGAGTCCTTGAAGTATCCCTTGAGTAGCTCCTTGAGGTGTTTGAATCGGCGCTTGTGACGGCGCTCTCTTAACTTCACTTTTTGTTCTTGCCGATCCAATCTTTGGATTATCTGCTGGAGCAGTTCATCTGTTATAGGTGCTTGTGGTGTTGAAGAAGGAATATCTTCAACCGAAGCAGTGGGAAGGCTTGTAGTGGCTGCTGGAAGTCTGAGGTACTTCCCATTGGGGACATACTGATCATCCCGTGGAAGTATGGCTTTGGTGTCTCCAGCTCTGTAGAAAACTCTGGCTGCTGAGACAAGATCTGAGACCAAGGCGGGAAAAGGTAAATTGCCCGCAATTTGGACGTGTCCCATGGCATTCCGGATATGTCTTGGTAGATTCAGAGGCTGGTCTGTAAGGATGCACCATAGTAGAACGGCCATGTCTGCAGTGAAGGAGGACTCGTGAGTGCTCGGAAAGACGTAATGGGACATGATCTGTGCCCATATGCGAGCCTCCATGGTAAGTGCTGAAGCCAATATATCCTTAGGGCGGGTATGATGGTATCCGTAGATCCAACGGCTGTCAGGTAGTGCGATAACTCTGAGAACAGCTTCCTAGTCAAATTGGTACATCAGGCGCTTGAGTACGGCTTCTTGAAAGGCGTCCAATCCTTCTGGAATGGGGGGAAGACTCAAAGCTTGTTGAATAGCCTCTTCTGTAATGGGGACTTGCTTTTGACGGACAAAGACAAACTGCAGGGTGGACAGGTAGAAGTTAGAGTAGAACTCGACTACCCAAGAAAGATTGACCTGCTTCTGTTGTCTCTGTAGGAAACCCCATTGTCTTCGTTCAATCTGCGGCTCAACAAAATAGCAATATTGGGCGGGAGGATAAGAAAGTGTTCGTTGTTGTAGCTCCTTTCAGCTAGAATAGGGAACATCTGCTCACAGTAGCGATTTGGAAATCGCGCAGTGTCCTTTGCTGGAAAGGCTTTCTCTTTTTCATCAACCTTGATGATCCTCTTAACTCGTTTTGCTGAGGGCTTGACTGCAGTTGAAGAAGGCTCTGCCACTAGTGCTCTTTCAGTTCCTCTTCTTGCTGGAGGTTTGGGAGTAGCTTTCTCTTTTCCTTTCTTGGTGGCCATCTTGAAAAAGGGAAGAGAAAGTAAATTAAATTCGAAGAGATATATAGCAATGAAGAGAACGAAAAAGGATGGTTGTAAATGCACATTAAAAGGTAAATGATGTCAACACATGCTCATGAGTATATGTGAAAGATCATTAATGGAAAATAGTTAGTGCATATGATGATAAGTGAATGCAAGGTGTTTATTGGCATGCCGGCAAAGGGCATGAGTAGCATAGACCATGCATTACTTTGTAACAAACCATCACGTTTGTATTGACAATTAAATTCAATTAATATAATAGTAAAGGGAATTTGTGAAAAGCAAGCATTGAATAGTAGAATAACATAGAGAAGTGCATAATGCCATATGGGCTTTTTCACAAACACATAGCATGCATGGTGAAGAAGGTATAGAAAGTATTAAAGTGAACATGCAAGCAACCCTTTAAAGAAAACAATATATAATTGTCAAATAATTGGCAACAATCCACAAGCATATAATGAAAAATAATGACTCAAATAAAATTCTAACACCATGTAAAAAGGAAAGAAGTAGGAAGAAAATATGAATAATAAAAAGAAAAAGAAAAGAAAAGAAAATAACATATAAAATAAGAAGAATGATAGAATAGAAAAGGGTGAAGAAGAAAATAAAACCTTGTTAATGGAGGTGAGGGAGAGAGAGTGAAAGGTGAGATAGAAGGAAGAAGGGAGGAGGAAGAAATAATGAGGGAAAAGAAAAATTAGGATTTGGAGAAGAGAAAGATAAGATATTTGGCAAAAGTAGGAAAACTGTGCACCGCAAGCGACGCGATCGCATGGGGTATGCGGTCGCGCGACTTGCGCTTAGGGTGATTGACGCGGTCGCGTGACCCAGTTTGTGCCAGTGGCGCGAGGGTTGCCTCGCACTCGCACAACTCTCTGTTCAAAATTATTAAATGCCAAATTTTAGGTGGTGCGATCGCGTGGGGCATGCGATCGCGTGAGTGGGCAGTTCATGGGGTACGACGCGGCCGCGTGGGGCACGCGGTCGCGTGAGGGGGATTGCACGTCCAGCGCCAGTCCAGCACCACTCTAGCACAACTTTCAGCTGTGCACCCATTTTACGTCGAAAATCAGGGCACGCGGCCGCGTGGGGCACGCGGTCGCGTGGGAGGCCATTGGCACGCCTCCAGCCACGCTCCAGCGTGACTCTCTATTCGTTTTTATTTTTCTCTTCTCCCCTTGTGACGCGGACGCGTCGCTGATGCGGTCGCATCGCGTAGCATTTTTTTTAAATGCAGATGCAGATGCACGAAAGTACTAATAAAGAGAAGAGTTATTAAATATGAAAAACTAAAAATAAAGAAAAGAACGATCATACCATGGTGGGTTGTCTCCCACCTAGCACTTTGCTTTAACGTCCGTAAGTTGGACACTCCACTAGCTCAATTTTCTGCTATGTGGGGATCTTCCAAGAGGAAGATCTCAAGCTCCTTATTTTTCTGTACTTCTTGCCATGGTATAGCTTCAAACGGTGTCCATTAACTTTGATAAGTTCAGAGTGTGAAGGATGGCTTAGGTGATAAACTCCGTACGGTTCGGCCTTCTCTACTCTGTATGGACCTTCCCATCTTGATCTCAATTTGCCTGGCATGAGCCTCAGTCGAGATTTGTAAAGAAGGACTAAATCCCCAGGTTGGAACTCCTTTTTCTTGATGTGCTGATCATGTGCAACCTTCATCTTCTCCTTGTGTAGTCTTGAGTTCTCATAAGCTTCTAGGCGAAGGCTCTCCAGTTCTTGCAGTTGCAACTTCCTTTCAGCTCCGGCTTTCTCAATTCCCATATTGCACTCCTTGACTGCCCAAAAGGCTTTGTGCTCTATTTCTACCGGGAGATGACAAGCTTTTCCATAAACTAAGCGAAAAGGACTCATCCCAATGGGTGTTTTGTATGCTGTTCTGTATGCCCAGAGTGCATCTTGTAGCCTGGTGCTCCAGTCTCTTCTATGAGGCTTTACTATCTTCTGTAAGATACGCTTTATCTCTCTGTTTGACACCTCGGCTTGCCCATTGGTCTGAGGATGGTATGCTGTTGCAACCTTATGAATTATCCCATGCTTCTTCATTAGTCCTGTTAGTCTCCTGTTACAAAAATGGGTGCCTTGATCGCTCACGATTGCTCGTGGTGATCCAAAACGATAAATAATATGGTTTCTCACAAAGGAAACAACAGTGTTAGCATCATCAGTACGGGTAGGAATTGCTTCCACCCATTTGGAAACATAATCCACAGCTAACAATATGTAAAAATAACCATTGGAATTTGGAAATGGACCCATGAAGTTAATGCCCCAAACATCAAAAATTTTACAAAAAAGCATAATTTGTTGAGGCATTTCATCCCTCCTGGATATATTACCAAATTTTTGGCATGGGGGCAAGATTTACAAAATTCAGCAGCGTCTCTAAAAAGAGTAGGCCACCAGAATCCACAGTCCAATATTTTTCTAGCGGTTCTTTGAGGGCCAAAATGTCCTCCACTCTCAGATGAGTGACAGGCCTCTAAGATGGATTGGAATTCTGATTGAGGTACACACCGTCTAATTACCTGATCAGCGCCACATCTCCATAAATATGGGTCATCCCATATATAATATTTAGACTCACTTTTCAGCTTGTCTCTTTGATGCTTAGAAAAGTTAGGAGGAAATGTGCGGCTAACTAGATAATTAGCTACAGGTGTATACCAAGGAGATACCTTAGATACTGCTTGCAGGTTATCAAATGCGAAATTATCATCTATAGGAGTAGAATCATCCTTAATGTGCTCAAGGAGACTCAAGTGGTCTGCCACTAAATTCTGGTTACCACTCCTATCCTTTATTTCTAAATCAAATTCTTGTAATAACAGTATCCAACGTATAAGTCTTGGTTTGGACTCCTTTTTAGCTAATAGATACCTTAAAGCTGCATGGTTCGAATACACTACTACTCTAGTACTAAGTAAATAAGCTCAGAATTTATCCAGAGCAAAAACAATAGCAAGAAGCTCTTTCTCAGTAGTAGTATAATTGGACTGGGCAGTGTCTAAAGTCTTAGACACATAAGCAATAACAAAAGGGTCCATACCTTTGCGTTGAGCCAGCGCTGCTCCTACTGCATGGTTGGAAGCATCGCACATGATTTCAAACGGCTGGCTCTAGTCTGGTCCTCTCACAATTGGAGCTTGAGTTAGGGCGGTCTTCAGCTTATCAAATGCTTCTTTACAATCCTCACTGAACTCGAACTCGATATCCTTCTGCAGTAATCTGGATAAGGGAAGTGCTACCTTACTGAAGTCCTTAATAAATCTCCTGTAAAAACCTGCATGGCCAAGGAACGAACGGACTTCCCTCATAGAAGAGGCATAAGGTAAACTAGAAATAACATTCACCTTTGCTGGGTCTACAGAAATGCCAGTATTAGATACCACATGTCCTAATACAATCCCTTGTTTCACCATAAAATGACATTTTTCAAAATTCAATACAAGGTTTGTATTAACACATCTATCTAATACTCTAGATAATCCATCTAAGCAAAGGCTAAAAGAATCACCATAAATGCTAAAATCATCCATAAAAACCTCCATACAGTCCTCAATAAGATCAGGGAAAAGACTCATCATACACCTTTGGAAAGTAGCTGGTGCATTGCACAAGTCAAAGGGCATTCTCTTGTAAGCATAAGTCCCAAAAGGACATGTAAAAGTGGTATTTTCCTGATCCTCAGGAGCTATATGAATCTGGAAATAACCTGTGTAACCATCTAAAAAGCAATAATCTGATTTACCTGACAGGCGATCCAGCATTTGATCAATGAATGGAAGTGGGTAGTGATCCTTACGGGTAGCTTGGTTGAGACGCCTGTAATCAATGCAGACTCTCCAAGCATTCTGAACTCTAGTTGCTATGAGCTCTCTGATGAGCGGATAATTTATACGCTTTTTGGCATTATTTTTAGTATGTTTTTAGTATATTTTAGTTAGTTTTTATTATGTTTTTATTAGTTTTTAAATAAAAATCACTCTTCTAGACTTTACTATGAGTTTGTGTGTTTTTCTATAATTTCAGGTATTTTCTGGCTGAAATTGAGGGACCTGAGTAAAAATCTTATTCAGAGGTTGAAAAAGGACTGCAGATGCTGTTGGATTCTGACCTCCCTGCACTTAAAGTGTATTTTCTGGAGCTACAGAAGTCCAATTAATGCGCTCTCAATTGTGTTGGAAAGTAGACATCCTGGGCTTTCCAGCAATATATAATTGTCCATACTTTGCCCGAGATTTGATGGCCCAAACAGGCGTTCCAAGACAGCTCAAGAATTCTGGCGTTTAACTCCAAAACTGGCACAAAAGCTGGAGTTAAACGCCCAAACTGGCACAAAAGCTGGCGTTTAACTCCAAGAAAAGTCTCTACACAAAAATGCTTCAATGCTCAGTCCAAGCACACACCAAGTGGGCCCGGAAGAAGATTTATGCATTAATTACTTATTTCTGTAACCCTAGGCTACTAGTTCTCTATAAATAGGACCTTTTACTATTGTATTTTTACACATCTTGGGACGTTTAGTCCTTAGACCTTTGAGGCTGGCCATTTGGCCATGCTTACACTATTTGTTCTTATGTATTTTCAACGGTGGAGTTTCTACACACCATAGATTAAGGTGTGGAATTCTGTTGTTCTTCATGAATTAATACAAGTACTATTGTTTTTCTATTCAACTCAAGTCTATTTCTTCTCCAAGATATTCATTCGTTCTTCAACTTGATGAATGTGATGATCCGTGACACTCATCATCATTCTCACCTATGAACGCATGACTGACAACCACTTCCGTTCTACATGCAACCAAGCTTGAATGCGTATCTCTTGGGTTTCTAATCTAGGATTGGAACCTTCGTGGTATAGACTAGAATTATTGGCGGCCATTCCTGAGATCCGGAAAGTCTAAACCTTGTCTGTGGTATTCCGAGTAGGATCTGGGAAGGGATGACTGTGACGAGCTTCAAACTCGCAATTGTGGGGCGTGTGACAGACGCAAAAGGATCAATGGATCCTATTCCGACATGATCGAGAACCGACAGCTGATTAGCCGATGTTGTGACAGAGCATCAGGACCATTTTCACTGAGAGGACGGGATGTAGCCATTGACAACGGTGATGCCCAACATAAAGCTTGCCATGGAAAGGAGTATGAATGATTGGAAGAAGGCAATAGGAAAGCAGATGTTCAAGGGGAACAAAGCATCTTCATATGCTTATCTGAAATCCACCAATGAATTACATAAGTATCTCTATCTTTATGTTTATTTTCATCACCTTAAACTCCATAACCATTTGAATCCGCCTGACTGAGATTTACAAGATGACCATAGCTTGCTTCAAGCCGACAATCTCCGTGGGATCGACCCTTAGACTGAAGCTTTAGACTAACATTGCATGATTCTTGGAATTCTTATTAAAAGTTTTGATTCTCTTTATTTTCTTTTCCACTCAATTTTCAAAAATCACAAAAAAAATTTTAAAATAATAAAACCAAAAATATTTTATGTTTCTTGTTTGAGTCTAATGTCTAATTTTAAGTTTGGTGTCAATTGCATGACTTTCTTCTTCTTGCATTTTTCGAATTTATACATATTGTTCTTCATTAATCTTCAAGTTGTTCTTGATGATTTCCTTGCTCTGATCTTTAAATTCTCTTGTTTAGTGTGTTTTGTTATTTTTCATATGCATTTTTACATTGTTATAGTCCTTTGTATACAAACTTTTAAGTTTGGTGTCTTGCATGCATTGTTTATTTGATCTTAGTTGCATTTTTATTGTTTCTCATCATCAAAAATTCAAAAATATTTTTTAAAACTGTCTTTTCAAGTCAATAATACAGAGAATTGAAGATTCAGAATATTCACCAGAGGAATCAAACAGAAAAAGCTGGGCGTTCAAAACACCCAGTGAAGAAGGAAAACTGGCGTTTAAACGCCAGCCAGGGTACCTGGCTGGGCGTTTAACGCCCAAAAAGGTAGAGATTTGGGCGTTAAACGCCAGAATGGGCACCATTCTGGGCGTTTAACGCCAGGATGACACTAGAGGGAAGATTTTGTTTTTAATTCACATTTTTTTCAAGTTTTCATAATTTTTCAAAATCAAATCTTTTTCAAATCATATCTTTTCAATCATATCTCTTTCAAAATCAATTTCTTTCTATTTTATATTTATTTTTACTATTTTCAAAAATCCTTGCTTCAATTAAAGATTTACTTCAAAAATTTCAAGTTGTTACTTGCCTATTAAGAAAAGATCAAACTTTAAATTTTAAGAACCATATCTTTTAATTTCTTGATAGTCAAGTAATCAACTTTAGTTTTAAAACTTTCTCTTTTTAATTTGATTTTCAATCATTTCTTTTCAATCATATCTTTTCAATCACATCTTTTTCAAAATTAATTTTCAATCATATCTTTTTAATTTCTGATTTCAAAATCTTTTTCAAAAATCACTTGATTTCTTTCTCAATCTTAGTTTTCGAAAACCAATTAACAAAATTTTCAAAATCTCTTACTTTAATTTCGAAAATTTCTTCCCCTCTTTTCACATCCTTCTATTTAAGGGACTGAGACTCCTCATCAAGGTGCAATTCGAACCCTATTCCTCTTGATAAGTTCGAATTCTCTCATCTCTCTCCCCTCCTTCTATTCTTCTTTTCTTCTGACACTTCAAGGAATCTCTATACTGTGACTTAGAGGATTCCATACTTTCTTGTTCTTTTCTCTTTCATATGAGCGGGAACAAAGATAAAGGGCTACTTGTTCAAGCTGATCCTGAACCTGAAAGGACCTTGAAGAGAAAGCTAAGAGAAGCTAAAGAACAATTCTCTTTAGAGGGCCTAACAGAACTCTTCAAAGAAGAAGAAACCATGGCAGCCGAAAACAACACCAATGCCAACAATGCAAGGAAGGTGCTTGGTGACTTTACTGCACCTACTCCTGATTTCTATGGGAGAAGCATCTCAATCCCTGCCATTGGAGCAAACAACTTTGAGCTTAAGCCTCAATTAGTTTCTCTAATGCAACAGAATTGCAAGTTTCATGGACTTCCATTGGAAGATCCTCATCAGTTCTTAGCTGAGTTCTTACAAATCTGTGACACTATCAAGACCAATGGGGTTGACCCTGAAGTCTACAGACGTATGCTTTTTCCTTTTGCTGTAAGAGACAGAGCTAGGACGTGGTTGGATTCACAACCTAAAGAAAGCCTGAACTCTTGGAAAAAGCTAGTGAATGCCTTCTTGGCAAAGTTCTTTCCACCTCAAAAATTGAGCAAGCTTAGAGTGGAAGTCCAAACCTTTAGACAGAAGGATGGTGAGTCCCTCTATGAAGCTTGGGAGAGATACAAGCAATTGATCAGAAGGTGCCCTTCTGACATGCTTTCAGAATGGAGCATCATAGGAATCTTCTATGATGGGCTGTCTGAACTATCCAATATGTCATTGGATAGCTCTACTGGAGGATCTCTTCATCTGAAGAAGACGCCTGCAGAAGCTCAGGAACTCATTGAAATGGTTGTAAGTAACCAATTCATGTACACCTCTGAAAGGAATCCTGTGAATAATGGGACAACTCAGAAGAAAGAAGTTCTTGAGATTGATACTCTGAATGCCATATTAGCTCAGAATAAAATATTGACCCAACAAGTCAATATGATTTCTCAGAGTCTGTCTGAAATGCAAGCAGTAACAGGCAGTACTAAGGAAGCTTCCTCTGAAGAAGAAGCTTATGATCCTGAGAACCCAGCAATGGAAGAGGTGAATTACATGGGAGAACCCTATGGAAACACCTATAATCCTTCATGGAGAAATCATCCAAGTCTCTCATGGAAGGATCAACAGAGACCTCAACAAGGTTTCAACAACAATAATGGTAGAAGAAACATGTTTAGCAATAGCAAGCCTTTTCCATCATCTTCTCAGCAACAAACAGAGAATTCTAAGCAGAGCCCCTCTGACTTAGCAACCATTGTCTCTGATCTAATCAAAACCACTCAAAGTTTTATGACTGAAACAAGGTCCTCCATTAGAAATTTGGAGGCACAATTGGGCCAGCTGAGTAAGAAAATTACTAAACTCCCTCCTAGCACTCTACCTAGCAATACAGAAGAGAACCCTAAGAGAGAGTGCAAGGCCATAACCACATCTCACATGGCCGAACTTAGAGAGGAGGAAGGGGCAGTGATTCCCACTGAGGAAGACCTCAATGGATGCTCACTGACCTCCATGGAGTTCCCTAATGAGGAACTATGGGAATCTGAGGCTCAGACTGAGACCATAGAGATTCCATTCAATTTACTTTTGCCATTCATGAGCTCTGATGAGTATTCATCCTCTGAAGAAGATAAAGATGTTACTGAAGAGCAAGTTGCTAAGTACCTTGGAGCAATCATGAAGCTAAATGCCAAGCTATTTGGTAATGAGACTTGGGAGAATGAACCTCCATTGCTCATCAAAGAATTGGATGACTTGACTAAGCAGAGATTACCTCAAAAGAGACAGGACCTTGGAAAGTTCTCAATCCCTTGTACCATAGGCACCATGACCTTTGAGAAGGCTCTGTGTGACCTAGGGTCAAGTATAAACCTTATGCCTCTCTCTGTAATGGAGAAGCTAGGGATCATTGAGGTACAAGCTGCAAGAATCTCACTGGAGATGGCAGACAATTCAAAGAAACAGGCTTATAGACTTATAGAGGATGTCTTGGTAAAGGTTGAAGACCATTACATCCCTGCTGATTTCATAATCCTAGAAACTGGGAAGTGTATGGATGAATCCATCATCCTTGGCAGACCCTTCCTAGCCACAGCAAAGGCTGTGATTGATGTTGACAGAGGAAAATTGATCATTCAAGTGAATAAAGACTCCCTTGTGTTTGAAGCTCAAGGATATCCCTCTGTCACCAT
>NC_029786.2:63348776-63350795 GCF_000816755.2 Arachis ipaensis
TTTACTTATCTATGTTAAATTTCTATTTTCTTTTGTTATTTTATGTTTTCTATAGGTTGATGATCATGTGAAGTCACAAAAACAATTGAAAAATAAAAAATAGAAGGAAAAACAGAATGAAAAACAGAACACCCTGGAGGAGAAACTTACTTGCGTTTAAACGCCAGAAAAGGGCACCAGACTGGCGTTTAACGCCAGGAATGGGCAAGAAGCTGGCGTTAAACGCCAGAAATGGGCAGCAGCCTGGTGTTTAACGCCAGGATTGGCAGAAAGGGGCGTTTTGCATGCCACTTGGTGCAGGGATGAGATATCCTTGACACCTCAGGATCTGTGGACCCCACAGGATCCCACCTACCCCACCTCTCTCTTTCTTCTTCACCACTCACATCCATCCTTCATAAAATCCCACCTACCTCACCATTCAAATTCAAACCACTTTCCCTCCCAAACCCACCCTCTATAGCCGAACCAAAAACACCCCTCTCACTCCTATATAAACCCATCTTCACTCCTTCATTTTCACACAACCTAAACACCACTTCTCCTCCTTGGCCGAAACACAAAGCCCAATCCATCTCCTCTATTTCTTCTTCTTCTACTCTCTTCTTCCTTCTTTTGCTCGAGGACGAGAAACCTTCTAAGTTTGGTGTGGTAAAAGCTAAAGCTTTTTGTTTTTCCATAACCATTAATGGCACCAAAGGCCGGAGAAACCTCTAGAAAGAGGAAAGGAAAGGCAAAAGCTTCTACCTCCGAGTCATGGGAGATGGAGAGATTCCTCTCAAGGGTGCATCAAGACCACTTCTATGAAGTTGTGGCCAAGAAGAAAGTGATCCCCGAGGTCCCTTTCAAACTAAAAAAGAATGAGTATCCAGAGATCCGGCATGAGATCCGAAGAAGAGGTTGGGAAGTTCTCACCAACCCCATTCAACAAGTCAGAATCTTAATGGTTCAAGAGTTCTATGCCAATGCATGGATCACCAAGAACCATGACCAAAGTGTGAACCCAGACCCTAAGAATTGGCTTACAATGGTTCGGGGGAATTACTTAGATTTTAGTCCGGAAAATGTAAGGTTGGCATTCAACTTGCCTATGATACAAGAAGATGCACACCCCTACACTAGAAGGGTCAACTTTGATCAAAGGTTGGACCAAGTCCTCATGGACATATGTGAAGAGGGCGCTCAATGGAAGAGAGATTCAAGAGGGAAGCCGGTTCAACTAAGAAGGCATGACCTCAAGCCCG
This sequence comes from Arachis ipaensis, assembly GCF_000816755.2. NCBI lineage: Eukaryota > Viridiplantae > Streptophyta > Magnoliopsida > Fabales > Fabaceae > Arachis > Arachis ipaensis. The sequence goes on from NC_029786.2 coordinate 63,350,021, forward strand.
TGGCTAAGGGATGGTTGGAGTTCATCCAACGCTCAATCAATCCCACTAGCAACCGGTCCGAAGCTACTATAGACCGGGCTATCATGATACAGAGCATCATGATTGAAGAGGAAGTGGAAGTTCATAAGGTTATATCCCAAGAACTCTACAAGGTGGCGGACAAGTCCTCCACTGTGGCAAGGTTAGCCTTCCCTAATCTCATTTGTCACCTCTGCAATTCGGCTGGAATTGACATAGAGAAAGACATTCTCATTGATGAGGACAAACCCATCACTAAGAAAATGATGGAGAAAACAAGAGAACCTCATCAAGAGCATGAGGAAATTCCTCATCATGAAATCTCTGAGATGCCTCAAGGGATGCATCTTTCTCCATAAAACTATTGGGAGCAAATCAACACCTCCCTAGGAGAATTAAGTTCTAACATGGGACAACTAAGGGTGGAGCACCAAGAGCATTCCATCCTCCTCCATGAAATTAGGGAAGATCAAAGAACCATGAGAGAGGAGCAACAAAGGCAAGGAAGAGACATTGAGGAGCTCAAGCACTCCATAAGATCTTCAAGAGGAAGAACAAGCCGCCATCACTAAGGTGGACCCGTTCTTTAACTTCCTTGTTCCTTATTTTCCTGTTTTTCAAAAATTATGCTTTATATTTATTTATGTTTGTGTCTTTATTACATGATCATTAGTGTCTAAGTGTCTATGCCTTAAAGCTATGAAAATGAATCCATCACCTTTCTTAAATGAAAAATGTTTTTAATTGAAAAAGAAAA
>NC_029786.2:63351089-63406534 GCF_000816755.2 Arachis ipaensis
ATTTTGAGTTCCTATAGATGCCAATCATTCTGAACCTCAAGGGATAAAGTGAGATGCCAAAATTGTTCAGAGGCAAAAAACTAAAAGCCCCGCTCATCTAATTAATACTGATCTTCATAGATGTTTTTGGAATTCATTGTATATTCTCTTCTTTTTATCCTATTTGATTTTCAGTTGCTTGGGGACAAGCAACAATTTAAGTTTGGTGTTGTGATGAGTGGATAATTTATACGCTTTTTGGCATTGTTTTTAGTATGTTTTTAGTATATTTTAGTTAGTTTTTATTATGTTTTTATTAGTTTTTAAATAAAAATCACTCTTCTGGACTTTACTATGAGTTTGTGTATTTTTCTGTGATTTCAGGTATTTTCTGGCTGAAATTGAGGGACCTGAGCAAAAATCTGATTCAGAGGCTGAAAAAGGACTGCAGATGCTGTTGGATTTTGACCTCCCTGTACTTAAAGTGGATTTTCTGGAGCTACATAAGCCCAATTGGCGCGTTCTCAATTGCGTTGGAAAGTAGACATCCTGGGCTTTCCAGCAATATATAATTGTCCATACTTTGCCCGAGATTTGATGGCCCAAACAGGCGTTCCAAGACAGCTCAAGAATTCTGGCGTTTAACTCCAAAACTGGCACAAAAGCTGGAGTTAAACGCCCAAACTGGCACAAAAGCTGGCGTTTAACTCCAAGAAAAGTCTCTACACGAAAATGCTTCAATGCTCAGCCCAAGCACACACCAAGTGGGCCCGGAAGAAGATTTATGCATTAATTACTTATTTCTGTAACCCTAGGCTACTAGTTTTCTATAAATAGGACCTTTTACTATTATATTTTTACACATCTTGGGACGTTTAGTCCTTAGACCTTTGAGGCTGGCCATTCAGCCATGCTTACACTATTTGTTCTTATGTATTTTCAACGGTGGAGTTTCTACACACCATAGATTAAGGTGTGGAGCTCTGCTGTTCTTCATGAATTAATACAAGTACTATTGTTTTTCTATTCAACTCAAGTCTATTTCTTCTCCAAGATATTCATTCGTTCTTCAACTTGATGAATGTGATGATCCGTGACACTCATCATCATTCTCACCTATGAATGCGTGACTGACAACCACTTCTGTTCTACATGCAACCAAGCTTGAATACGTATCTCTTGGGTTTCTAATCTAGGATTGGAACCTTCGTGGTATAGGCTAGAATTATTGGCGGCCATTCCTGAGATCCAGAAAGTCTAAACCTTGTCTGTGGTATTCTGAGTAGGATTTGGGAAGGGATGACTGTGACGAGCTTCAAACTTGCGATTGTGGGGCGTGTGACAGATGCAAAAGGATCAATGGATCCTATTCCGACATGATCGAAAACCGACAGCTGATTAGCCGATGTTGTGACAGTGCATCAGGACCATTTTCACTGAGAGGACGGGATGTAGCCATTGACAACGGTGATGCCCAACATAAAGCTTGCCATGGAAAGGAGTATGAATGATTGGAAGAAGGCAATAGGAAAGCAGAGGTTCAAGGGGAACAAAGCATCTTCATACGCTTATCTGAAATCCTCCAATGAATTACATAAATATCTCTATCTTTATGTTTATTTTCATCACCTTAAACTCCATAACCATTTGAATCCACCTGACTGAGATTTACAAGATGACCATAGCTTGCTTCAAGCCGACAATCTCTGTGGGATCGACCCTTACTCACGTAAGGTTTATTACTTGGACGACCCAGTGCACTTGCTGGTTAGTTGTGCGGAATTGTGACAAAGTGTGATTCACGTTTAAGAGCTCCAAGTCTTTGGCGCCATTGTTGATGATCACAATTTCGTGCACCACTCTCCATGCTCATTCTTCACTGTAGTGACTCCAGACTTCTTGGGCACCACTTGTACTGGGCTAACCCATTCACTGTCTGAAATAGGATAGATGATACTTGCTTCCAATAGTCTAGTCACTTCCTTTTTGACAACTTCCAAGATAGTGGGATTCAATCTTCTTTGGGGTTGACGGACAGATCTTGCTCCCTCTTCTAAAAATATTCTGTGCTCACATACTTGAGGGTTGATGCCTACTATGTCTGCCAAACTCCACCCAATTGCCTTCTTGTGCCTCCTCAGTACATCAAGTAACTGCTCTTCTTGTTGAGAAGTAAGCTCCCTTGCAATGATAACCGGAAACTTCTGCTCATCTTCAAGATAAGCATATTTGAGGTGTGGAGGGAGGGGTTTCAACTCTAACTTCTAATCATGGGCAGGCTCTGGATTGTCTGGAGCTTGTGAAAATGGCGAAATGCCCTCATTATCAGTTAAGAGGGTCCCCACACTTGGACCTTGTCTAGTGTGCCTCTCTTCTAACTCTTCCTTGTGAACTTCAGCTACACTTTCATCTATGACATCACGCTGGAAGATAGAATGATCTTCTGGAGGGTTGTTTATGACTCCATTCAGATTGAAGATTACTATTCGGCCATCTATTTCAAAAGAGTATGTTCCTGAAAAAGCATCCAATTTGAATTTTGATGTCTTCAGGAATGGTCTTCCAAGTAGGATTGATGATGGCTTATCTGAGTCATTATAGGGCATCTCCAAGATATAAAAATCAGTGTTAAATGTAAGCCCTTTAATGTTCACTAAAACATCTTCAGCAACTCCAGCCACTGTAATAATGCTTTTATCTGCTAACACAAAACGAGCTGCCAACCTTTTTAAGGGAGAGAGCCTCAAAATATCATATATAGACAAAGGCATTATACTAACACAAGCTCCTAAATCACACATGCAATCATAAATTACTACTCCACCAATAGTACAACTAACTATACAAGGACCTGGGTCACTACACTTCTCAGGTAATCCTCCCATTAAAGCAGATATGGAACTACCTAAAGGAATAGTTTCTAATTCATGAATTTTGTCCTTATGTATACATAAATCTTTTAGAAACTTCGCATATTTAGGTACTTGTTGAATAACATAAAAAAGAGGAACGGTTACCTCACCTTTTTGAATATTTCCACCATTTTGGGATCGGGTTCCAGCTGCTTCCTAGGTTTCCTTGCAAGTTGTGGAAAAGGGAATGGAGTGTCTGCGCCTTTTGGTGCTTCCTCTTGTGGTTGCACTTCTTCTTCTTCAGCTATGTCCTGTATGTCCTCTTCTTCTTCGACAGCTTCTATTTCTACTACCTCTTCAGCTGAGGCGTGTTCTGGTGAGCTTGGCTCCTCCTGATTCCTCTCCTGCAGTGTGGTTCCGGATCTCAGGGTGATGGCATTAATGCCTCCCTTTGGATTGGGTAATGGTTGAGAGGGGATTCCAGTGGAGCTTGAAGGTTGGTTACTGGAATTTTGCATTGATCCAATCTGTGAAACAAGAGCTTGCAAAGTAGAGACCAGACCATTCAGACTGGCATTAAGGTTATTCATAATGTTATTTTTCATGGTCTGTTGTCTCCGCTCAAAAGATTGTAGTAACTCTTCATTAGGAGATAAAGAAGAATGAGTAAATTGAGAGGTCTGCTGTTGGGTATTCTGTGGTCCTTGGGATTGCCTCAGGTGAGGTGCTCTGTAAGGTTGGTTCTGCTGCCTGTTGTTGTTATCATTCCACCTCTGATTTCCCTAATTATCTCTGCCTCCTCTATTATTGTTGTCCCTCCAATTCTGGTTAGAATTGTCCTTCCATCCATGGTTATTATTTCCACCTTGATTGTACCCTTGGTTGGGGCGATCATAGAAGTTATGAGTGGATGCCACCATGTTGTCTTCCTGTTGGAGTTGCGGGCATTCATCAGTATAATGGCTATAATCAGCACAAATTCCGCAAACTCTCTGTGGGACTAACTGTTGGCTTTGCTGTGCTGGAGAAGGTTGAGCTTGCTGAACTTGTTGTTGATTCAATTGCATTTGCTTCAGCAAGTTGGTCATCTTACAGATACTCTGAGTTAGAGCAGCCGTCTCTCTGCTAGAGGATACTTCTGAAACGGCTTTTGAATGGCTTTACTTCTGTCTGTGGTTCCTAGTGGATTCAGCTAAGTCGCTAATCAATTGCCATACCTCATCCGTGGTCTTGTACTTCTTCATAGACCCATTGCTAGCACTTTCCAATGTGGTTTTATCTTGGGGCCTCATGCCCTGTGTGACATAACTGAGTAACACTATCTTGTCAATCATGTGGTGGGGGCATGCTTCCAGAAGATTATTGAAGTGCTTCCAATATCCAAAGAGAGTCTCGTTGTCATCTTGAACAATAGTGGAAATATCTTTCCTCAGTTTATCAGTAACTTCAGATGGAAAGAATTTCTCCAAAAACTCTTTTCTGAGCATATCCCAGTTGGATACATTTGCTAGGGGTTGAGTGTAGTACCACTCTCTTGCTTTTCCCTCAAGAGAAAATGGGAAAGCTTTCAGCAGAATTGAAGTTTCATCTGTACCGTCTCGCCTGACAGTAGAACAGGCTGCCTGGAAATCTCGCAGGTGCTTGATAGGCTCTTGAGCGGGTAAGCCATGAAACTTGGGCATCAAATTGAGCAGTGCGGTCTTTATTTCGAAATCTATAGCCACCGCTGGGTGATGCGCTTGAAACGGTTGCATTGTAAAATTAGGGGCTCCCTTCTCCTAGAAGGTAACTCTCCTAGGTTCTGCCATGTCTTCTGCACGTGAATCAACAGAATCAGTAGAACGGGAGCTGGTTTCTTCCTCAAGTTCACTTTCAGATCCGCCCTCGGAGCAGGCTAACCGACGCCGAGCTCGCCTTATTCGTGAAATAGTCCTTTCAATTTCAGGATCGAATATTAGCAAGCGCGGATCAGGAAGTGAACGCGTCATTTGACGAAAGAAACAGGCAGCTCATAGTAGCAAAATAAAATAAAATGCAAATAAATAAATTCTAATTAATAACTTTAGCACTCTATTGTAACTCCCTGGCAACGGCGCCAAAAATTGATGCGGACAGAAATCGGTGAATTAAAAATTATTAGAATATATGCGTTGCAAGTATAGTTCTTAACTCACCCAAAATCCACCGCTCAATTTAAAAAGGTGTCACAGAAAATTGAAATTTAAAATACTGGGAGTATGAATCCCAGGTCGTCTCCCAACGAGTTGTAGAAAAATGTGCTATTTTATTAATCAGAGGTTTTCAAAAAGGTTTGAATTGGGCAAACAGGAAATTAATTTGGTGAATTTGGATAATGTAAATAAAAGCCTTGACTGGGAATTAATTAGTTGGAATCCCTATTATTGTTGGAATGCTCTCAGGATTAATTGACAATTAAAGGTTATCTTGTTTAGTTATCCTCCACTAGGTGAAGGAAAGTCAAACAAGTTGGAATACTACGTCCGTTCACAAGTTGCAATCCACTTAATTAAAAGGGATTGGTGTTAGTGATTAGGAGGCAATCCAACCATAAACCCAATTACAATTTTTCTTTCAAGCCTTCCGACTCAAGGATTCCTTTCAATCAATTCCCCATCAAGTTAGGGAACTACTCACTCATTGTAAAGGTAAAATTCATAGCATATGAAAAGGAATTAAAGAAAGACATTGTAAATAAAAAAATTAAAATAGTCAATTAAAAATAAAAGTGATCCTTGTATTAAATAAGCCTAAAAATATTCCAATGGTAAAATTAAACAAAGCAAAGAATATGGGAGAGTAAGACCAAGTAAAGAAAACGAACTAGAATGACGAAGTCTTGATGAGGTAATAACTCTTCTCAGTGTTCCAATGCCAAAAAGGTAAGTGAAAAATTAAATCCTAAGAACTATGAATGTGTCGAGAAAAAACCTGGAGGAGGAGTAAAACTAGATCTAAAAACTAAAACTGTGTAGAATGAATGTTGTCCCCGGTTTCTGCATATTCTCTGGCTCTAGTCTGCTGTTCCGGGCCGAAAACTGGGTCAAAATAGGGCCCGAAATTGCCCCCAGCGAATCTGCAAATTATGCAGATCGCGCACGTCACGCGATCGCGTCGCTCATGCGGACGCGTCATTCGCGTTTCTGCTTTGCCACGCGGACGCATCGTCCATGCGGCCGCGTCACTCGTGCTATTCCATCCGCGCGGTCGCGTGAGCCATGCGACCGCGTCACTGCAATTTCTCCTCTTTCGCGCGGTCGCGTGAGCCATGCGATCGCGTCACTTCTCGCTGGTTACCTCCTCAATTTCTTGTGTTCCTTCCATTCTTGCTAGCTTCCTTTCCAATCTCCAACTCATTCATGCTCTATAAATCCTGAAACACTTAACACACAGATCATGACATCGAATGGAATAAAGGAGAATTAAAAATACATAAATTAAAGTCTCTAGGAAGCAGTTTTCAAACATGTAATAATTTCAGGAAGGAAATATAGATGCATTCTAATTTAATGAATAAGTGGGTAATAATTATGATAAAACCACACAATTAAACATAATATAAACCATAAAATAGTGGTTTATCATCCATCTTGCTTCAACCTCCATCACCAGATATCAGAAACAACCCTCAGCGTCACCACCGCCAGCATGAGGGTTCTCTCAAGTTTTCAAACACAGAAAAAACAATGCAAAGCATACACAAATAGAGAGTACAGGTAAAGCAATTAAATCAAATAGTAGATAGATGCAATTACTCAATTAGGAAAACCAAAAATAAGATTCACACCAAACAATACACCCAAATGCAAATGATGCATGCCTGCCCTATGGTTGATGAGTCTCATCTCTTGGTTATATAGCCAACCCGACATGTCTGGTAGCAAACTTTGGATAGTCCCTAAGCGCGCATCCCCAAGAGTATATATATATATATCATTCAATCAATTTCATCTCATTGGGGGAATCCGGAACTTGCATCGAAGGGTCAACAGAATCTCAGATCTTAACCTGGAGTAAGTGGAGCTGACCCACTACATCTACTCAGGAAAATCCAAAACTCAGATAATTTCTCAAATCTCATATCATTCCCGACCGAAAGCAAGTGGTAGCGAACCACTGCATCTACCCCAGGAGGCTCAAACCAAACCCGAAGCAAGTGGATTAATGCCACTGCATCTACCCAGGCAGGTATATCAAAATCAGAATCATGTTCAACATCAATTTCATTATCATTTCATTATCAATCTCCTCTTCAATCTCTTCTCAATTCATATTCAATCTTAATTAATCTCATTCATCATCATAATCAATTATCAAATTCATCCTCTCCATTCATCACTTGACACTTTGTTCCTCTCTTTTCCAATTCATTAACTCATCTTTTTAATTCTCGTTTCTAACTCCTCTATCCTTAATTACATAGGCTCTAAACTTTTATCGGGGTTTATAAAGGTTCAGAAGGCTTGAGGAATGGTTGAGAGCTTAAAAATTCATTTTTCATAAAAACAAGGTGGTCGCGTACGCATGCACATGCTCGCGTACGCATGAGTGTAAATTTGACAAAGTCGCGTATGCGAACCACCTTTGTTTACACGAAAGGTTTGGGTAGTGGGACTTGCACGCTTACGCAGGACTTGCGTCACGTACGCATGAGTGTAAATATGACAAAGTTGCATACGCATCCCATGTTTGCGTATGCATGAGTGTTGGTAGTGGCCAACTCCCGCGTGCACACGATGAGTTCCTTGTACGAATGGCATATCATAACTTGAAAATACTGATATGCTGTTGATGAGAGGAACTTTTGCGTGGTCTAGAAATTTGTGGATAAATCCTCGTTGCAAGTATAGTTTCTAAACCTTCAAAAGTCCTTTCATACAAACATTTTGGTTGTCACAAGTAACAAACCCCTTTAAAATTGATAACCGAGTATTTAAACCTCGGGTCGTCTTCTCAAGGAACTGCAGGGAAGTATGTTCTTATTATTGGTTATGGAGATTGTAGAATTGGGGGTTTCAAGAATGAGGGATGAGTAATTTAATGACAAGTAAATTAAATGGCAATTAAAATAAATAAATAACTGTAAAGCAACTTTTGGCAAGGTATGAGAAATTGGAGGTCCTATCCTAGCTATCCTTATCAATGATGATGATGGTTGAATTTTAATTCCACTTTGTTAACCTTTACTAAAGCAAAGGAAGGTCAAGGGACAAATTGGTTTGATCTTCGAATCCTATTTATTTCCTAAGAAAAGATTGGGATTATTGAAGTTCAATTCAATTGGCAAGATAACAATTATCAATTATGCTGTTGAATTGGATAACTCCTGAGTTACTGATTTCTTAACCAAAACCAAAAGGAAAAAAGTAAATCCACTGGAATAAAAATGCCTTCAGATGGGAAGCAATAATCATGTAAATAAAAGAAAGCAATAATAACTGAAATACCTCAAATAATATTAATTTAAAGAAAATCATAACATGAATGTAGCATAAGCCAATTTGGCAACATTTGTAGATACGAATAAAAGCATTAAAGTAAAAGTAGAATAGAAACATAAATTAAAGAAGATATTGAACCTGGAATGAAGAAACGAAGAAATCCTAATCCTAATCCTAAATCCTAAGAGAGAGGAGAGAACCTCTCTCTCTAAAAACTACATCTAATCCTAATAATTGTGAATTATGAAAGCTTATCTATGAATGGATGCAATTCCCCACTTTATAGCCTCTAATCTGTGTTTTCTGGGCTGCGAACTGGGTCGAAAACAGCCCAGAAATCGCTGGAGAAGAATTCAAACACGCTGATTTCTGTCACTGCGACGTGGCCGCATGGAGCACGCTGTCGCGTCACCTAGCGTCAGGGAAACTATAGCATATTATATATCAAATCAAAGCCTCAGACGTTAGCTTTCCAACACAACTGAAACCGCATCGTTTGGACCTCTGTAGCTAAAGTTATAGCCGTTTGAGTGCGAAGAGGTCAGGCTGGACGGCTTAGCAATTTCTCCAACTTCTTATATTCCTTCCACTTTTGCATGCTTCTTTTCCATCCTCCAAGCCATTCCTGCCCTATAATCTCTGAAAGCACTTAACACACATATCAAGGCATCTAATGGTAATAAGAGAGGATTAATAATAAGCAATTATAAGATCAAAGAAGCATGTTTTCAATCATAGCACAAAATCAAGAAGGAAATATAAAACCATGCAAATATTATGAATAAGTGGATAAAGAGTTGATAAAATCCACTCAATTGAGCACAAGATAAACCATAAAATAGTGGTTTATCAACCTCCCCACACTTAAACATTAGCATGTCCTCATGCTAAGCTCAAGAGAAGCTATAAAGATGAAGAGGAATGGTAGGATGTATGAAATGCAACCTATGAATGTAACTACATGCAAAAGTGTTCCTACCTACTTGGTTAAAAGTAAATAAGCTTTTCAAGACAAATACAAACCAATTTCCACTAATTCAAATCGTACAATAAAAAGCAAGTAAACTTGTAAGAAGATAGCTCATGAAAGCAGGGAACATAGAATCAAGCACTGAACCCTCACTGGTAGTATATATCACTCTAACTCTCAAGTGTTTAGGGTCAATCACTCTACTCTTCTCTAGTCATGCTTTCTAAACCTTGTTCTTCATCTAACCAATCAACAAATATTTAATGTACCAATGCAAACATCATGAGGTCTTTTCAAGGTTGTAATGGGGCTGAGGTAAAGGTAAGGATATATGTATGGCCAAGTGAGCTATAATATGAATCTTTAATTAACCTAAGCTCTCACCTAATATACATATACTCTATATACTTTTAAATTCATGCCTAGCTACCCATAATTCCCACTTTTGTATAATTCCCATACTCATGTACCAAATTTTCTTTAATTTTTATCACATGTGCATTGATCTTTTATTAAACTTAATATTGGGATAATTTTGTCCCCTTATTTATTTACTTATTTTTTTATTTTTTTATTTTATTTTATTTTATTTTTTTGTAGAGAAATAAACATAACTTATCAATGCACATGGATTTTCTATTATTTTTCTATTTTGGTTTTTCATGAGTAGATTCCCAAATTTCTAATATTCTAATAAATTAGAAATATGTTACATTCCCTTATTAACCCATGTTCCCACAATTTCCCCACACTTAGTTGATACACAATCTCTATCTTAAGGTAACCAAAGATTCAATTGGGATAATTAATTTGTTTTCCGCTTAAGGCTAGTGATGTGGTAAAATATAGAACAAATGGGGATTAAAAGGCTCAAAGTGGCTGACAAGGGTGATTTAAAGGGTAGGCTTATTTGGGATAAGTGAGCTAAAATTAAATAATGGCCTCAATCATATGCAAGCATGTAAATACACTAAATATTGGACATATAGATTGGAACAAAACTAAGATTGCAATCATAGAGAAGAAAACACACAAGAATAAAAATATATGGTTAAATAATGTAACCATGTAAATAAGCTCAAAATCTCACGGTTGTGTGTTCTTTGGTTCAAAAACCATGTTCCAAATACAACTTCAAACAAGTTTTAACCTAAAAAATATTTTCAATTTAAATTAGTGAAATACTATAAAAATTTCTTGAAAAAGAAAATATTACCTTAACCAAGTGGTAAAATATGCACACAAATCAAACAAACATGAAAATGCAACAACTTAACAAGGAAAATAAAACATTGGTGTTTGAGACAGAAAGGTACTAACCCACGGAGATCGGTATCGACCTCCCCACACTTAAAGATTGCACCGTCCTCGGTGCATGCTGAGATTTGCAGGTGGACGGGTTGTTTCAACTGTTGCTTTTCTCTAAGGATTGTGCAGATGGACTTGTCTGTCTCCTCATGTAAACGTTTTCCGCTTCCCTTCCGGGTGGCCATCCTGAAAGAAAAAGGGAAGAAAGGTAACCTAGTAATAGAGATAAGAAAATAAATGAAGTATGGGTTGTTAATGCCAAATGAAAAGGGTCTCATTTACATGGATGCTTCAACATGTACGTGAGAAAACAATAGAAGCCATGGCATACCAGTGGTGCAGAATATGCAACAAAGGGGAGGAGTGTGGGTAATGAAATATCAATATAAGTTCATGTCAATGCAATATGAAGTGCAAATATCATAAAAGATTGGCATTGTCAGATAATTAATATCATCCTAGAGTGTAAAACAAGTCACTAAGCACCAAAATAATTCAAGATATAACAGTTGAATAAGAGCATTTAACACCAATGGTAAAATAATAAATTTAGAAAAAGAAAAAAATAAAAATATGCACAAAATTAAAATGCAATGAATGAAATATGCAAATAAATTAAGTAAAATAAAATAAAAGATAAGAAGAATGAGAAGGGAAATGAGGGAAGAAGAAATAAGTAAGAAAGGAGGGAGGAAAATTAGGATTGGGGGAGAAAAGATAAGATACTTGGCAAATTAGGATAAGCTGTGAGGCGCAAGCGACGCGGTCGCGTGGGGCACGCGGTCGTGCGACTTGCGCTTAAACTGATTGACGCGGTCGAGTCAGTCACGCGGTCGCGTGACCCGTTTTATGCTACTGGCGCGAGGGCAGCCTCGCTCTCGCACAACTCTCTGTTCAAAATCTTATTTTGCCAAATTTTGGGTGGCGCGATTGCGTGGGTGACGCGATCGTGTGGATGGCCATTTTTGGAGAACGACGCGACCGCGTGGGGCACGGTTCGCGTCGGAGGTCTTGGGCTTCCAGCACGAGTCCAGCCCAATTCCAGCTCAACTTTCAGCCATACACCCTTGTTATGTCGATTTTCATGGCACGCGGCCGCGTGGGTGACGCGGTCGGGTGGGAGGCCAAAGTTCCACATGACGCGGTCGCGTGGGTCGATTTGTGCCACTAAGTTCCCACATGACGTGGTCGCGTGGGGTCAAATTATGCTAAAGGCGCGCCTCCAGCCACGCTTTCGCGTGACTCTCTGTTCAATTCTTTTCTCCCCAACGCACTAGTGACGCGGACGCGTCAGCGACGCTGCCGCGTCGCGTGCGTGTTTTTTTTTATGCAATATGCAGATGCAAATGCAGTGCTGATATGGATGTTATGAATAATTCCAGGTTCAATAAAAATAAAATAAAAACAAACAACATGAAATAAAATTGAAAAAGAAACGATCATACCATGGTGGGTTGTCTCCCACCTAGCACTTTTAGTTAAAGTCCTTAAGTTGGACATTTGGTGAGCTTCCTGTTATGGTGGCTTATGCTTAAATTCATCCAGAAATCTCCACCAATGTTTGAAATGCCAACAGCCTCCGGGGTCCCAAACTAGGCATGTGAAGCTTCTGAGCAGCTTCAAACAGATTTTCAGGCTCCCGGGATGATGAATACCAGAATATTTTCCAGGATCCCAAACTTTGGTTCTAAATCTGCCTTCGTTTTAATCTATACTTTTCCATCCGGGCGGTTTGGAAATTAGATTCTCACCAAGATGACCAAACGTTTTTCGAGATCCATTCGATTGAACATGATACCAATCCGTGCACTTCGAGTTGAAGCGTGGAACCTTATTGAACCTTGTGCACCAGCTCTGAGTGCGAGCCATTTCCCTCTTACTCTTAAAGCCGCAGAGAGCTCTAAGCTGGCCATCTGTTTCAAGCAAACCATATTCAAGTGGAAAAGTAAAGATTAAAGCTAAGGAGTATACCCACTTGAAGCTTGTATTAGGTGGTAATGGCCTTGGGATAGGCGTTTTTAGTGGTTCTGTAAGTTCTGCTCCCTGGTAATCTTCTGTGAATTCCTCCACTTCTTTGCAAGGATCTTCAAATACATCTGTGTCCTGATCAAAGTCTTCTATGTCTTCCTCATCACTTAAGTCATAGACTGGAGGTTGAGAGAAGTCTACCTCCGCATCATCTTCGTATTCACTTGGGGAAGATTCTTCGATCTCAGAGAATTCACTTGCGGATGCAAGTTCATTACTAAGAGAGCTAGACTTGTGACTATCATCATCATTGGAATTTGTGTCCTGGGTTATTCCGTCTAGTTCTTCATAAACGACTTGCCTTGGGGATTGTGCAATATCCTCCTTAGCATCAACTGTAACGTCCTTGACGGAGTTTTCCTCAACTCTGGATTCCCATGGAGGTTCAGCATCTCCTAGATCTTCAACCAACTCTTCTTCTTGTACAATGACAGCTTCTTCTACTTGTTCTAGTACGAACTCATGCTCTGTCTTATCCACTGGAGTTTCTAGTGTCTCCTTCATGCTACGATCTTCATTAGATTGTCCACATGGGGCTGTGGTTGGTCCTTGAATGTTCGCGCGTCTAGAAGCTAATTGAATTACTGCTTGCTCCAGTTGTCGAATGGTTGTTTGAAGTTTATTTACTGTTGCCTTGAGGCGAACCTCTGATTCTCTGGGTGATGGATTTGGACATGAAACATAGGGAAGTGGTGGTGCTTGGGAGTGATTGGATTGGAACTGGGGTAGGAAAGGATCATACGGTGGCGAATGGTGAAGAGAAGCTTGTGAGTGTGGTGGTTCGAGGTTATGTTGAGAGGATGGTCTATAGGCACGGGGTGGGGCTTGTTGGTAGTCACAAGGTTGTCCACCATATCTTTCAGCTGGGCATGCATTGTAGAATGGTCGTTGTCCGTGATATCTTGGAGGGTGTTGACGCCTAAAGGGTTGATTAGATCCTCTTGGCTCCATCCATCCTTGATTGGTTTGACCTTGATGCATATTCTTGCTGTAACTTCTATTTCCTTCAATAGAGTTAGAGCCAAACTCAAAGAGAGAGGGGTGAGAATTCATGGTAGCAAATAAAAATAAAAAGGAAAAACAAAAAATAAATAAACAAGCAAAAGAAAAATATTTACAATAACCAATAATAAGGCACACGTTAGCAGTTCCCCGGCAACGGCGCCATTTTGATGAGAGGAACTTTTGCGTGGTCTAGAAATTTAGAAAAAATCCTCGTTGCAAGTATAGTTTCTAAACCTTCAAAAGTCCTTTCATACAAACGTTTTGGTTGTCACAAGTAACAAACCCTTTTAAAATTGATAACCGAGTATTTAAACCTCGGGTCGTCTTCTCAAGGAACTGCAGGGAAGTATGTTCTTATTATTGGTTATGGAGATTGTAGAATTGGGGGTTTCAAGAATGAGGGATGAGTAATTTAATGACAAGTAAATTAAATGGCAATTAAAATAAATAAATAACTGTAAAGCAACTTTTGGCAAGGTATGAGAAATTGGAGGTCCTATCCTAGCTATCCTTATCAATGATGATGATGGTTGAATCTTAATTCCACTTTGTTAACCTTTACTAAAGCAAAGGAAGGTCAAGGGACAAATTGGTTTGATCTTCGAATCCTATTTATTTCCTAAGAAAAGATTGGGATTATTGAAGTTCAATTCAATTGGCAAGATAACAATTATCAATTATGCTGTTGAATTGGATAACTCCTGAGTTACTGATTTCTTAACTAAAACCAAAAGGGAAAAAGTAAATCTACTGGAATAAAAATGCCTTCAGATGAAAAGCAATAATCATGTAAATAAAAGAAAGCAATAATAACTAAAATACCTCAAATAATATTAATTTAAAGAAAATCATAACATGAATGTAGCATAAGCCAATTTGGCAACATTTGTAGATACGAATAAAAGCATTAAAGTAAAAGTAGAATAGAAACATAAATTAAAGTAGATATTAAACCTGGAATGAAGAAACGAAGAAATCCTAATCCTAATCCTAAATCCTAAGAGAGAGGAGAGAACCTCTCTCTCTAAAAACTACATCTAATCCTAATAATTGTGAATTATGAAAGCTTGTCTATGAATGGATGCAATCCCCCACTTTATAGCCTCTAATATGTGTTTTCTAGGCCGCGAACTGGGTCGAAAACAGCCCGGAAATTGCTGGAGAAGAATTCAAACACGCTGATTTCCGTCACTGCGACGCGGCCGCATGGAGCACGCGGTCGCGTCGCCTAGCGTCAGAGAAACTATGGCATATTATCTATCAAATCGAAGCCCTGGACGTTAGCTTTCCAACGCAACTGGAACCGCGTCGTTTGGATCTCTGTAGCTAAAGTTATAGCCGTTTGAGTGCGAAGAGGTCAGGCTGGACAGCTTAGCAATTTCTCTAACTTCTTGTATTCCTTCCACTTTTGCATGCTTCTTTTCCATCCTCCAAGCCATTCCTGCCCTATAATCTCTGAAAGCACTTAACACACATATCAAGGCATCTAATGGTAATAAGAGAGGATTAATAATAAGCAATTATAAGATCAAAGAAGCATGTTTTCAATCATAGCACAAAATCAGGAAGGAAATATAAAACCATGCAAATATTATGAATAAGTGGGTAAAGAGTTGATAAAATTCACTCAATTGAGCACAAGATAAACCATAAAATAGTGGTTTATCAGCTGTAGAAACCAATTTTTCAGCCTAAATTTCAAACCTTCATATCTTTTCCACAAAATTCATTTTTCAACTATTCCTGAACCGTTGGAAAGATTGATAACTAAATTTTCATAAAAATTCAATTTTGTAAAGTTTTGCAACTTCGATGACCGAGTTACGGTCTGCCAAAGTGGTCAAAAATCAAATTTATAACAAAAAAATAGAAGTTATCAACTTCCTAAAAGTTGATAAGTCGAAATAGTTTTAACTCAATAAAACAACCTAAAACCGCTTCAATCCCCTCATTCACAATCAACCAAAATCAAGCCTACTCAATTCACACATTTTACTCCATTCTTATTCATAATTATCGTTAGTCATCACCATACCTCGATACTGGCCCTTGCCGTCTTCTTCCTTTGTCGCCTTCCCTGGGCTCTTCCTCGCTTGTCATCTTTTGGCTTCGGGGCCTCGCTGTCGCTTCCTTTTCACCGGTCTCGTCACTGAGTCTCTGTGGACCATGGTAGCTGGTGAGTTACCTTAACCCATGTTCTCTCTTTTCCAGTTTTTCCTATTCTAATTGGATCAGTAAAATACATTTTTTCTTTTTCTAAATCCTAGGTTTATTTTTTTTTTGCTTTGAAAGGAGTTAGATTTTGTTATCTACGAGGCTAGAAAGTATGGTATAAAGATGATACTGAGTACATAAAGAGTAATTTCTAAATTCAATAATTTAATTTACAAATTGTTACTATTTTTATGGAATATTCTGTTATATTAGTTGAATTTATGTAGACTCACTGATATTATGATTTATGAGCCCTTGTTTTGAAAAAAGAGATTCTAGATGTTTACTCTGTGATCTTTTACATTAATTTTTAAATGGTGAATTACTCATGGTGTTAATTTGGATGTCTAAATCTGAGTCTTGGTCTACCTTTAAAAAGAGCCAAGTTGTAGTCTTATTTTTAAACAATTTCTTTCTTTTAATCACGTATGGAATATTACCTCCATCTTGATCGCATAGTCACATTCAAAGAAATTTATAAATTTCATGTATGTGAAACATGTTCCCATGCAGCAAAAGACAACAGAATATATAATGGATAAGAGTATTTATCCATTTTGGTCCTCAAAGAATTTTGAACCAGACACTTTAGTCCCAACTAAAATTAACTACTCGATTGGCCTCTAATACTTAATTTCGCCAGTCACTTAGGTCCCTTGGCTCTGTCAACTCTAACGAAAGACAAAATGGTCCTTGACAACTCTAACAAGAGACAAAATGATCCCTGATCTCCTCTGTTCGGAAACGACACTGTTCTCCCCCAATTTCCATTATATCTCGCATAACACTAAGAGTTTAACACTATAGCTTCAAGCTACATAATGCACACTCTGCAACTTCATTGTTCACAAGAAGAAAAATCCTCAACTTGTTCTCAACCAATTCATACTCAGGAAACTAATGACTATGTCTCTCAAGTACTTGTCATCTTCGATGGATCCCATGAATCTAGACAACAAGTCTAATTTGTTAAGACCCGTTGTCGTCGTCGTCATCTCCCTCCTCCTCTGCCCTATCATTTCCATGACCACATTGTCTACCACTCCAATCGCTTCCTTCAGCTTCTTCTTCGAACCAATGTCCAGTAATCGATTCAGTTTCCATATGAGCTTGGATGCGAGGTCGAAGTTGTCTTCCAACTTGGACTCCAAAAAAAAAAAAAAGAATGAAGCACTCGGGGTCCATTTCAAATGAGAATTTGCATATGATGTCAAAGGAGAATCTTCTCATGATGTTCTAATGTCTAACAATATATATTTCTTGCGGAGAGTAGAGAAAGGCGTGCCCTTGGGGTAGTTATGGAACTTGGTCTTGAGGATCTGGTGGACATTGTCAGGGTTAGAGGTGATAGTATTATTGAGGACATAGAGGTAGATGCTTCTGGTGGGTGAAGTGCGGAGGACGTGGGTGTATTGATGAGCGGATATTTTATACGCTTTTTGGCATCATTTTCATGTAGTTTTTAGCATGTTTTATTTAAGTTTTATTATATTTTCATAGGTTTTAGTGTAAAATTCATATTTTTGGATTCTACTTTGAGTTTGTGTGTTTTTATGCAATTTCAGGTATTTTCTGGCTGAAATTGAGGAGCTGGAGCAAAAGTCTTATTCAGAGACAGAGAAAGTGCTGCAGATGCTGTCAAGATCTGACCTCCTTGCATTTGAAAGAGTCTTTTTGGAGTTACAAAAGTCCAAATGGAGCGCTTTCAATGGCTATGGAAAGCTAACATCCAAAGCTTTCCAGCAATGTATAATAGTTTATACTTTGCTTCATAATTGAAGGCCTAAAACTGGCATTCAATGCCAGCCATCTGTCCTAGTCCAGGAGTCCAATGCCCACAAGGAGGAGACCAGTATCCAAACGCCCAAAGAGGTGCCTCTAGCCAGTGTTCAATGCCCTAGAGCCCTCCTAGCACGTGGATCTCAATTAAGCTCAGCCCAAACACTCACCAAGTGGGCCTCAGAAGTGGATTTTAGCACTAAAAGACTGTTTACCATTCTTATGTAATCCTTAGTCATTAGTTAGTATTTATTTAAGAACTTTTACATCTTTTAAGGAGTTTTTGAAGAGACCTCTAGCATATTTTTGAATTCCACATTGTATTTTCTATCAATATAAGTTTCTAAACCTCCTAGGTTGAGGGGAGGAGCTCTGCTGAGTTTTACGGATTAATAAAGTACTAGTGTTCTATCTCAATACGTGTTTGATTCTCTATTCTAAGATGTATATTCGTTCTTCATCATTATGAATGCGTTAAACCGGTAGAAGGTTATCTCATTCTACATGGGTTCAGAGTGAGTTCTTCATCGGACAATGATGAACCACTAGCTTGATTATTCATCTCTTAGATGGCTAATCCACGACTTCGTTGGGGACTTCTCGAGACACCAGTTCAGCCGAGGTACGAGGAGATTAGAGTCTTTGTGGTAAAGGCTAGAACCAAGGGCGCAACATTCTCTGATCCGGAAGATTCAACCTTGTCTGTGGTGTTTTGAGTAGGATCACTAAGGAGAATGAGCTACAGGAGCTTTACCCTCAATCAGACTGGACCTGCATTAACCCTGGGGTTCAGATCTGGAGGAGCATTGGCGATCTCTTAAGAAGGGCGTTGATCACATGCAGCCTGCCATAGAAGAAATCATTCACAGTTGGAGTAGACAGTAAGACCGGAGTAATCCAGAAGAACAAAGCATCTCCAAGCCTTAACCATCTCTATATCATTGCATTCACCATCAACTGAGTAACTTTTTATTTATTTTACTTTTATGCGTTTTAAACAAACAATCAACCTTTCTATCTACCTGACTAAGATCTACAAGATAACCATAGCTTGCTTCAAATCACAATTCTCGTGGGATCGACCTTGACTCACTCAGGTATTACTTGGATGACCCAGTGCACTTTCTGGTTCAGTTGTGCGGACTGTGGGAATCCACGCACCAAGTTTTTGGTGCCGTTGCCGGGGATTGTTCGAGTTTGGATAATTGACAGATTATCTTGTTGCTTAGATTAGGTAACTTCCTTTTCTTTATAGGTTTAGTTTTATTTTATTTGAGTCTTTTAATTTCTTTTTTTCAAAAAAATCAAAACTTTTTTTTAAAAAAACCTTTTCTTTTCTTTGTTAATCTTGATCTTTTGTTTGAGTCTTTGTTCTTGTCTTGTTTGAGTCTTTTTCGAATTTTTGAGTCTTTTTCAAAAAAAATTTTCAAAAATAGTGTCTTTTGTTTGAATCTTGTGTCAATCTTTAAGTTTGGTGTCTTCTTGTATCTTTTCTTTTTAAAATTTTCGAAATCTATGTTTTTGGTTTTCAAAATTTGTATGTTTGGTGTCCTTTTCATGTTCTTATTTTCTTTCAGTTCTTTGAGTTATGTTCTTGGTGTTCTTCTTGATCTTCAAAGTGTTCTTGTTTTTCTTCTTGTTTTGATCTTAAAATCTTTAAGTTTGGTGTCTCTTTGTATTTTTCTTTGCAATTTTTGAATTCTAGGTGTCTTAGATCTAAAAATTTTAAGTTTGGTGTCTTTTTGTTGTTTTTCTCTTTCTTCATTAAATTCAAAAATAAAAAAAATAAAATATCTTTTCTTATCTTTATCTCAATTTTCGAAAATCACAACAAATTTTTCAAATTTTAATTTCAAAATCATTATCTTATCTTAGTTTTAAATTTCAAAATTCAAATCTTTTCAAAATCAAATCTTTTCAAAAATCATATCTTTTTCAAATTGCTATCTTATCTTCTTATCTTTCTTTAAAATTCAAAAATCTTATCTTATCTTATTTCAAATTTAAATTTTAAAAATTCAATTTCAAAATTCAAAATTTAGATTTTAAATTTCAAATTTCAAAATCAAATTTCAAATCTTATCTTTTTCAAATCTCTTCAAATTCTTATCTTATCTTTTCTAATTTCAAATTTTAAATTCAAATCTTTTCTAATCTTCTATCTTATCTTGTTTTCAAATATTTTCTTAATTAGTTACTTGTTTTCTACTTCTTCTTTTTCAAAACTTCCTAACTAATTCTTCTCTCTCTTCTAATTTTCGAAAATATCTTCTTTATTTCTCTATCTTCTTTTTTGAAATTCATAGTTTAATTTTCAAATCTTTTTAGTTAATTAGCTTTTAATTTTCGAATTCAATCAATAATTAAATTATCTTTGTTTCTTATGTCTCTTTTTTATTTCCAATTTTCGAATTCTCTACTCCTCAGAGCCAAATTCTTTCTTCCTTCTTTCTATCATCATTCTTCTTTCTTCTTCACATCTCACAAGGAGTCCTCTGTTCTTGAACATAGAGCTCCCATTCTTCTTCTCTCTTGTTTTCCTTTTCTTGTTTATGACCAGGAACAGGGATAAAGAACCTATCTTTAATCTTGATCCTGAACCTGAGAAAACTCTAAGGAGGCATTTACAACAAGATAAAGTACAACATTCCGGAAGAAACCTCTCAGAAAATTTCGAACAAGAAGCTTAAGGCATGGCAGCCGAGCCTAATCATGAAGGAGAGGCAAGAAAGGTTCTTGGTGACTACACCATACCAACCTCTGACTTCTATGGAACAAGTATCTCCATACCTTCCATTAGAGCTAACAACTTTGAGCTTAAGCCTCAGTTAGTCTCTCTTCTGCAATAGAATTGCAAGTTCCATGGACTTCCACTGGAAGATCTACACCAATTTCTGTCGGAATTCTTGCAAATTTGTGACACTGTTAAGACCAATGGAGTGAATTCTGAGGTCTACAGACTTATACTTTTTCCCTTTGCTGTTAGAGACAGAGCTAAAATATGGTTGGATTCTCAATCCAAAGAAAGCTTAGACTCTTGGGAGAAGTTGATCAATGCTTTCTTGGCAAAATATTTTCCTCCTCAAAGGATGATCAAAATTAGAGTGAAAGTTCAAACCTTCAGACAAAGAGAAGGTGAATCCCTCTATGAAGCTTGGGCAAGATACACGCAACTAATCAGGAGGTGTCCTCCTGACATGTTCTCAGAATGGTCTATCCTAGGAATTTTCTATGATGGTCTGTCTGAGATGTCCAAAATATCATTGGACAGTTCTGCAGGTGGATCACTCCACTTAAAGAAAATGCCTACAGAAGCAAGAGAACTTATTGAGATGGTTGCAAATAACCAATTCATGTACACTTCTGAGAGAAACCCTGTGAACAATGGGGTAGCTCAGAAGAAAGGAGTTCTTGAAGTAGACGCTCTGAATGCCATATTGGCCCAGAACAAGATCTTGACCCAGCAGGTCAATATGATTTCTCAGCATTTGACTGGAATGCAAGCTGCAACTGACAACACTCAAGAAGCTTCCTCTGAAGGAGAAGCTTATGATCTTGACTAACCCACCATAGAATAGGTGAATTACATGAGAGAACCCTATGGAAACATTTACAATCCCTCATGGAGGAACCATCCTAACCTTTCATGAAAGGATCAACAGAAGCCTCAGCAAGGCTTCAATAATAATCGAAGTGGAAGAACCCAGAATAGGTTCAACAACAGGCCATCATTCCCATCTTCTCAAGGGAATATGAAGACTCCTAAGCAGAGTCTTTCTGACTTAGTAACTATAGTCTCCAACTTCTCTATAACCACTCATAGTTTCGTAACTGAAACAAGGTCCTCCATCAGAAATTTGGAGGTACAAGTTGGTCAACTGAGCAAGAGAATCCCTGAAACTCCTCCTGGCACTCTTCTTAGTAACACTGAAGTGAACCAAGAGAAGAGTACAAGGCCATCACCACAAAGGATGAGGCCGAATTTGGAGAAACTCAGATGGCATTGAACGCCAGTGAGAAAGACCTCACTGGGCATTCAACGCCCAACCTGGCACAAGAGCTGGCATTAAACGCCAGGAAGGAGGTCCCTCCTGGGTGTTCAGCGCCCAAACAGGCTGCAAAGCTGGCGTTGAATGCCAGTGAGGAAGCCCTCACTGGGCGTTCAACGCCCAAACTGGTAGGGATTCTGGCGTTGAACGCCAGGAAGGAGGTCCCTCTTGGGCATTCAATGCCCAACATGGCAAAGGAACTGGCGTTGAACGCCAGTGAAGGGATGCATGATGGGCGTTCAATGCCCAAAGAACCACCAGAACTGGAGTAAAGGCATACCTACTGAGTGTTCAGCACCCACTGAAAAAATTCCTATCCAAGAATTAAAGGAAGCCAAGGCTCATATAGAGACCATAGAGGTTCCCTTGCATGCACTCCTGTAGTGCAAGAGTTCTGATGAATAATCATCCTCTTATGAGGATGAGGCCACTAGGGAAGAGCAAGTTGCTTGGTACCTCGGAGCTCTCACGAAGCTGAATGCCAATCTATTTAGTACAAAACCTCTAGAGGAAGAACCTCCAGTGCTTACCAAAGAACTTAATGCTTTGGTACAGCAGAAGCTACCTTAGAAGCTTCTGGATCCCAGACGCTTCCTAATTCCTTGCACCATAGGCACCATAACCTTTGAGAAGGCTCTGTGTGACCTAGGGTCAAGTATAAACCTCATGCCACTCTCTGTAATAGAGAAGCTGAGAATCTTTGAGGTACAAGTTGCAAACATCTCACTAGAGATGGCAAACAAATCAATGAAGAAAGCATATGGCTTAGTAGGGGATGTCTTGGTACAGGTTGAAGACCTTTACATCCCTGTAAATTTCATAATCCTAGATACTGGGGAAGATAAGGATGAATCCATCATCCTTGGAAGACCTTTCCTAACCATTGCCAATGCTATCATTGATGTAGGTAAGGGAGAACTGATTTTAGAACTAGGGAAGGATCACATCTTGTTCAAGATGCCTCACCCCAACTCTTTCTCTGAAAAAAGAGAGATAACTGTGCAACATTTAGTGTTCCAATCATCTCTTTCAGTGCAGAGGTTTACTAAGCCCATAAACATTAATTCTAAGTTTGGTGTTGGACAGCCATCAACAAGTACTGAGAACAAAGGTACTAAGAAGAAAGTACATAAAAGTTGGAGGGACATGAAAGTCCCCACTGAAGGCCTCTCACTTGGCATGAGAGTTGTCTTCACCAAGAAGCCAGTCATACCAGATAGTGAGTCGTGTCCTGTCTCAAGAGCATGTGGAGTTCATTCATGAGAAGACAGGAAGAAAATTCACTGTAGGGGGCAAAATTCTGAGCCCATATCAATCTCTTTAAGGAGCTAACCGTCAAGCTAGTGACGTTAAAGGAGCGCTTGTTGGGAGGCAACCCAATCTTATTTAGTTATTTCTACTTCCTTTAATTTCTTAAGTTTGTTTTTCTTTAGTTATTTATTTAGGTTCATGATCATGCGAAGTAGTCAGAAGATAACTGCTAGTAGCTTTTTTTTGGTGGTGGTATAGTTCCTTTGAGCATCATTTAGAACACGACTAACATAATAAATGACGTGCATAAGCTTATCATGTCGCTGCTCCAGAACTGCTCCTATGGCATAATCACTGGCATCGCACATCAGCTCGAATGGTAGGGCCCAGTTGGGTGCAGAAATGATAGGTGCAGTGACAAGCTTTGCATTTAAAGTTTCGAAGGCATGCAGGCAATCCTTACGAAAAACAAAAGGTGTGTCTGCAACTAGAAGATTACACAGGGGTTTTGTAATTTTAGAAAAGTCTTTGATAAACCTCCTGTAGAAACCTGCATGACCTAAGAAACTTTTGATGGCTTTAACATTAGTAGGTGGTGGTAATTTTTCAATTATTTATACCTTAGCCTGATCAACCTCTATTCTCTTATTTGAAATCCTATGCCCAAGAATAATCTCTTCAGTAACCATAAAATGGCATTTCTCCCAGTTTAAAACCTGGTTTGTTTTTGGCATCACTTCACCACTAGGGCTAGATGGTTAAGGCAAGAGTCAAAAGAATCGCCAAAAATAGAGAAGTCATCCATGAATACCTCCAAGAATGTTTCTACCATATCTGATAAGATGGAGAGCATACATCTTTAAAAGGTTGCTAGTGCATTGCAGAGGCCAAATGACATCCTTCTATAGGCAAACACTCCATATGTGCATGTGAACGCTGTCTTTTCTTGGTCCTGAGGATCTACTACAATTTGATTGTAACCTGAGTAGCCATCCAAGAAGTAGTAGAATGCATGGCCAGCTAGCCTCTCCAGCATCTGGTCTATGAAAGGTAAGGAAAAGTGATCCTTTCTTGTGGCATTGTTGAGTCTCCTATAATCGATGCACATACGCCATCTTGTGACAGTTCTGGTAGCAATCAGCTCATTCCTTTCATTATGGATCACTGTCATCCCGTCTTTCTTAGGAACCACTTGTACAGGACTTACCCAAGGACTATCCAAAATGGGATATATAATCCCAACCTCCCACAGCTTTTTAACCTATTTTTGGATCACTTCCTTCTTAGCTTGATTCAGTCGCTTCTGTCGTTGTACCATGGGTTTAGCGTTATCTTCAAGTCTGATTTTGTGCATACATCGAGTTGGACTGATTCCTTTTAAGTCACTTATGGTCCATTCGATAACTGTCTTGTGGGCTTTGAGCACTTGAATTAGCGCCTCTTCTTCCTACTGCTCTAGGGAAGAGCTTATAATGACTGGATATGTGTCACCATCTCCTAAGAATAGGTACTTTAAGGATGGTGGAAAAAAAGACAAGTGATGCATATGCATCATCCATTGTCGCAGAAAAGACAAGTGACGCGTACGCATCATCCACACGTACGCGTGGAGCTAAATTATGCTATTCGCACAAACGCAGCACCACTCTAGTGCAACTCTATGGTTTCTGTACCAAGAGTCCTAACATCATCTTTTCAACGCGTACGCGTCGCTCACGTTCACGCGTGGGTGTGCGATAATGACAAATGACGCGTACGCGTCGTCCACGCTTATGTGTGGATGCCCTCCTTTTCTTTTTTTTTTAAAACATAAAACAGAAACATGGCACTCTCCTAATTTATATACATTGTAAATCAACCAAAATTTAAATTTAACAAAAAATATTTTAGGTTTTGAAAAATTTTCAAAGACAACACAAACAAAACTTGGTTCAAGCAAAATGCAATTCAAAGACAACTAACCTACAACTTAAGGCATGAATCTAATCAAGAAAACTAACAACCAAAACACTAAAACAAAAATATGCAAAGAAGAAACCTACCTAATAATGGCAACTCAATTCATTCATTGATTATATATACAAGAGAATGGAAAGAGTTTACCATGGTAGGGTGTCTTCCACCTAGCACTTTTAGTTTAAGTCCTTAAGTTGGACAATTGGGAGGCTCCTTATCATGGCGGCTTATGCTTGAACTCGTCTTGAAACTTCCACCAATGCTTGGATTTCAAGTAGGCTCCAAATTTCAAAATCAATGGCACCAAGCTTTGATGAAGTTCCACGCAAGCTAAGGGCTCCCAAAATTGATCTTCATATATTCCCGGATCCCGAATCTTGTTTCTACACCCATCTTCAAGTTGATCAAGACAATTCCATTTGGGCGACAAGCTCTTAGAATTCTCATTAAGACAACCAAACATCCTCCTATGTCCAAGCAATTGAGAGGCACACCAATCCTTGCATTTGTACTTTGAGCATACAACCACAATGAACCTTGATTAGTATTTCCACCCATTAACCAATTCTCTCTTGCTCTTAACTCCATAAAAAACTCTAAGTTGCCCATCTGTCTCAAGCAAATCATATTCAAGTGGGAAAATAAAGCTTAGGGATAAGAGTTTTACCCACTTGAATGTTGTGTTGGATGGTGACTTAGGAAGGGATGTCTCCAATGGTCTTGTAAGTGTCATTCCCTTATGCTCTTCTTTGACTATCTACACCTCTTGGCAAGCTTCTTCAATTTCAATTCCTTGCTCACCAACTTTTTCTATACATCCCTCATTGCTCAAGTCATGTGTTAGAGGTTGTACTCTAGCCTCCTCAACATCAAGTTTACAACACAATGAGGAAGGTTCATCAATTCCAAAAGATATATTGGTTGGTGTGGAATCATCTTCAATGGTAGAGCTTACTTGCTCAACTTCTTCCGCCTCTTGTTCAACTTCACCTAGGTCTTCAACCACTTCTTCTTCATCAATAATTTTCATCATTTCCACTTGTTGCACAACACACTCCATCTCTTGGTCCTCATGTTGGGATTTTAAAATCTCCTTCATGCTCCACTTTTTGGTTGATTTCTCACATTCATCTGTGGAGATGCTTTGTCTACAGTATGAATCCCATGAGTGCAAGTTGGCTTTAATTTTGGCAAGGTTAGCCTCGATAGCTTCATTTATCCTTTGGGCTTCCTCTTGCTTCTTTTGACGGATGATTACTTGAAGTCGATCCATTGCTTCCTTGCAGCGATCCATTGGCTCTTGTTCCACTTGGCTAGCATAAGTATGATTATGTTGCTCTTGGACCAATGGATATAGATATTTTTTCATGGAGGGTTGTGGTGAAAAGAAGAATTCATTATGTGGTTGAAAATTTTCATACATGGGAGGTGGTGGTTCTTGAGGGTATTGGTGGTGGAATTGGGGTGGTTCTACATATGGTTCATATGGTTCACAAGGTGGTTGGTATGGTGGATATGGATTGGGATCATATGGAGGTGTTTAGTGGTATGAGACTTGTGAGTATGATGGTTGAGGGCTATATTATGGAGGGGGTTCATAGACATAGGATGGTGGATATTGATAATCACAAAGGGGTCCACCATAGCCATTTGATGGTATGCATCATGGAATGGCTCTTGCTCATAGCACAATTGGGAAGGTTGTTGCCAAGAAGGGTGATCAAATCCTTGAGCCTCCTCCCATCTTTGATTGTTCCATCCTTGATGCATGTTGTCATTGTAATTTCCATCTCCTACAACATAGTTGTAACCAAACTCATTGCCAAAGTGATGAGAATTCATAGTGACAAGAGAAAACAAAGATAAAAACTAATAAGAAATAAAGAAAACAAACTCCTAACTACTAGCAAACCAAGAAATAACTAAAAGAGGAATATTCACAATATGGACATATTCACAATAGCCAATAATATAACACTATTGCAATTATCCGACAATGGCGCCAAAAATTTGATGGTGAGAATTATTGTTGGTCTAGAATTTTCTCAATAGAAAAAGAACTTCGTTGTAAGTATAGTTCCAAACCAACTAATAGCTCCCAATCAAATTTTAATATTTTTTGGTTGTCATAAGTACAAACCCCAATGAAAATTAACCGAAGTATTCAAACCTCGGGTCGTCTCACAAGGAATTACAATGAAGTGCTCAATTATTAGCTATAAAGATGCAAGAGGGGTTTGATTTGGTAACTAACAAGAAAAGTAAATAGCAAGAAAGTAAATGATAATTAACTAATAAAGAAAAGGGAAAGAACTCTTGGCTAGACATGGGAATTGAGATCACCATCCTTGTCTACAATCCATGTATTGACAATTATGAGAGACCAACCCATTAAGTCTACTTCTATGCTTGAAGTCAAATAGGCTTGATCAACATCAATCCATAAGTCCTAACCTAGCTACTAATTGACTTAGTAGTAGGCTAGTGTCAATGGTGATCAAATTGACCACATAGGGTTCTCAAATCACCAAATCAATGAGACCTAATGACTCAAGGCCACTCAATTCCCTTAGTCTAGGCCAAGAGTAAAGAAAACTACTCAATAACTAGAGAAAGCATTTTAACAAACACCTAGTGTGTAATAAAAGTAAACATCACAAAATACAAGAATAAATGGAACCCATAACTAACACAAACAAGAAATCAACAATAGCAAGTGAGGTAAACATCAAGAGACATAGAAATATAAAATTGCGTTAAAAGGAAATTGAAACCAACAAGAGTGCATGAACATAAAAATGGCAAAATAAGGAAATTAACAAGGAAAACTAAGAAGATTGAGACAATAGAACAATAAAATATAAAGAGAATCGAAATCAAAACAAGAATTAAAAGTTGAATCTAAGAGAATTTGACCTAAACTACCCTAAATTCTAGAGAGAAGGGAGAGCTTCTCTCTCTAGAATTCTAACCTACAACATAATAAAAACTACACTATGATTGCTCCTCACTCCCTCATTCCCTTGCCATCCTTGGGTTCAAAAGCATTAGGAATGAGTTGGATTTGGGCCTCCTTGAGTTCAGAAATCGCCCCCAGTGTTTTGCCTTTAAGTGAGTCACGTGAGCAACATCACGCGTGCGCGTAGGTGATGGGTGCACATCGCTTGATGATTCTCTGGTCACGCGTGCTCGTAGGTGACGCATGCGCGTCGTTGGCAAATCTCCTTCTCACGCGTACGCGTGGGTGACGCGTGCGTGTGGCCTTCAAATCCACATTTCTTCGTGAATTCTCCATTTTTTTTCTTCATTCCTTCAACCCAATCTTTGCCTTCTAATCCCGAAATCACTTAACAAATATATCAAGGCGTCAAATGGAATTAAAGTGAATTAAAACTAGCGATTTAAAGCCCTAAAAAGCATGTTTTTACTCTTAAGCACAAATTAGGAGAAATTCACAAAATCATGCTTTTTCGTTGAATAAATGTGAGAAAAGATGATAAAATTCCCTAAATTTAACACAAGATAAACCACAAAATTGGGGTTTATCAGGATTCTTTTAGCTCATTTGTTTCTTTTCTTTACTCTCTAATCATTGATGCTCAGAGCCTTGAGCTTTGAGGGAGTGCTTTTACACTTGAGCCTAGCCTTGGCTCTAAGTGTTTTGTTTTCAATCTTTTTGCTTGATACATAAACACCACAAGTACTTGACAAATGAATTGTCATTGGTACTCAAAGCCTTCAGCTTTCTCATTCTTTCCCTTTTTATTTTCTTGCCTTAATTGCATTTGCTTTTTCAAGGTTTTCATAATTTGAAAAATTTCATAAAGTGTCCTAGATGAAAACTTCAATTAAACAAATTCCAATGCAATTGAGCAATCAATAGTCATGCTAGCTTCCCAATACTTATAAGCTCATGCTAACTTCTTCTTTAATTACCTTGTTTGTTTATGATCATGATGCTTAATTGCTTTGAACTCACAAAATTCAAGATGGTAGTCATAATGTCACAATAACATGTTACAATTCAAACATCAAGGTATGCTTATTCAAGAAGAATGACACACATACATATACAAGAGATAGAAGACAATCATGCCATTGAGTATACTGGAAACAAATAAGAGGAAAAAGAACTTTACCACTTTGTAGTTCATCTTCATTGTTGTTATTGTCATTTTCCTCCTATTCTTTCCCTTCCCACACCAACTTAGAATGATTGCTTGTACTGAAACAACAAATAAAACAGTGGTGATGGGGTTTATGATGGTTCATGAATGTCTTAGAAAAGTGAAGTGTTAGTAATGCATGTGGTTAGGCAAGCAAAATTAAGGATACAATAAAGGCATAAGAAACAGAGACATTGTGATTGCATAAACAAGTAGGTGTGCATGGTACTTAGCATGAAGAATAAGTGGCAACACCAAACTTAGTGTGACACTTTCATTTTAGAATGATGCAAGTGCTCAGTAAAGATTGAAAATCAATTTGTTGCATGGCAACGCCAAACTTAGAATGCAATCATATGTCAAATTATTTGAAAGTAAACTAACAAAGAAAGGAAATGTTACCTACGGTTGGGTGATGAATGGAAAATTGATGGTAAAGAATTCACAATTGAAATCTCGTTGCAAGTATAGTTTCTAAACCAACAAATAATCCTTTCATACAAAAATTTGTTTGTCACAAGTACAAACCCCTAAAAATAATAACCGAAGTATTTAAACCTCGGGTCGTTCTCCCTAGAAATTGTAATAAAGTGTTCTTGTTATTGGTTATGAAGTATGTTTGGGGTTTTTGAGATAATAGACAAGAAATATAAATGACAAAGGAAATAAACTAACAACTAGAAAAGCTCTTGGCAATGTATGAGAACTAGAAGTCCTATCCTATCTATCCTCCTCAATTGTGATAAAAATTGTCCATTGCTCCCACTTAGTTAACCTCTAACCATGAAGGAAAGTCAAGTGGATGGATTAACTTGAGTCCACAAGTCCTAGCCTAATCTAGATGAAAGACTAGCTTTAGTGGCATTCAAGTCAATTAGTAACTTCTAATTATCAATCAACAAAGGAGTTTGATAACTCAAGAGTCACCAATTACTCTACCTAGGCCAAGAGGAGAAAAATCTACTGGTGCACCAAATTGTGATTACACTTTTCACAACTCCGCACAACTAACCAGCAAGTGCACTGGGTCGTCCAAGTAATACCTTACGTGAGTAAGGGTCGATCCCACGGAGATTGTCGGCTTGAAGTAAGCTATGGTTATTTTGTAAATCTTAGTCAGGAGATTAATGATAAGAGTGATTGTATTTATGAAAAATAAATAACATAAAATAAATAGTACTTGTGATTCAGTAATGAGAAACAGGCTGAAGTTCTAGAGATGCTCTGTCATCTAAATCTCTGCTTTCCTACTGTCTTCTTCTCCAAACACGCATGGCTTCCTTCAATGGCAAGCTGTATGATCCTCTCGGATAAAAAATACCAGGTATGATCTCTGCACAGCTAATCAACTGTCGGATTGCTCATCTCAGATGAAAAATACCATGTATAGCTACTGCACGGCTAATCATCTGTCGGTTCCCACTAGCTTCGGAATAGGACCCTTGTCCTTTTGCACACTGTCACTGCGCCCAACATTTGCAGGTTTGAAGCTTGTCACAGTCATCCCTTCCCAGATCCTACTCGGAATACCACAGACAAGGTTTAGACTTTCCGGATCCCAGGAATGCTGCCAATTGGTTCTAGCCTATACCCCGAAGGTTCCAACCTCCGGACTCGGTCCGTGGATTAGAAACCTAAGAGATATGCACTCAAGCTATCGCCCAATGACTATGTTGAGCTCATATAGAATGGGAGTGGTTGTCAGGCACGCGTTCATCGGTTGAGGATAATGATGAGTGTCACGGATCATCATATTCTCTATATTGCAGTACGAGCGAGTATCTTAGAATGAAATCAAGCGTGATTGAATAGAAAACAGTAGTAATTGCATTAATCCATTGGAACACAGCAGAGCTCCTCATCCCCACCTATGGGTTTAGAGACTCATGCCGTAGAAAATACAATATGAAGTGTAAAAAATGTCATGTGTTGCCAAATGAATCTCTAAAAGTAGTTTTTATACTAGACTAGTAACTTAGGTTTACAGAAAATGAGTAACTAAGTGTAGATAGTGCAGAAATCCACTTTTGGGACCCACTTGGTGCGTGCCTGGGCTGAGCTTTCAAGCTTTCACGTTCATATGCCCAAAGTTGGCATTAAACGCCACCCTGAGTGCCAGAATGGGCGTTTAACGCCGAAAAAGGTGCCAGTTCTGGCGTTTTACGCCAGAAAGTTAGGCTGACTTTGGACGCCAGTTTGGGCCATCAAATCTTGGGAAAAGTATAGACTATTATATATTGCTGGAAAGCCCAGGATGTCTACTTTCCAACGCAATTGAGAGCGCGCCAATTGAACTGTAACTCGAGAAAATCCATTTCGAGTGCAGGAGGGTCAGAATCCAACATCATTTGCAGTCCTTTTTCAGCCTCTGAATCAGATTTTTGCTCAGATCCCTCAATTTGAACCAGAAAATACCTGAAATTACAGAAAAACACACAACCTCATAGTAAAATCCAGAAATGTAATTTTTGAATAAAAACTAATAAAAATATAATAAAAAGTAACTAAAACATACTAAAAACTATGTAAAAACAATGCCAAAAAGGGTATAAATTATCCGCTCATCACAATACCAAACTTAAATTTTGCTTGTCCCCAAGCAACTAAAAACAAAATAGGATAAAAAGAAGAGAATATACAATAAATTCCAAAATTATCAATGAAGATTAGTCTTAATTAGATGAGCGGGGCTAGTAGCTTTTTGTTTCTGAACAGTTTTGGCATCTCACTTTATCCTTTGAAGTTCAGAATGATTGGCTTCCATAGGAACTCAGAATTCAGATAGTGTTATTGATTCTCCTAGTTCAGTGTGTTGATTCTTGAACACAGCTACTTTATGAGTCTTGGCCGTAACCCTAAGCATTTTGTTTTCCAGTATTACCACCGGATACATAAATGCCATAGACACATAACTTGGTGAACCTTCTCAGATTGTGACTCAGCTTTGCTAGAGTCCCCAGTTAGAGGTTCCCAGAGCTCTTAAGCACATTCTTTTTGCTTTGGACCATGACTTTAACCGCTCAGTCTCAAGCTTTTCACTTGACACCTTCACGCCATGGTTAGGGATAGCTTGGTTTAGCCGCTTAGGCCAGGATTTTATTCCCTTAGGCCCTCCTATCCATTAATGCTCAAAGCCTTGGATCCTTTTTACCCTTGCTTTTTAGTTTAAAAGGTTACTGGCTTTTTCTGCTTGCTTTTTTTTCTTTTTCTTTTATTTTTTGCCACATTTTGTGTTTTTGTTTTGTTTTTTTTTTTCATTGCTTTTTCTTGCTTCAAGAATCAATTTTATGATTTTTTAGATTATCAATAACATGTCTCCTTTTTCATTATTCTTTCAAGAGCCAATAATTTTAACATTCATAAACAACAAAATAAAAAACATGCACTGTTCAAGCATTCATTCAGAAAATAAAAGGTATTTCCACCACATCAAAATAATTAAACTAAATTCAAGATAAAATTCGAAATTCATGTACTTCTTGTTCTTTTGCAAATAAAAATATTTTTCATTTAAGAAAGGTGAAGGATTCATAGAATCATTCATAGCTTTAAGACATAGACTCTAAACTTTATTGATCATGGAATAAAAATAAGACATAAAATAAACATAAAAGCAGACAAATAATAAAGGAAGGAAATTAAAGAGATAAAAATAAATGACTCTAATACTAATGCTTATGTGATTCTTAAAATAGGTTTTTAATAATAAAAGTTATCACAGAGTTAGGACTTAACAACCTTGATTTTGAGGGGTAGGTGCTCCTTCAATTTGTGGGATGTCTGGATCTTCAAGGATCAGCTTTTGGCGCTTTAGTTCCTGTAACTCACGCCCTTGCTTCTCTTGTTCTCTGAGCAGTTTGCAGAGCATGTTGTTCTGATTCTGCTGCTCTTCTTTGAGTTGATCCATAGATTCTTGCAGCTTGTTGAGAGATGCTTCTAAGCGGGCCCAATAGTCAAATTGAGGAATTTCTGGGAGGAGCTCATGCGCCCTCCTCTTGATGAGGTTGTCTTGAACTTGAGGTCCGTCCATTACCCTTTTGGTGATTGGGTGTTCAATGGGGATATACTCAACCACACCTATCTGTACTCCCGCATCTTTACATAACAGATTGATCAAGCTTGGGTAAGCTAATTTGGCCTCAGTGGATTCCTTGTTTGCAAATAAGTAAATTTCACAAGGAATTAATTGATGAACCTCTACTTCTTTTCTCAGCATAATACAGTGGATCATCACTGCTCTTTTGACAGTGACTTCAGAGTGGTTACTGGTGGGAAGTATAGATCGCCCAATAAAATCCAGCCAGCCCCTAGCAACTGGCTTGAGGTCTCCTCTCTTCAGTTGGTTTGGGACATCTTTTGAATTGGTTATCCACTTGGTTCCAGGGAGGCATATGTCCTCTAGAACTTGATCCAACTTTTTATCTTTAGCCATTCTCCTATTAAAGGATTCTGGATCATCCTGTAGTTGAGGAAGTTTGAGGACTTCTCTCACTTTGTCAAGATGGAAGTAGGTAATCTTCCCTCTGACCATGGTTCAAAAAGTATGGAAGGCAGTTCCCTCCATTCTTTGCTTATCTGTCAGCCACAGATTTGTATAGAATTCCTGGATCATGTTTCTTCCCACATTCATCTCAAGATTAGCTAGGATTTCCTAGCCTCTGTTTCGAATCTGCTCTTGAATCTCTGGATATTCGTCTTCTTTCAGATCGAACTTGACTTCCGGGATCACTGATCTTCTGCACACAATTTTGAAGTAATGATCTGCATGTTCTTTGGTGCAGAATCTCTCATGCATCCATTGTGGTTTTGGATTGTTTTCTTTCTTGCCTCTTGTAGTGGTTTGTTTTCCTTTAGGGGCCATGATCTTGGTCAGTGATCACGGAAAATCACACCAAACTTAGAGGTTTGCTTGTCCTCAAGCAAAAGTAAAGAAAGAAGATGAATAGATGGAGAGAAGGATTTGAATGATGGAGGAAGGGGGATGGCCAAATGTATAAATAGAGGAGGAGGGAGGGAATGGTTTTGAAATTTTAGAAAAAGATATGATTGAAAGATATAATTGGTAAAAGATAAACATAATATGAAAAAGATGAGATTCTTTTCAAAAATTTAAAAGATAGAAAAAATATATGAGGAGGTTAAATTTGAATTTTTGTTTATGCATCTAAGAAATAAAAGATAATATGAATGAGTTAAAAAGATTTCGAAAGAAATTGGAAATATGAATGAGTTTTTGAAAAAGAATTGAAAAGAATTGAAAGAGAATTAAAAGAATTTATAAGGTTATGAAATTTTTTTATAATGGAAATTAAAAAATGAATGTTTGTAATGTTTAGATGTAGAAAATTTTGAATTAAAACAAGAAAATTCGAAAAAAATTGAATTGGAAACGAAATTACCTCTCCCCTAGCTGTTCTGGTGTTAAACGCCAGAATGGCTATCATTCTGGGCATTTAATTCTGGCGTTAACGCCCATCTGGTGGCCATTTTGGGCGTTTAACGCCCAGCCAGATACCCTGGCTGGCGTTAAACGCCAGAAATCCTTTCTCACTGGGCATTTTTTTGAACGCCCAAGATGCTACTGTTTCTGGCGTTAAACGCCCAGAATGATATCTTTACTGGCGTTAAACGCCCAGAATGATAGCCATTCTGGCGTTTAACAGCCAATTTGCCTCTTTACTGGCATTTTAACCCAGTGAGCTCTTTTTCTCTGTGATTCTTCTGTTTTATGTTCTGAACCTTCATTTTCTTGACTTTTTCACTGATAAGCATTAACAAACTTAATTAAAAAAAATGAAATAAACTTATATAATTGTTATAAACATCTAATAATGGCTAGGTTGCCTCCCAGTAAGCGCTTCTTTACTATCTTTAGCTAGACTTTACTGAGCTTTTAATTTAGTCTCAACTTTGAGCATTCTTGCTCAACATTGCCTTCAAGATAATGTTTGATTCTCTGTCCATTAACAATAAACTTTTTGTCCGAATCAATATCTTGAAGCTCTACATAACCATATGGTGACACACCTGTGATCACATATGGTCCCCTCCACCGGGATTTCAACTTCCCAGTCTGAGCTTAGAGTTAAACAGCAGGACCTTCTGTCCTGCCTCAAAGACTCTAGAAGACAGCCTTTTGTCATGCCATCTTTTTGCTTTCTCTTTATAAATTTTAGCATTTTTGAAAGCATTGAGTCTGAACTCTTCCAGCTCATTCAACTAGAGTAATCTTTTCTCTCCAACTACCTTAGCATCAAGGTTTAGGAACCTGGTTGCCTAGTAGGCTTTGTGTTCTAGCTCCACTAGCAGATGACAGGCTTTGCCATACACAAGCTGGTATGGAGAGGTCCCTATAGGAGTCTTGAATGCTGTTCTGTTTGCCCACAGAGCATCATCCAGACTTCTTGCCCAATCCTTTCTACGGGTACTTATAGTCCGTTCCAGGATTTATTTTAGTTCTCTATTCGAGACTTCAGCCTACCCATTTGTCTGTGGATGATATGGAGTCGCCACTTTGTGGTTAATTCCATACCGGACCAGAGCAGAGTCAAGCTGTTTATTGCAGAAATGAGTGCCTCCATCACTGATTAGTATCCTAGGGACACCGAACCTGCTGAAGATATGCTTCTGGAGGAACTTCATTATTGTCTTAGTATCATTAGTGGGTGTTGCAATCGCTTCTACCCATTTGGATACATAGTCTACTGCCACTAGAATATAAGTGTTTGAATATGATGGTGGGAAAGGCCCCATGAAGTCAATACCCCATACATCAAACAACTCAATCTCTACGATTCCTTGCTGAGGCATGGCATAACCGTGAGGTAGATTACTAGCTCTCTGGCAACTGTCACAGTTACGTATAAACTCTCGGGAGTCTCTATAGAGAGTAGGCCAGTAGAAACCACATTGGAGAACCTTTGTGGCTGTTCGCTCACCTCCAAAGTGTCCTCTATATTGTGATCCATGGCAATGCCATAGGATCTTCTGTGCCTCTTCTCTAGGCACACATCTGCAGATTACTCTGTCTGCACACCTCTTAAAGAGATATGGTTCATCCCATAAGTAGTACTTTGCATCATAAATTAACTTTTTCATTTGTTGTTTACTGTACTCTTTGGGTATGAATCTCATAGCTTTGTAGTTTGCAATGTCTGCAAACCATGATAATTCCTGAATGGCAAAGAGTTGCTCATCCGGAAATGTTTCAGAGATCTCAGAAGAAGGGAAGGACACCCCTGCTACTGGTTCTATCCGGGACAGGTGATCTGTTACCTGGTTCTCTGTCCCTTTTCTGTCTCTTATTTTTATATCAAACTCTTGCAGAAGCAACACCCATCTTATGAGTCTGGGGTTTTGAATCCTGCTTTGTGAGGAGATATTTCAGAGCAGCATGATCAGTGTACACAATCACTTTTGATCCCACTAAATAAGATCTAAACTTGTCAATAGCATAAACCACTGCAAGCAACTCCTTTTCTGTGGTTGTGTAATTCTTCTGTGCGTCATTCAGAACACAGCTAGCATAGTAAATAACGTGCAGAAATTTGTTACGCCTTTGTCCCAATACTGCACCAATGGCGTGGTCACTGGCATCACACATTAGTTCGAATGGTAATGTCCAGTCTGGTGCAGAAATGACTGGTGCTGTGACCAGCTTGGCTTTCAGAGTTTCAAATGCCTGCAGACACTCTGTATCAAATACAAATGGTGTGTCAGCAGCTAGCAGATTGCTCAAAGGTTTTGCAACTCCGCACAATTAACCAGCAAGTGCACTGGGTCGTCCAAGTAATACCTTACGTGAGTAAGGGTCGATCCCACGGAGATTGTCGGCTTGAAGCAAGCTATGGTTATTTTGTAAATCTTAGTCAGGAGATTAATGATAAGAGTGATTGTATTTATGAAAAATAAATAAGATAAAATAAATAGTACTTGTGATTCAGTAATGAGAAACAGGCTGAAGTTCTAGAGATGCTCTGTCATCTGAATCTCTGCTTTCCTACTGTCTTCTTCTCCAAACACGCATGGCTTCCTTCAATGGCAAGCTGTATGATCCTCTCGGATAAAAAATACCAGGTATAATCTTTGCACGGCTAATCAACTGTCGGATTGCTCATCTCAGATAAAAAATACCATGTACAGCTACTGCACGGCTAATCATCTGTCGGTTTCCACTAGCGTCGGAATAGGACCCTTGTCCTTTTGCACACTGTCACTGCGCCCAACATTCGCAGGTTTGAAGCTCGTCACAGTCATCCCTTCCCAGATCCTACTCGGAATACCACAGATAAGGTTTAGACTTTTTGGATCCCAGGAATGCTGCCAATTAGTTCTAGCTTATACCACGAAGGTTCCAACCTCCGGACTCGGTCCGTGGATTAGAAACCTAAGAGATATGCACTCAAGCTGTCGCCCAATGACTACGTTGAGCTCAGATAGAATGGGAGTGATTGTCAGGCACGCGTTCATAGGTTGAGGATAATGATGAGTGTCACGGATCATCATATTCTCTATATTGCAGTACGAGCGAGTATCTTAGAATGAAATCAAGCGTGATTGAATAGAAAACAGTAGTAATTGCATTAATCCATTGAAACACAGCAGAGCTCCTCACCCCACCTATGGGGTTTAGAGACTCATGCCATAGAAAATACAATATGAAGTGTAAAAAATGTCATGAGTTGCCAAATGAATTTCTAAAAGTAGTTTTTATACTAGACTAGTAAGTTAGATTTACAGAAAATGAGTAACTAAGTGCAGATAGTGCAGAAATCCACTTTCGGGACCCACTTGGTGCGTGCCTGGGCTGAGCTTTCAAGCTTTCACGTTCATATTCCCAAAGTTGGCGTTAAACGCCACCCTGAGTGCCAGAATAGGCGTTTAACGCCGAAAAAGGTGCCAGTTCTGGCGTTTTACGCCAGAAAGTTTTAGGCTGACTTTGGACGCCAGTTTGGGCCATCAAATCTCGAGAAAAGTTTGGACTATTATATATTGCTGGAAAGCTCAGGATGTATAATTTCCAACACAATTGAGAGCGTGCCAATTGGACTTCTGTAGCTTGAGAAAATCTATTTCGAGTGAAGGAGGGTCAGAATCCAACAGCATCTGCAGTCCTTTTTCAGCCTCTGAATCAGATTTTTGCTCAAATCCCTCAATTTTAGCTAGAAAATACCTGAAATTACAAAAAACACACAAACTCATAGTAAAGTCCAAAAATGTGATTTTTGAATAAAAACTAATAAAAATATAATAAAAAGTAACTAAAACATACTAAAAACTATGTAAAAACAATGCCAAAAAGGGTATAAATTATCCGCTCATCATCTACACTAAAGCCAAAAGAAGCATTTCATCAAACACATAAAAGGCAATAAGAGTAAACATATGAATTGCAAGAATTAAAGAGAGATCTAACTACGATAGCAAAGGATCAATAATAGAAAATCAAATCAAACATGAAAAGATATGGAAATCATAAATTGCATTGAAAGGTAAATGGAAATCTACATAAGAATTCATAAAGCAAAAAGAAAATTGAAGCAAGAGAAGAAGTAGATCTAGATCTAAGAAATTCTAACCTAACCTAATCCTAATTCTAGAGAGAAGAGAGAGCTTCTCTCTCAAAAAACTAACTTTTCCTCCAAAACTAAACTTAACTAAACTAATGTGATGTAAGGTGTGAAAGGTGTTGATTCCTCTTCAATCCTTGGGTTAAATAGCATCAGAGATGAGTTGGATTTGGGCCTAGAAAGCCCAGAAATCGCCCCAGCGAATTGCCTTTAAGTGAGTCACGTGTAAGTACCGACGCGTACGTGCCATGTACGCGTGCGCATCGCTTGACAATTTTCTATCCACGCGTACGCGCCATGTACGCGTACGCGTCGCCATGTGACCTCAAAATCCACGCATGCACATCTGCTGCGCGTGCGTGTGGAGTGAATTTCTCCCAATCATTGCTTCTTCATGAGTTCCCCACTTGCATGCTTTTCCTCTTCATCCTTTTGATCCATTCCTAGCCTTTCCAATCTGAATTCACTAACAAACATATCAAGGTATCTAGTGGAATCAAAGGTGAATCAAAATTAGCAATTAAGGGCTTAAAAAGCATGTTTTCACACTTAAGCACTAATTAGGGGACAATCATGAAACCATGCTATTTCATTGAATAAATGTGGGTAGAAGGGTGATAAAGTCCCCTAAATTCAGCATAGGATGCACCACCAAATAGCGGTGCATCATTGGGTTACCTCCCAACAAGCGCTCTTTTAATATCATTAGCTTGACATGTTGTGCATGACTTTCTTCCTCTTCTTCTAGTTTGTTAAGAGAAATGATTTCAAAGGGGAAGAGGAGAAGATTGAAGTCCCCTGTTTTGGCCTTTTCCCAGCAAGCTTTCTTTTATTATTAGCTTGATTTGCTTTGCTTGTTGGGTTAGGGGTTGGATTATTTGTAGTTGACCTTTTCTTCTTCATATATATTGTTCTTCGTATCTTGGTCACAATCCTCTTTTTGGTGCTTTTTTTTGGTTGTCTTCACTTCTTTGATATCAAGTTTTGGGTGTTGTGTGATGGTTGGAGTGCCCTCTTCATGAAGAGCTTCTTGAATTGATGGTTCAATTAACCCATCCTTCATGCAACCCTCTGCTTCATGGGAATATAGACTCCCTTGGTTGTCTTCCTCCCTTTCTTTTGTAGGATGTTGCATGACTTCCTTTAGGAGTGAGTTTGCATGTTTCTTTGTCACCTCAATTAGCCTTTGTGGATATGGAATCATAGGCTCATATGCCTCCACAACCTCCTTCTTCATTGAAGTTTCACTTGATACAGGGGCCTCTTTTTCTTGTTCTTCCACTTTCTCCTTTACACCCACAATGTGGTCTTCGTCCTCTTTGCTAAGCACCACTCCTAAGTGTTTCGCCATTTGATCTAAATTCCCTTCAATCTTCTTGAAGAGGATTTCTCGTTCTTTCCAGGATTGTTCAAATGCTAGCTTAAGGGATGAAAGCTGAGAATGATTTTGTGGAGATGTGGGTGTTATGGTGAAGTTGTTTTGAAGGGTATAGAGTGAGTTTTGTGGGTAGCAAAATGAATTTTGTGGATTCTGAAATGAGGTTTGTGCATAGTGAAATGAATTTTGTGGTTAGTGAAATGAATTATATAGATTTGGGAAAGAATTTTGTGCTGAGACATACTCAAGTGATGAAAAGTTTTGATATAAAATATCATGAGGTGGGTTTGGATAGTCTTGCATGAATGTATTTATAGCATAATCAAGTGATGATGGCTCTTGATGAATAGAATATGGAGCATTAAAATCTCTTTGGTTTTGATCTTCCTAGCCACAACTTGAGTAGTTATTAAATTCATCAAAATATGGATCATTTTGTAGCCCTGAAAAGTATCCCATTTCTTTTGATTGTTCACAATCCATCATCCTTTGTTGATATCCCAGCCATCATTAGCATAATGACATGAATCATTTTGTGGTGGTGGGCAATATCCCATGTAATTTGCTTCATCATTTTGTGGCCTTGGAGCATATCGCATTTGGGTTGATAGCTTATAATCCACCATTTTTTGTTGATATTCCCAGTCACCATGAGGATAATGACATGAATCATTTTGTGGTGGTGAGCAATATCCCATGAAATTTGCTTGATCAAAAGATGAGATAAACTCCATTCTTACTTGAAAATACTTTGTATCAAACACAATCATCAAGAGAAATTAAAATTCCTTGTATCACAGATAAGGAATTCTTAGTGAGACAATAACACAAACACCTTACTAGCAAGAAAAAATTAAAAGAAATTAAATGACAAGAACAAAAGGAAAAATAATTTCTAATCTAGGTAATCAACCATCGGTAGTTTGTTAATCATAATTAATCTCTGGTAAAGGCGCCAAAAACTTTATACGGAAAAATTAATTCTGCATAACTACCGGCAAGTATATTGGGTCGTATCAAGTAATAAAACTCACAAGAGTGAGGTCGATCCCACGAGGATTAAAGGATTAAGCAATCAATAGTTGGTTGATTATTCTAGTCAGACAATCATAATTGGATGATAAGCAAACATGAAAAGTAAATGACATAAAAGTAAACGAAAGCAATAAAGTGCAAGGAAAGTAAATGATAAGAAATGAAAGTACAAGAAAGTAAAAGTGTTGGAAAATAAATTGCAAGGAATAGAAAGTACCAGAAAGTAAAGTGCAAGAAAGTAAATGATAGAAAGGTAAAATACTAGAAGTAAAAATAAGAGAAAAGCATTGGGATCAAGAGATATTGCATCCTCAAGATCAACAATTCTCATCTCCTCTTCAATCATGCAATTATTGATCTCTTGGCAAATCATAAGTAATCAAACCCCAATCTCTTGGTGATTTGATTTCTCTTAACTTGATCAATTGCCAATTTCTTGATTTAATTAGTCATGAGAAAAGATGAAGTTTAATTTCTGATTTAAAGGCCACATAACCCTCAAGACCTCAATTCAAAGTGGCTACATGTCACATACCAACTAAGAATGTATTGATCAAGAGGATTATGAGAGAAGAGCCTCAAACTGAATTCCATGATCCCTTTCTCAAGGATCAAATGTAATTCAAGTAGATCTAATCCCTTTTTGGTAGTAATTGGATCTTTGAAGCACAAAGACTCTCTTTAAAGCAACAATAAAAAAAATAATTGAAGATGAATAATAAAAATAAATCAATCCATTTGAATTGCAATAAAGCTCTAATTCCCAATGGAAAGAGTTAGTAATTCATAACTAAACTATTTACAAAGAAAGAAAGAAAAGAGAAGAAGATGATGGTGAGAAGAGAGGGTTCGAAGACTCCCCCCAAAGGTGTTTCCAACCAAGAGTCCCCCTAATTCTATGAAAATAAGGCCTTTATATAGGCTCTCCTAAATTACAAACTTAAATAAAATTAAAAGTAAATTACAATGAAATGAAAATTAACTACTCTAGATACTTCTTGTAGCCTTGATTGAGTGGTATGAGTGGGTCTTGCTTGCTTGAAATTGAACCAAAACCAAGCTCCAGGGGTCACTTGGTGTTGGGTGCTTCCTTTGGGCGCTGCTTGGCGACCTTGAGTGAGAGCGTGAACTATTGGCGCTCTTCTGCACGCTGGGTACTGAGCGTGATGAAAAATGAGTGTTGGCCATTTTTCTTTCTATGCATATGCACAGTCGCGAAAATTTCCACTTGTGCGTGCGCACACCACGTTGTGCGTACACACACACTCCAATTTTTCCTTGGTGTAGTGTCGAAGAAGCTTGCTTGTGAAATGCTCTTTGGCGAGCGTTGGGGGAGAGCATGGACACTCCCAGGAGAATGTTAAGCTTGCCCAAGAACGCCCCTTGAGAGCATCAGTGATGCTGGCGTTCTCCACAAAGTTTGCTGGAGAACTTTGTGGAGAACGTGGTTACTAGTGTCAAGGTAGGTGTGGCGTTCTTGAGAACACTTTGAGAGAGAACTTGGCCTTGAGGTTGTGACAAGAGTGTCAAAGGATGTCAATGTTGATGTGGGGTTGCTTGTCAAGAGGTGGTGTGAGGTGTGGTGAGTGTGCGGCATTCTCCACAAAGTTGGCTGGAGAACTTTGTGGAGAACATGGGTTATGGTTAAGTCAAAGGGGTGTAAGGGGCATTCTCCACAAAGTTTACTGGAGAACTTTATGGAGAACGTGGGCACAAAGGGCATGGAGTTGAGGTCTTAACAAGGTCTTGGGGGTGTGGTGAAGTTGGTGGCCTTGACATGGCCTTGTTGCTTTATGTTGGTTGTTTTTGGGGCTTTAAAGATGCCAATTGTTTGTACTCTAATTTCATGCCCACTATAGACTATTATACGTTGTTGGAAATCTCTGAATATCAGTTTTAATTTCCAATGCAACTGAAAGCACAATATTTGGATCTCTGTAGCTCAAGTTATGCTTCTTTGAAGAGGGTAAGGTCATGCTATCAGGATGCTGGTGTTTTCGAGCAAGTTTGCTGGAGAGCGCCGGACAAGAGCGTCAGGCCTTACTCTAGGTCCCATTTCAACACCAATGTTTGAGGCTCTAATTGAATGTTCATCCTATACTATTAAATATTATTGAAAATCCCTGGATGTCTACTTTCCAATGCAGCTGGAAGTGCGTCATTTGGAGCCCTACAGCTCTCGTTATGCTCCTTGGAAGAGGGTAAGGTCATGCTGTCAGGATGCTGGCGTTCTCCAGCAGGAGAGCTCCAGACAAGAGCGCCAGGCCTGCTTCTAGGGTCCATTTCAACGCCAGATTTTGAAGCCCAAATTGAATGTCATCCCATACTATTATATATTGTTGGAAAGCTCTAGATGTCTACTTTCCAATGCAATTAGAAGGGCATCAATTGGACCTCTGCAGCTCAAGTTATACTCCATTGAAGAAGGCATGGTCATGCTGATTTGGTGCTCGGTGTCTTCAAGTGTTCCTTTGCAAAGAGTGCTTTTTTTTGTGCTTTTTACTTCTTTGTCCACCATTTTCTACAAATTAAATCAAAATCAAAGAGATGAAAGTAATATATGACTTAAGCACAAAAACACTCAATAATTAAGCATGATTAATTAGATTTTGATATGAAAAAGCATAGAGAAATATAACATGATGCACAGTCATCACCAGAGAAAGCCAGAGGCATTTCTAGAATTTCGACAATCCCAGATCAAATTTAAAGATTATACTAAACCATAAATTTTGGTAATCTATCTAAGGGATTCTAGTTTTGATCCATCTCTTCACTTTTCGTCTCTTGCAAACCTCCCAATCTCCAGGTAGAACAACCCTCAGTGTCACCTCTGGCGGCATGTGGATCTCTTAGAAAACAAACACAAGCAAAACAGATAAGGAAAGCACATGTATAGATAGCAGTTATAAC
Source organism: Arachis ipaensis (assembly GCF_000816755.2). Taxonomy (NCBI): domain Eukaryota; kingdom Viridiplantae; phylum Streptophyta; class Magnoliopsida; order Fabales; family Fabaceae; genus Arachis; species Arachis ipaensis. The sequence continues at coordinate 63,395,001 of NC_029786.2, forward strand.
CAACAGATCAGATAGCAGTTAATCACTGATAAGCAATTAGGCAAGCCAAATCAAATGCAAACTCAAACAAAACATATAAATGCACATGATGCATGCCTGTCCTACTGGCCATGAGCTCACATGTCAGTTATTTTGCCAGAACCTGATACACCCAGCAGCTAACCCATATATCATCTCTCTGACATGTATCCATATTCTTGGTATATAGTGACCATTACACTCTTGGAATATAAGGGCCCACTACACTCTTGGGATATAATGCTTGCCGCATTTTCAGGATAAAGTGTTCCCACACTCTTGGGATATAGTGCCCACCACACTTTTGGGATATAGTGTCTGACACACTTCCCAAGGTAAAGTACTCCCACACTCTTGGATATAGTGCCTGCCACACCCTTGGGATATAGTGCCTGCCACACTCTTGGGCTGTAGTTCCCGACACACTTTATAAACAGAAAGAATATGATGTAACACAAGCGGAACAAATTATACACACCCAATATCCTCATTAAACTCATCTTTAACATACTCAAGATCAAGCATATTCAAGATCAGAAGTAAAATCACAACTCAATATACTCATTTCTCATTCCAACCTTATTATAATCATGATTGTCACATATCATCATCACCCTTATTTATATCTCAGACAATCACAATGCCACATCTCATTAGTTCAATTATTCACTTTACAATTCTCCCTCAATGTCAACTTAGCTCTCTTAATAGGTTCGCTCTCTTTTTGAAGCCTAAAAGCTAGCTATCGGAATTCAGATAGGGATTATGAAAGTTTACAAGCTTGTTGGAAAGGCAAAACAGTAAAAAAAATAGAGTCTTATGTGAAAAACCGGGCTCGTATGTACGCATCATTGCTGTGCGAACGCATGCACCAGACAAATTTCCAACATGTGCACACACCTCGTGCGTACGCACGAGTCTCACCAAACGCTCTGGTCTGTGCTTGGGCACGATAGTGTGCGTAGGCACACATGCTAGAATTTTTGGTTTTCTGCGAAATTCTGTTTTTAAACCCAAACTTCAAACATGCATAACTTTTTCGTTAAAAATCATTTTTTGTCCGTTCTTCAAATGTTATAATTTCACGGACTCAATTTTTATTCAAAATAAGTTTTACAAAATTTGGGGGTTCGGGAGCCAAGTTATGGCCCGTCAAAGTTAGTAAAAAATTCAGTTTTTACCCAAAACACAAAACTTCTAGTTTTACCAAAGTTCTCAATTCATACTCAATCAAAAACCACAATTTTTTATACCAATGATCTTTAACCACTTTTTCATATCTCTCAATTATTGCATAAACATATCAACATCCAAACCCTTTAATTATTCAACAATTCCATACATAATTTTCCACTAAACTTAACATATGTCACCACTAATCATTAAATATTAACAATTCACAAAATTTAACTTATCCTACAGACAATTAGCCTAAGTTTGCATGCAATATTATATATTAACTACGAGAAACCAAAACCATACCTTGGCCGATTTTTTTCCAAGCTCGGAACACCTTAAAACTCTCCTCTCCTCAAGTTTCCAAATCTCTAAATTCTCACCAAATAAATTTTTAGCTTCGAAGGCTCAAATTGAAGCATCCAACATCCACCGATTTGACTCAAATTCACACAATTCAATCTAATTTCATTCAATATTACTATAATTAACACAAAGGCTCACTAATTCACTAATTCACAAGGATTATCGATTGCTTATCTTATCCACAAACTTTTGGAACAAAACCCAATGATAATCCATTAATCCTATGCTAGATCGCACCTAAATCATAAAAAATACCAAAACCCCTCAACATTTAATACCCAAAATCATGAAATTGAAGGGGGTGATTATTGGATGAAAAATTTCAAATTTCTTACCATTTTATTCTGATGGATTTGAAGATAATTCCCATATGAACGTGTGGTCGCAGACGGCTCGTCAATCAGAGTTGCGGATTGAAAGTTACAAGGATTTGAATATTGAGTTGAAATGGAGGTTAGGGTTCTCCTCACCCTTCTCCTTCCCAGCATGAATTTGGTTGAATAGGAGAGAAAAGTGGCTCAGTGCTTCATTTATATGTTGGATCTTAGATCTAGTTTAATCGGTTCGGGCCGTTGGTTCAGTTTTGTGCCAAATTCTTTAAAATTAGTGTTAAAATTCATATTTTAAATATTTTTACTCTTCCAATTATAAAATTTAATTTCCTAATTTTTTGGCTTATAATTAATTTATTAGTTAATTATTCATTAATTTTTAGGGTTTTACAGATCCCTTATTCTGACGGTGGTGACGTTGATGGTTGTTTTTTATGAGAGGTGATGATTAAGGATTGCAGAAAAGACTGAGAATAAATTAATAATATTGAAACTAAATCTTAATAATGAGTTATTTAATGAATTAGAAATCTATGATATTGAGAAATAATGATTTGTATAAGGGAAAATTGAGATTTAAAGATCACTAATATAGTTGAGATTTAGTTTGTCTACCTTGAATTTGATTAGTAAGAATCCTAGACTTGAACTTTGTGTGATTGGAGATTAAGATTACTAGCGGGTATATGTGGTTGTACATAGTCTCTATTTAGAATGATTACCCATCAGAGAATCTCATAAGGGATGATGTTCTCACCCGTTTCGAAAATTATTACATTTCAGATGTAGGTCTCGCCGCTTCTCAGTGAGCGGGAGATTTATCTGGAAGGATAGCGAAAAAGACCTTTTATTCCGCTTTGATTTTAGACTCTCTACTTCTTTTTGAGAAACTTATATTATGAACCTGTTCTAAGAACTTGCCTTTAGAGGCTTTTGATGTAATTTAGAGAAATAAGTTATGTCTATCCAACTGTTTTACTATTGTAACTCTAGCCGTCCTAATCTTTGTGGGCTGAGACTAGTAGATATGTATGTATGTATGTATGTATGTATGTATGTATGTATGTATATATGTTTCTTTACCCTTATTCTTTATTTGAGCTTTTGATTTTCTAGATTTTCTGACGCACTTATGTTTATTATCGAGTGTGATTGATTGGCAAATTGTCTTGTTTTGAAGTTTTAAATCTTTTCACAGGCTTCTAGTATAATATTCCTTTCTATACATAAGTATTTATATCACAGTTTGTGTCGTAGCACCAAACCATAATTGAATTATGATTTAAACATATGGCAATGAATGGTAAGATGTTACAACTATGAGTACATGTTCTAAAATTGATATAGTTGAAGAGTAACTAAGAGTCTTGTATAAGTTAGTTAGTTCTCACCTTTTTTGATCTTGTTTCTTGAATATACAAGTCTTTGGTGCATCTATAAATAGCACTAGTGCTATTTCTTAAATAATATGAAAATACTTGATTCTATTTAAACTAAGTCTCAGTCTCATCTTTTTTACTTTCTGATTTTTCTGATTCTATATCATTGTTACAAGTTTCACATAATTGAACTCCAATATTTGAAATGTTTATTAAATAAATTAAAATTTTATAGTAGATAATTTTATCCTTTATTGATATAATATTATATTTAAATAATAAATATTATTTATTAAATTATATAAAATAATTAATTTAATATTAATTTAAAAATAGTCTTATTGATTAAAAAAATTAAATAGTTCACCATGGTTGATTCCAACGATAAACTCAACAACAAAAAAGAAATATGAACTATAAAGAATCAATTCATTGAGTAGTCTAATAATATAGTAAGTAAAAAAAAAAGTTAGTTATTAACAACAAATTATAGTAAATTAGCAACTAATGAATGTCTTTAAAAAGGATAAAATTTTGCTATTTTTTGCTAGTGTTATGATTAACATAACTTCACTTCAAATATTCAGATGTACCAGACTGACAAATGCTTGGTGTCATTAGTCTAAGTCAAACGAGTAAAATACGTGTGTGGATATTTTTTTAGTTTTACATAGTAGACATTTCTAAAAAAAATAGTATATATTAAGTAAGTTTGAAGGAAAAAGAAGAAAAGAAAAGTGAATGAACGTGTTGAAAGAAGAGAGGATATGTATTGAAGCATGGGAGATGTTGAAAGGAAGTGAATGAGAAAGATTAAGAAGATGTAATTAAATTATATGGACATTTTAGATATTTTAAGTTTTAAGTAAAATTCTAATAAAATGAAATTCTAAATCAGATTTATTTGAGTTGAAATTGATTTTAGGAAAAAATGAAATTGGATTGAATTCTATCTAAATTAATATAATTATTTTTGTTTTAAACACTAAAATTAAATTCAATTTCTAATTTCAGAGGGTTTTCAACAAACCATTTGTGCTCCCTTTCGAACCTTGCTCTGATTACCTTAGTGTCACGGCCTTGGACACACTCCAACGCTACCGTACCGGCATTCGGACTTACTCAACCTCTTGAGTTAAGACCAAGTCAGTCTAACCCTCAATACTTAGCAAGAAAGCTAAGAATACAAGAGAACACAAAAGAAAGGAAGCTTTGGTAGAAAGAACCCTTTATTACTCAAGTGTTTGTTACAAATGATTAACACATAATTCTCACATTAACTTTCACTCCCTATTTATAGCCATCCACCTCCTCAAGGAATGATTAGGATTAAATCTAATCAACGGTCTAGATTAATCATCTAGAACCTTCATTACAAATATCTATCCTTCCATATTTCTCTAAATACTTCTAAATTGTTCCATACTACTCTTCATACTCCTATATACATCCACACTCTTCTAGAATACTTTATGACATTCCAGAGTCTTCTAGAACCTTCTAGAGTATTCCGGTACCTTCTAGGACATTTTAGAATATTTTGGAACCATCTAGAGCATTCTCAAATACTCCAGAAAACTATACAAACACTGTTAAATCTAACCTTCTAAAAAATTTACCGTGACATTCTTCCCCACCTAATGCGCAGACGTCCTCATCGCGTTCTGTTCATGATAGCGCTCTAGGTGTTCTTGAAATTGCCACAGATCTTCATGGCTTCCCAGCTAGCTTCGGTTATCGGGAGTCCTTTCCACTTGATCAAGTATTGGATACTTGGTGGTACTCCTCTTTGTCGCACGATGCGATTAGCTAAGATCTCTTCGATTTCTTTATCAAAGGATCTAATCACCACAGGCGGAGCATGACTCAAGTCACCTCTACTCAGTTCATCTTGGTTTTTATGATATGGTTTAATTATACTCACATGGAAGACCGGGTGGATCTTCATAGAAGAAGGGAGTTGTACTTTGTAAGCAACCTCCTCAACACGTCCAATGATCTCAAATGGCCCTTTGTATTTGCGGATTAAACCCCTATGAACCTTGCAAAAGGCTTTGAATTGTTGTGGAAGAAGTTTGATCATTACCTTGTCTCCCATTTGATAGCTTGCATGCCTCCTCTTCTTATCTGCCAATTTCTTCATCCTCTTTGCAGCTTTGTTGAGGTAAGAACAAGTGACATCTGCTTGTTCTTCCCATGACTTAATCATATGATAAGCTCCAGGGCTCTTTCCAGAGTAAGAGGAAGAAAAAGAGTGAGGTGTAAGTGGTTGTTGTCCAGTCACAATCTCGAACGGACTCTTCCCTGTATACTCACTCCTTTGTAGATTATATGAGAACTGAGCAATGTCTAGGAGTTTTGTCAAATCCTTCTGATTAGCGCTTACGAAATGCCTCAAGTAACACTCGAGTAAGGCATTCACTCTCTTAGTCTGCTCATTGGTTTGAGGATGGAAGCTTGTTAAAAAATGAAGCTCCGACCCAAGGAGTTTGAATAGCTTTGTCCATAGTCGTCCTATGAAGCGTGGATCTCAATCACTAATTATGCTCTTAGGCAATCCCCAGTACTTTACTACATTCTTGAAGAATAGTCATGCTGCTTCCTCTACAGTGCAGTAAGTAGGGGTAGGTATAAAGGTAGCGTACTTTGAAAATCGATCCACTACCACGAGAATAGATCCAAACCCCTCGGACTTCGGTAAGGCAAAGATGAAATCTAGAGAGACACTTACCCACGGTCGCTCTGATGGAGGCAGAGGTTCCAACAACCCACTTGGTGTCTTATTTTCAATCTTATCTTGTTGGCACACAAGACAAGTCTTCACATAGCTCTCCACTTCATCTCTCATTTGAGGCCAATAATAAGAAGATTCAATGAGTGCCAAGGTCCTTCGCTGACCTTGGTGACCAGCCCACTTGGTATCATGGAATTCTCTCGCTAATTTTCTTCTTAGATTTTCCCATTTAGGGACGTATAATCTTTTTCCTTTAGTGTAGAGAAGGTCGTTTTCTAGCCAAAATCTTTTGGTCTTACCTTCTCTGGCCAACTCTACCAACTTCTTGGCTAATGGATCATGATGCAACCATTCCTTGATGGTATGCACAATATCTCCTTCAACCATAGAAATGGCCGCCAACTCAGCCTTGCGACTTAGCGCATCTGCTACCACATTAGTCTTGCCTAACTTGTATTCAAATTCGAAATCAAACTCAGCTAAGAAATCTTGCCACCTAGCTTGTTTGGGGCTTAACTTCTTCTGAGTTTGGAAGTAGCTTGTAGCTACATTGTCTGTCTTGATGATGAAGTGTGAACCAAGCAAGTAGTGACGCCAAGTTCTCAGACAATGCACTACTGTGGTCATCTCCTTCTCTTGGATGGTATATTGCCTCACTGTATCATTCAACTTGCGACTCTCAAAGGCAATCAGATGTCCTTCTTGCATCAGAACTCCTCTAATAACGTAGTCAGAAGCATTAGTGTGGACATCAAATACCTTTGAGTAGTTGGGTAGTGCTAGTACTCGTCCTTCTGTGATAGCAGCCTTCAACTCATCAAAGGCCTTTTGACACTTCTTTGACCATTCCCAAGAGTGATTCTTCTTGAGAAGATCAGTTAATGGTGCAGCCTTGGCAGAGTATCCCTTGATAAACCTCCGATAGTAATTAGCCAACCCAAGAAATGACCTCAATTCAGATACCTTATTTGGCGGTTCCCATTCTTTGATAGCCTTCACCTTTTCTTGATCCATGCAGATAGTTCCATCTTTAATGATATATCCCAAGAAGTGGACTTTGTCCCTTGCAAAGGAACACTTTTCTTTCTTCACATATAGGTTAGTCTCTCGCAAGATTTTAAACATGGTTTATAAGTGTTCTACATGTTCCTCCAAGGTATTGCTATAAACAACAATGTCATCAAAGTAGACCACTATAAACCGATCAAGGTAAGGTTGAAAGATCTTGTTCATCAAAGTATAGAAGGTCGCAGGAGCATTGGTCAAGCCAAAAGGCAACACCAACCACTCATACGATCCATACCTCGTGACACACGTGGTCTTAGGCTCATCACTGATGACAAGCCATCTTATGCTAGTTTTACAAGCATTTTTTATTTGTTTCATTAGGTTTTATGCACTTTCTTGCACAATAAGTAAGTAGTTGGAGTGGAATTTCATGATTATTTTAATTCAATCAAACATCATTTATTTTATACAAGATCATGAGATTTATGCAAGAATTAAGTGATTATTATGAATGATGCAAATTCTTATGATTTTGGTGAGACTTTGATTGCTTGTTTGGTTGATTTTAAGTGAGAAAATGAAAAAAAGGGGGAGCACTGCAGTATAACGTTGTGTTCAAATAAAGAACGCCATGCTCAGTAAGCGACGCGCACGCGCATGGGACGCTTACGCGTCAGGGGCATTTTTCGAAGACCCGCGCGTAGGCGTGCATGACGCGTACGCGTGGAAGTGTTTGGCACTCGTTTCAGAAGAGAGCGCTACGTTCAACAAGCCAGCATTTTCGGGCAAGATTCAAAATTGGAGGCAAAGTTTTACAATCGACGCGCACGCGTGCTTGACGCGAACGCGTCGATGGGTCACCTATACAAAGCACGCGCACCCGAGGCTGGCGCTGAAGCCTGAATTGACATTTTGCTACTTGCGCACATGCGTACATGACGCACATGCATGGGGCAGCGTTCACTAAGCAAACGTAGTTCTCAATAAGAGAACGCTACCAATGACGCGTACGCGAGACAAGGACGCGCCGGCGTGAATGGAGCTGAAGATTGATGATGACGCGTACGCATACATGATGCGTACGCGTCGATGAGCAAAAAGCGCAAAAGAACGTGCACGCGTCAGGGATGCGTATGCGTGGAAAAGTGAACGCTGTGCTCACTTTGAGAACGCAACGTTCCCCTGGAAGCTGCAATTCTGATCCACTTCATATAAGGCCAAAAAGCCCACTTCAAGTACGGGAAGCCAGAATTGGAAAGTGTATAAATAGAGAAGATTTTGATTCATAGGGGGCTCTCTTTTAATTTTCCTTTTAGAATTTTAGAATTGGGATCATATCTGAGTTTTCTTTTCTGTTTTGTTTTCTTTCTTCTGCAACTTTTGTTTTCTGTCCTTGGGTCTTGAACTTGGATTGAAGAATTCTGTTGAACTTCTTTATCTGAGAGTCATCTTTTATTTTTCCTTTCATAGTTCTATGAATTGGAGATCTGATCTTAGGTTTCTTTCCTCTGTAATTTCTTCTTTTCTGTTTTGTTAAGAGAGCAATTGAGATCTAAATTTTCTTTCTGTTTTTGTTATTCTTCTGCAATTATCAATTTCTCTTTTAGGATTTTAGAATTGATCTAAGTTTCATTCTGTTTTAATTTTGTTGCACTTATCCATTTCTGTTTTGATACTGCAATCCTGATTGATCTATTTTTTGAATTTCTTCATCTGAGAGTTCTCTAGTTTAATGCGCTTTACATTTTCCAGTTCTGTTTTGATTCCCAACACCCAAATCCCTTTATTCTTCATGCAATTTAAGTTTCCTGGCAATCTAGACTCTACAATTTAAATTTCTTGCACTTTAAGTTTTAGTCATTTACTTTTCTTGCAATTTAAGTTTCAGCTCATTTAATTTCTTACACTTTAAGTTTCTGCAATTTACTCCTTTAGCACTTTAAGATTCTGCAATTTTTCATTATGCACTTTAGTTTACTTGCAATTTCACGTCTATAAATGAAATTTCACTCAAATCATTAAATGTTCGCTTAACTAAATTCATCACCATACTAAAGTTGCTCAATCCATCAATCCCTGTGGGATCGACCTCACTCTTGTGAGTTTTTACTACTTGATGCGACCCGATACACTTGCCGATGAGTTTGTATGGAATCGTTTTTCCCTCATTAAGTTTTTTGGCGCCGTTGCCGGGGAATGATTTAGATTGACAATGATTAAGTAGGTGATAATCTAGATTAAGTATTTTTCTTTGTTTTTGTTATGTATACTAACTGTTTGAGACTTTATTTAAATTGACCTTAACCTCAATCTAGAAGTAGATTTTTCTATTTTAGTTTTCTTGTTTTGTTTATGTTGTATGCCAGGAGGAAGGAGAGGTGAATCCATCTCCTTTGATTCTGAGCCAGAGAGAACATTACTGAGATTAAGAAGAGAAGTAAGAGGGAAGGGTGTTATTAGAGAAGAAGAATCAGAAGAGGAAGACCAAGAGATGGAGGGAAATCTCCCTAATCCACAAGAGGAAGTGGCTAATAACAATGGCCCACCTCAAAGGAGAGTTCTAGCTTCCTACACCTTCCCCAATCCAAGAAACTATGGGAGCAGTATACTAACTCCCAATGTTCATGCAAATAATTTTGAGTTGAAGCCTCAACTTATTACTCTGGTGCAGAACAATTGTTCCTATGGAGGAGGTCCACTTGAAGATCCAACCCAACACTTGTCCATCTTTTTGAGGATTTATGAAACTGTCAAAACCAATGGTGTGCATCCAGACATTTACAAATTGCTGCTGTTCCCATTTTTCTTGAGGGACAAGGCCTCTCAATGGCTAGAGACATTCCCCAAGGAAAGCATCAACAATTGGGAAGATCTAGTGAGCAAATTCCTAGCCAAATTTTATCCACCTCAGAGGATCATTAGATTAAAGACAGAGGTGTAAATATTCACTCAAATGGATGGAAAATTACTGTATGATGCCTGGGAAAGATACAAAGCATTGATCAGGAAGTGTCTACCAGAGATGTTCAGTAAATGGGATAAACTACAAAATTTCTATGAAGGTTTGACATTGAAAGCTCAAGAGGCCCTTGATTATTCAGCAGGAGGTTCATTACAACTCATGAAGACAGCTGAGGAAGCCCAAAATCTTATAGACACTGTGACCAACAACCAATACTTCTATGGTCATCAAAGGCAACGCCAACCAGCCCAAAGATGAAGACAGCTGAGGAGGCTCAAAATCTTATAGACACTGTGACCAACAACCAATACTTCTATGGTCATCAAAGGCAACGCCAACCAGCCCAAAGAAAAGGTGCGTTGGAGCTGGAAGGTGTGGACACCATCTTAGCACAAAATAAGGTGATGCACCAACAGATTCAGCAGCAAATGGAGATGATGGCTAAGAGGATTGATGGTCTTCAAATTGTAGCAGTGAGCACTCCAAATCAAACATCAGCTGGATGAGGGCAGAATGAAGAAGTTTATGAAGAGTAGCAGCCAGAACAAGTGAACTACATGCACAACCAAGGTGCTGGACAGAATGAATTTCATGGAGACACTTACAACTCTTCTTGGAGGAACCATCCCAAACTAAGATGGGGAGACAACCAAAACCAAAATTCATGGCAAAGGAGCTCCAACCACAATAACTCACGGAACACAAACCACCAAAACCATCAGCAAACTAACCAAAATCCATACAGAAAATCACAAAATAATTACCCCAATTCTGATTGCCTTACACCCCACAACCCACCAACCAACCAAAATAATTTCCACCAACTACCTTCATCTCACACTCAGCCACAACTATCCCAAGAAGTTCAAAGAATCTCCAATCTGGAGATGATGATCGAAAAGATGATGAAGCATCAAGAGTTAGCTAATAAGAACCATGAAGCTTCATTGAGAAACCTGGAAAGACAAATAGGCCAACTGTCCAAACAGCCTGAAAGACCGACCAACACTCTCCCTAGTGATACCATTCCAAATCCCAAAGAAGAATGCAAAGCAATTCAACTCAGAAGTGGAAGAACATTGGAGGATGACAAGGTTGGCAGTAAGAAAAAAGGGGCAATTGAAGAAAAGAACCAGGAAGAGCTCAAGCAGAAAGATGAAGAGACACAAGCTTCAAAGAAGGGAAAGGAAGTAATAGAGGAGAACTCACAAGAACAGAAGAAGGAAGTGAAATCTTGTACTCCTCCTCTGCCATACCCTCAAAGATTGCAAAGAGAGTTCAAGGATCAACAATTTCCAAAGTTCCTAGAGGTTTTCAAGAAGCTGGAAATTAACATTCCTCTTACGAAAGTGATGAGCGGATAATTTATACGCTTTTTGGCATTGTTTTTACTTAGTTTTTAGTATGATTTAGTTGGTTTTTAATATATTTTTATTAGTTTTTAATTAAAAATCACATTTCTAGACTTTACTATGAGTTTGTGTGTTTTTCTGTGATTTCAGGTATTTTCTGGCTGAAATTGAGGGAGCTGAGCAAAAATCTGATTCAGGCTGAAAAAG
>NC_029786.2:63406581-63409295 GCF_000816755.2 Arachis ipaensis
ATGAAAAGTGTGATTCACAATTCGTGCACCAAGTTTTTGGCACCGTTGCCGGGGATTGTTCATGTTTGGACAACTAACGGTTTATTTTGTTGCTTAGATTAGGAAAAATTTTTATTTTTGGTTTAGAGTCTCTTATTATTGTTCTTGTTAAAATTTTAGAATCCTTATTTTCTTTTTCAAAATTTTAGTTTTCGAAAAAAAATTTATATATTATTTATTTATACCTTGTTAAAATACTTTAAATTTATAGCTCAATTAGTTAGAGCGTGGTGCTTATGTTCTTGGTAATTGGCTATCCTTTTTTTAAAAAATCCTTTTTTCAAAAATAATTTTTTTTAAAATCTTGTACCAAACTTTAAGTTTAGTGTTTTCTTGTTGAGTTTTCTTTATTTTTCGAAAATTTTAGCTTGGTTTTCAAAAAATTTTAAGTTTGGTGTTCCTTCTTCATGTTCTTGCTGTTCTTGTGAGTCTTCAAGGCGTTCTTGAGTTTTCCTTGTGTCTTGATCTTAAAATTTTTAAGTTTGGTGTTCCTTGGTGTTTTCCCTCCAAAATTTTCGAAAACAAGGAGCATTAGATCTAAAAAAGACTTTCTAACACAACAGTTAGCCGAATTCAAAGATAGACTACAAGAGACAAGGATGGCTAATATAAATATGGAAGAACAATTGAAGCAAACAAAACAACAGCTGTCAAAATAAATAACAGAAGAATGCCAAGCAGTTCAATTAAGAAGTGGGAAAACATTAAATACCCCACCTCAAGGCAGCAGGAAGCCAAGAAATGAGCAAACCACCCAACATTCATCTGAGGACAGTAAGAGCCCAGAAAAAAATAATTTTGGCATTAAAACGCCAGAAATTGGGTGGAAAGCTGGCGCTGAACGCCCAGACCATGCTCAGGACTGGCGTTCAACGCCAGAAACAAGCAAGGAACTGGCGTTGAACGCCCAAAGGAAGCACAGTTCTGGCGTTCAGACGCCAGGAACAGATGAGGAGTTGGCGTCTAACGCCACTCCAGCTTCCAACCCTGGCTTTCAAATGCCAGTGAGGGATCAGATACCTGCAAGTGCTGATAAAAAATCCCTCAAGAAGGCTTCTCAACCTACCTCTGTAGGAAATAAACCTGCAGCAACTAAGGTTGAGGAATACAAAGCCAAGATACCTTATCGTCAAAAACTCCGCAAAGAGGAGCAGGATAAGCAATTTGCCTGCTTTGCAGACTATCTCAGGACTCTTGAAATAAAGATTCCGTTTGCAGAGGCACTTGAGCAAATACCCTCTTATGCCAAGTTCATGAAAGATATCTTGAGTCATAAGAAGGAGTGGAGAGAAACTGAAAGAGTTCTCCTCACTGAAGAATGCAGTGCAGTCATTCTGAAAAGCTTCCCAGAAAAGCTTAAAGATCCCAGGAGCTTTATGATACCAACATATGTCTGAGAGTCTCGAATCAGAGCTAGAGGACATTTTTGAAGATGTTCAGCCTGATCTGGAGGAACCAGAGGAAATAAAAGAACCTCTGAAAACTCCTCAGGAAGAGGAGAAACCTCCTAAACCCGAGCTCAAACCACTACCACCATCCTTGAAATATGCATTTCTGGGAGAAGGCGACACTTTTCCTGTAATCATAAGCTCTGCTTTAGGGCCACAGGAAGAGAAAGCACTAATTCAGGTGCTAAGGACACACAAGACAGCTCTTGGGTGGTCCATAAGTGATCTTAAGGGCATTAGCCCAGCCAGATGCATGCACAAGATCCTATTGGAGGATGATGCTAAGCCAGTGGTTCAACGACAGAGGCGGCTAAATCCCGCCATGAAGGAGGTGGTGCAGAAAGAGGTCACTAAGTTACTAGAGGCTGGGATTATCTATCCTATTTCTGATAGCTCCTGGGTGAGCCCTGTCCATGTTGTCCCTAAGAAGGGAGGAATGACAGTGGTTCATAATGAAAAGAATGAACTGGTTCCTACAAGAACAGTTACAGGGTGGCGTATGTGTATTGACTACAGAAGGCTCAATACAGCCACCAAGAAGGATCATTTTCCTTTACCATTCATAGACCAGATACTAGAGAGACTAGCAGGTCATGAATATTACTGCTTTTTGGATGGGTATTCCGGTTACAACCAAATTGCAGTAGATCCTCAAGACCAAGAAAAAACAGCATTCACATGTCCTTCTGGAGTGTTTGCCTACAGAAGGATGCCTTTTGGTCTGTGTAATGCACCTGCAACCTTTCAGAGGTGCATGCTCTCTATCTTCTCTGATATGGTAGAGAAGTTTTTGGAAGTCTTCATGGATGACTTTTCAGTATTTGGAGACTCATTCAGCTCCTGCCTTAACCATTTAGCACTTGTTCTGAAAAGATGCCAAGAGACCAACCTAGTTTTAAACTGGGAAAAATGTCACTTTATGGTGACTGAAGGGATTGTCCTTGGACATAAAATTTCAAATAAGGGAATAGAGGTGGATCAAGCTAAAGTTGAAGTAATTGAAAAATTACTACCACCTGCCAATATTAAGGCAATCAGAAGCTTTCTGGGGCATGCAGGATTCTATAGGAGATTTATAAAGGATTTTTCAAAAATTGCAAAACCTCTGAGCAATCTGCTTGCTGCTGACACGCCATTTGTGTTTGACACAAAGTGTCTGCAGGCGTTTGAGACCCTGAAAGCTAAGCTGGTCACAGCACCAGTTATTTCTGCACCAGACTGGACATT
>NC_029786.2:63409391-63456398 GCF_000816755.2 Arachis ipaensis
GAGCATCCCTCCCTCCTACTGAGATCTCTGAAACCTTTCCAGATGAGCAATTGTTTGCTATTCAGAAAGCTCTGTGGTTTGAAGATATTGCAAACTATAAGACACAAGGTTCTCCTTCTATAACCATGGAGAGGAAGCAAGAAAAGCTTCTCTCACTGCAGAGTCAACCAAAGCCCCCACAGTCAAACTCTAAGTTTGGTGTTGGGAGGCCACAACCAAACTCTAAGTTTGGTGTTGGGAGGTCCCAACCTTGCTCTGATTATCTGTGAGGCTCCATGAGAGCTCACTGTCAAGCTATTGACATTAAAGAAGCGCTTGTTGGGAGGCAACCCAATGTTATTTAATTATATCTATTTATTTTCCATTGCTATTTTATGTTTTCTTTAGGTTGATGATCATGTGAAGTCACAAAAACAAATGGAAAATTAAAAACAGAATGAAAAACAGCATGAAAAATAGCATACCCTGGAGGAAGATCATTCTGGCGTTTAAACGCTAGAAACAAGCATCTGTCTGGCGTTTAACGCCAGAAACAAGCACCAAGCTGGCGTTTAACGCCAGAAACAAGCATCAGTCTGGCGTTAAACGCCAGAAACAGGTACATTTGGGCGTTTAACGCCAGAAATAGGCAGCAGTCTGGCATTAAATGCCAGGATTGCACAGTAAGGGCATTTTGTATGCCTAATTGGAGCAGGGATGCTAAATCCTTGACCCCACTGGATCTATGGACCCCACAGGATCCCCACCTACCTCACCATTCAAATTCAAACCATTTCCCTCCCAAACCCACCCATTCACACACTTCCATCTCCTCCATCTTCTCCACTTCTTTCTTCTTTTGCTCGAGGACGAGCAAACCTTTTAAGTTTGGTGTGGTAAAAGCATTGCTTTTGTTTTTCCATAATTCAGTGGTAGAGCAATTGACTGCAGATCAAAGAGCTATGAGGAAAGAGCAACAAAGGCAAGGAAGAGACATAGAGGAGCTCAAGAGCACCATTGGTTCTTCAAGAAGAGGAAGACGCCACCCTCATTAAGGTGGACCCATTCCTTAATCTCCTTGTTCTTATTTTTTTGTTTTTCGTTTACTATGCTTCATGCTTAATTATGTTTGTGTCTTTACTATATGATCACTAGTATCTACGTGTCTATGTCTTAAAGATATGAATGTCCTATAAATCCATCACCTTTCTTAAATGAAAATTGTTTTCTGAAAAAGAAAAAGAAGTACATGAATTTCGAATTTTAAAATAGTTTAATTATTTTGATGTGATGGCAATACTCTTTGTTTTCTGAATGAATGCTTGAACAGTGCATATGTTTTTTGAATTTGTTGCTTATGAATGTTAAAATTGTTGGCTCTTGAAAGAATGATGAAAAAGGAGAAATGTTATTTGATAATCTGAAAAATTATAAAAATGATTCTTGAAGCAAGAAAAAGCAGTGAAGAACAAAGCTTGCAGAAAAAAAAATAGCGAAAAAAAAAAGAAAAAGCAAGCAGAAAAAGCCAAAAGCTCTTAAAACCAAAAGGCAAGGGTAAATAAAAAAGATCCCAAGGCTTTGAGCATCAGTGGATAGGAGGGCCTAAAGGAATAAAATCCTGGCCTAAGCGGCTAAACCAAGCTGTCCCTAACCATGTGCTTGTGGCGTGAAGGTGTCAAGTGAAAACATGAGACTGAGCGGTTAAAGTCAAGGTCCAAAGCAAAAGAAGAGTGTGCTTAAGAACCCTGGACACCTCTAATTGGGGACTCTAGTAAAGCTGAGTCACAATCTGAAAAGGTTCACCCAGTTATGTGTCTGTGGCATGTATGTATCCGGTGGTAATACTGGAAAACAGAGTGCTTAGGGCCACGGCCAAGACTCATAAAGTAGCTGTGTTCAAGAATCAACAGACTGAACTAGGAGAATCAATAACACTATCTAAATTTTGAGTTCCTATAGATGCCAATCATTCTGAACTTCGAAGGATAAAGTGAGATGCCAAAACTGTTCAGAAGCAAAAAGCTAATAGCCCGCTCATCTAATTAACACTGATCTTCATAGATGTTTTTGGAATTCATTGTATATTCTCTTTTTTTTATCCTACTTTGTTTTTAGTTGCTTGGGGACAAGCAATAATTTAAGTTTGGTGTTGTGATGAGCGGATAATTTATACGCTTTTTGGCATTGTTTTTACTTAGTTTTTATTATGATTTAGTTGGTTTTTAGTATATTTTTATTAGTTTTTAATTAAAAATCACATTTCTGGACTTTACTATGAGTTTGTGTGTTTTTCTGTGATTTCAGGTATTTTCTGGCTGAAATTGAGGGAGCTGAGCAAAAATCTGATTCAGGCTGAAAAAGGACTGCTGATGCTGTTGGATTCTGACCTCCCTGCACTCAAAGTGGATTTTCTGGAGCTGAAGAACTCCAAATGGCGCGCTCTCAATTGCGTTGGAAAGTAGACATCCAGGGCTTTCCAGAAATATATAATAGTCTATACTTTGCTCAAGGATAGACGACGTAAACTGGCGTTCAACGCCAGTTCCATGTTGCAGTCTGGCGTCCAGCGCCAGAAACAAGTTACAAGTTGGAGTTCAACGCCAGAAACAGGTTACAACCTGGTGTTGAACGCCCAAAACAGCCCAGGCACGTGAGAAGCTTAAGTCTCAGCCCCAACACACACTAAGTGGGCCCCAGAAGTGGATTTCTGCGCTATCTATCATAGTTTACTCATTTTCTGTAAACCTAGGTTACTAGTTTAGTATTTAAACAACTTTTAGAGATTTATTTTGGACCTCATGACATTTTTAGATCTGAACTTTGTAAACTCTAACGGCATGAGTTTCTAAACTCCATTGTTGGGGGTGAGGAGCTCTGCTGTGTTTCGATGAATTAATGCAACTATTTCTGTTTTCTATTCAAACACGCTTGTTTCTATCTAAGATGTTCATTCGCACTTCAATATGATGGATGTGATGATTAGTGACAGTCATCACCATTCTCAACCTATGAACGTGTGCCTGATGACCACCTCCGTTCTACTTTCGATTGAATGAATATCTCTTGGATTCCTTAATCAGAATCTTCGTGGTATAAGCTAGAATCCATGGCGGCATTCATGAGAATCCGAAAAGTCTAAACCTTGTCTGTGGTATTCCGAGTAGGATTCAGGGATTGAATGACTGTGACGAGCTTCAAACTCGCGAGTGTTGGGTGTAGTGATAGACACAAAAGGATCAATGGAACCTATTCTGACATGATCGAGAACCGACAGATGATTAGCCGTGCGGTGACAGCGCACCTGGACCTTTTTCACTGAGAGGACGGATGGTAACCATTGACAACGGTGATCCACCAACAGACAGCTTGCCATAGGAGGAACCTTGCATGCGTGAAGAAGAAGACAGGGAGAAAGCAGAGATTCAGAAGACAAAGCATCTCCAAAACTCCAACATATTCTCCATTACTGCATACCAAGTATTTATTTTATGTTCCCTTGTTCATTTGCAAGTCAATTGATAATTATAATTGACCTCCTAACTGAGATTTACAAGATAACCAGAGATTGCTTCAAACCAACAATCTCTGTGGGATTCGACCCTTACTCACGTAAGGTATTACTTGGACGACCCAGTGCACTTGCTGGTTAGTAGTACGAATTGTGAAAAGTGTGATTCATAATTCGTGTACCAGGAAGCATTGGAACAAATGCCTCTGTATGCTAAATTCCTCAAAGAGCTTATCAACAAAAAGAGAAGTTGGAACGAAAAGGAGACTGTGATCCTGACACAAGAATGCAGTGCAGTGATTCAAAATGGGCTCCCACCCAAACTCAAAGATCCTGAGAGTTTCTTTCTGCCTAGCACCATTGGTAATATATCCATCGATAAGGCATTGTGTGATTTTGGATCAAGTATCAATCTGATGCCCTTATCTATGATGAGAAAGCTGTCCATAGAAGAAGTGAAACCTATAAGGATGACCTTGCAACTTGCTGACAAATCAATGGTAATCTCCAATGGAGTGGTTGAGAACCTCTTAGTGAAGGTGGACAAGTTCATATTTCCAGCAGATTTTGTGATCTTGGACCTAGATGAAGAGGGAGGTGATTCTGTCATATTAGGAAGGCCTTTCCTAGCCACAGCAAGGGCCATCATTGATGTGGAAACAGGGAAAATGACTTTAAGAGCACATGATGAACAGAGTAAATGTCTTTAAGGAGATGCAACATACTGTTGAAGAGAAGAGCTGCATGAGAATTGAAGAAGAAGACTTACATTGGAAGGAAAAGCCTAAGGAGGCACTCATCAACTCACCTTTGAAGCAAAAGACAGACAGTGAAAAAGAACAAAAAGATAATGAAGATGTGAAAGCTGAGAAAGGACTGCAGGAAGAGGTTAAGAATCTGATCACTAAGAAGAAAGTCCTTGACATAAAGCCTACTGTCAAGACAGGAGGGCCACCAAAGAAAGGAAAGAAGAGCAAGAAAAGGATTCCAAAAGGGTGGAGAAACAAAAGAATTCCAACTGAAGGATTCTCAAAAGGAGACAAAGTGAAACTGATCTACCAACAGGTGGAGACAGACCCACAATCTGATGATTATTATACTGTCAATATGATACTCTCGCTAGAGCATATAGAGATTGTTCATCAAATCACAGGAAGAAGGCTCACATTGAGAGGGGACAAGATGAGGCACCATAATCATCAACCACCCTAACAAGGAACCAATGTCAAGCTAGTGACAGTAAAAGAGTGCTCCATGGGAGGCAGCCCATGATTTAATATTCTTGCTTTTATTTTAATAATTAATGGTCTTTCTTGCGAAAATTTGAACTCTCATGGGTAAATTTGATAACTGCGCACATTGTTTTGAAGCATATGTCTGATTCCTAAGTTTGGTAAAATGGCTTTTCAAGTATACTGATCATATAACCATCTTAGGATATATACTCATTCATTCCTATTGAAGTATATAGCCAAACATTAAGTTTGGTGTTCTACATATGCTATGAATTTCAGGAAAGTCACTTTTGCTCAAAGATTCAAATTTATGAAATAGATAAACCATATATTGCATCATTTTATGAATTTATTTTATTAAGGTAGAAAATAAAAATGTTCCTTGTAATGAATATACTAACTATGATAGACATTCATTGGGTTTCATATGAATCACGTAGCAGAAAACAAGTTTGGTGTCCACCAATATTTTGTTCAATTTCTAAGTGGCATAGTTGGTTATTCATAAATAAGGAACATATAGCAAATTGTATTTTTTTTTATACTTTTCACTTGATAACCACCACCGTGCTACATTCAAATTTTGAGCTTACTGTTGCCTTAATTGTAATGGATAGGTGTGAAGAAGATTGAGGAAAGGACAAAAATCATGCAAGTACGGTTGTCACAAGGAGGAAAAGTGAGTCACATGTGCTTGGGAATTGCTTTTTGGGAAGAAAAAATATGCAAGGTTCAGCACCTAGGAGACCGAACCACATGCCCAATGAAGAGGTGGTTCTTGTACTCATCCTTCCTTACATGCACACCATTCATTTCAACTCTTTCAAAAGATATCATGGCCATCTATTCTTCATTAAAGTTGCTATAAAAAGATTCATTTGGACTATGCGTCATAACCCAACTTTCACACTCCATGCATTGAAAACTTTAGCTTTCGGTTTCCTTAAAGAAAGGCTCTAGTGACCGTGTCTAAGTATTCCAACCCATACTTGTCTCCTTAATCTTTTACTCCTGCTTCACCAGTAAGCCAACACTCATCCTAAGAGCCACATAAATTCCTTCTCCCTCACCATTCTTCAATTCTCCACTCGGCCTCCTCATTCCCTAATTGATGGCTTCATCAAGTTCTAGAAGAAGGAAAGGGAAGCAACCAGTTGAAACTGAACCACCAACTTATGATGACAGAAGATTCAAATCTCAATTTCATGAGTCACGATATCATAGGTTGATAGAATCAAACGAAGTCATTCCAGAGATTGGCTTCAGATTGAAAGAAGGAGAATACCCTATCATGAGAAGGATAATCGAACAAAGAAGATCGGAACTCTTGTGTGAACCTCTCACGGACATAAGTGCAACCATGGTAAGGGAGTTCTATGCAAATGCTGTGAGGCCAAGCAAAACCAGCCTTCCTTACAAGAGCTATGTTAGAGGGGTTAATGTAGATTTCAGCCCATCATCCATCATGAGGATCTTGCAGATAAGAGTGATACCCTTTGGAGAACCTAGCTTTGATGAAAGAATGAAGGGTAAAAATGATCCTGATGAGCTACTAAATGGTGTATGCTTGGAAGGCAAAGACTGGGAAAGGGATTCAGATGGAGATCCAAGCTACTTGAAGAGGATTGATCTCATACCTGAAGCCAAAGGTTGGTATGAGATAGTAAGAAGATCCATACTCCCACTGGAAATACTTCAGAGGTCACAATAAAGAGAGAAATTCTGACATACTGCATACTCAAAGGAGGAAAAATTAATATCCCACAGATCATAGCAGACAGCATCCAAGAAATGGCTGAGGATAGCAGCAAATCAAGCAGACTTGGTCACCCAAGTACCATTTTGAGGCTGTGCAACAGAGCAGGGGTACTCTTTGAGGATGCAGATACAGATCGGGTAAAGGGAGGTAAAAGAATCACTAAGTAAAGAATGGAAGGTATCACTGAAACCCAGGAGGAGAGAAGGCCTCAAGAAAGAAGGAGGAGAACACCAGTGGGAGAAGGACAAGCTTCTGGTGCAATGGACTTAAGTCAAATGCAAAGAGCCATTGAAGAAATGTCTCAGCAATACATGGAAGCACAGGAACAGCAACAAGAGCAATATTTGAGAGCTCAGGAGCAGCAAGAGAACTGGTAGTTGAGGATGATGGAGCAACAAGAAAACTGGCAGCAGAAGATGATGGACCAGTAGAGAGAATTCCAAGCAAGAATCCTGGAGCAACAGAGGGAACAATCTGGTCACTCCCAAGAATCATTTGACAAATTGTTCCAACAACACGCTGAACAGGAGAAATACCTCCAGGATCTTCGTCAATGGAAGAGCCTATACAACGCAGCTGGAGAAGCCCGACACTTGGACAGGATTGAGTATGATATAAAGACTCAAGCGAAGCTAAACTACGTGGTCTGTGGCATGCCAGTGGTAAATCGAGAGATCAAACCATTCACCCAATGCCAGGAACTAGCAAACAAGCAAAGAGCAAGAGCCCATGGAAACATAGAAAGAATGGAACAACGGTTGAAGGAAGCTGGACTCTAGGATCAGGTAGATTTCTCTTGGCCTCCAAAATAACCTGCTGAAGAGCCATAAGAAACAAACAAGAAGAGGAAGCAGGAGCCAAAGAAGAAAGGAGAGTCCAGCAAAGGAAAAGAGCACAAAAACTAGAGGTGGTGGAGTTCTTTCATAATCTTAGTAAATAAGGAGGATGCATATCTGCAACATGATATGCCTTCCAAGTTATGCAGTTTTTATGATTAAGATTTTATGCTTTGCACATCTATGTTTTGAATGAATCTATATTTTGTCTTTTGTTTTTCTTAATTCTCAAAATAAATATTCTAGCCATAAGTGGCTGCATCATTCATCTTATTTGAATACATGTCTTGTTTCCCCTCTACATGAATAAAAGAAAAATATTGAAACAGGAAGTGAATGTCTAATGTGGTAGGAATAATAAAGTTTAGTGGTGGTAATTGCTTGATTAGTTGGTAAGCTCAATAATAAAAGCTGCAGGATAGGATATCTTCTTGTAGTGAGAACTTAGTTGCTGTTGTAAAGCCTTCAATTAATAATCATCCTTGAAAAAAGAAAAAGCAAGAAAGGAAAGGAAGAAAAGCCAAGAATTGGTAACCAAAAAAATGAAAGAAACAGATAATAAGGCTAGACACCAATAGCTTGGACCTTAGGACACATGACTGTGATGCTATTGTATTAGGATCTGCTTGGATTATTAGGTTCTGAGGAGTATTTTAAAACTTGGTAACTTGGATTAACTAATCCGGGATTACCAACCAAAAATCCACCATCAAGAGAAACCTAATTACAAAGCATTTAGTGACCCAAAGAGGTGCTGGGTATCAATGTTCTTAAGAGGGATTGTGAGCTAAGTGTCTGTAGTAAATAGGTGTTGAATTGAGCCAAAAAGCTGCTACAACACTTAGCTACAATTGAAAAACAAGCTTCTGAAGCAAAAGAAAGAAAGAAAAAGTTAACAAGGATCAATAAAGAGTAAGGCATTATAGCAGCAATTCTAGTCAACACTCAAAGAGACATTTCTTGATTGGAAGCTGATAATAATTGAGCTGCATTCTGTCTGCATAAAACCCCATGAACCAAATTCAATTACCTACTAAATAAGGACATATATGCTTCTCTGTTTTCTTTCATTTCTTCTCATGTTTTAGTGCTTGCCTGGGGACAAGTAAGATTTAAGTTTGGTGTTGTGATGACAAGTCATCTTATGCTAGTTTCACAAGCATTTTTCATTTGTTTAATTAGGTTTTATGCACTTTCTTGCACAATAAGTAAGTAGTTGGAGTAGAATTTCATGATTATTTTAATTCAATAAAACATCATTTATTTTATACAAGATCATGAGATTTATGCAAGAATTAAGTGATTATTATGAATGATGCAAATTCTTATGATTTTGGTGAGACTTTGATTGCTTGTTTGGTTGATTTTAGGTGAGAAAATGAAGAAAAGGGAGAGCACTGCAGCATAACGTTGCATTCAAATAAAGAACGCCATGCTCAGTAAGTGACGCGCACGCGCATGGGACGCTTACGCGTTAGGGGCACTTTTTGAAGACCCACGCGTACGCGTGCATGACGTGTACGCGTGGAAGTGTTTGGCGCTCTTTTCAGAAGAGAGCGCTACGTTCATCAAGCTAGCGTTTTCGGGCAAGATTCAAAATTGGAGGCAAAGTTTTACAATCGACGCGCACGCGTGCTTGACGCGCACGCGTGCTTGACGTGCACGCGTGCTTGACGCGCTCGCGTGCTTGACGCGCACGCGTGCTTGACGCGCACGCGTCGATGGGTCACCTGGGACAAAGCATGCGCACGCAAGGCTGGCACTGAAGCCTGAATTGAGATTTTGCTACCCGCGCGGACGAGAACATGACGCGCACGCGTGGGGTAGCGTTCACTAAGCAAACGTAGCGCTCAATAAGAGAACACTACCAATGATGCGTACGCGAGACAAGGACGCGCGGGCGTGATTGGAGATGAAGATTGATGATGATGCGTACGCGTACATAACGTGTACGCGTCGATGAGCAAAAAGCGCAAAAGGACGCGCACGCGTTAGGGATGCGTACGCGTGGAAAAGTGAACGCTGCGCTCACTTTAAGAACGCAACGTTCCCCTGGAAGCTGCAATTCTGATCCACTTCATATAAGGCCAAAAAGCCCACTTCAAGTACGGGAAGCCAGATTTGGAAAGTATATAAATAAAGAAGATTTTTATTTCATATGGGGCTCTTTTTTAATTTTCCTTTTAGAATTTTAGAATTGGGATCATATCTGAGTTTTTTTTCTGTTTTGTTTTCTTTCTTCTGCAACTTTTGTTTTCTGTCCTTGGGTCTTGAACTTGGATTGAAGAATTCTGCTGAATTTCTTCATCTGAGAGTCATATTTTATTTTTCCTTTCATAGTTCTAAGAATTGGAGATCTAATCTTAGGTTTCTTTCCTCTGCAATTTCTTCTTTTCTGTTTTGTTTAGAGATTAATTGAGATCTAAATTTTCTTTCTGTTTTTGTTATTCTTCTGAAATTGTCAATTTCTCTTTTAGGATTTTAGAATTGATCTAAGTTTTATTCTGTTTTAATTTTGTTGCACTCTTCCATTTCTGTTTTGATACTGAAATCCTGATTGATCTATTTTCTGAATTTCTTCATCTGAGAGTTCTCTAGTTTAATGCGCTTTACATTTTCCAGTTCTGTTTTGATTCTCAACACCCAAATCCCTTTATTCTTCATGTAATTTAAGTTTCTTGGCAATCTAGACTCTGTAATTTAAATTTCTTGCACTTTAAGTTTCAATCATTTACTTTTCTTGCAATTTAAGTTTCAGCTTATTTAATTTCTTGCACTTTAAGTTTCTGCAATTTACTCCTTCAGCACTTTAAGATTCTGCAATTTTTCATTCTGCACTTTAGTTTACTTGCAATTTCACTTCTATAAATCAAATTTCACTCAAATCATCAAATGTTCGCTTAACTAAATTCATCACCATACTAAAGTTGCTCAATCCATCAATCCCTGTGGGATCGACCTCACTCTTGTGAGTTATTACTACTTAATGCGACACGGTACACTTGCCGGTGAGTTTGTGCGGAATCGTTTTTCCCTCATCAATCACCATCAGCAATTCTCACTTGGTGATATCTTGATCTCAAATCCTGTTTTGAGAGCCACTTGGCTCTACCAAGTTGATCAAACAAATCAGCTATCAAAGGAATAGGGTATTTGTTATTGATGGTTACTGATTAATCCATATTTGACGATAAATTTTGGATTGATTTAAGTGGATTTCATCATATAAAACCCACATTTATTCATCCAAATAGCATACTTTTGTGTTCTCTCCCTAAATTGAGCTTAATTGTGAAAACATGCTATTTTGTGCTGAATTTAACCAATTTTATTCCACTTTCATTCCATTCGATGCCTTGATATTTTTGATAAGCGATTTTAGGTATAATAGGTTGGAATGGCTTGATGAGAGTGGAGGAGAAGCATGCAATAGAGAGAAAACATGAAGAAATCAAAAGAGGAGCACACAGCCATGTGTGCGTACGCACAAGAGGGAAATTTAGCACGTGTATGTGTACGCACATATCTATGCGTACGCACGAATCAGCGCACGTGACTAACTTAAAGGAAAACGCTGGGGGCAATTTCTGGGCCTCCAGAGCCTAGTTTTAGACTTTCTGATAGTGGTGAACGCGGATCGGATCGGATCGGATATGGCCAAAATTTCGATCCAATCCACACTAAAATCCTCGGATCGGATCAAATCCAATATCCGCAGTTTTTAAGGTTTGATCCAATCCGATCCGCACATTTGCGGATTGGATCGGATCGGATATCGGATATATCCGCAAAATACAAAAATATTTTTAAAAGCTTATTTTTATTAAAAGAATATCAAATAAAATTTATTTTTCTATTCTTTTAAATATGTTTACTCTTAAAATAATATTAAACATGCTTTTCTTAAATAATAAATTAAAATAATACAACATATATGATAATTATTAGTTGAAATAAAACATAAAAAGAATATTTACTTATTTATTTCTTTATTTTTGCGGATACACGGATATACGAATCGGATATGCGGATACCAATATAAAATCCACAATCCGATCCGATTAGTGTGCAGATCCGATCCGAAAGCCTTGTGGATCAGATTCATATCCGCAATTTTTGGATCGGATTCGGATAAACACTGCGGATATGCGGATCGAATTCGATCCATGAATACCCCTACTTTCTGAAGCTGATTGAGTGCTATATCAAAGGGGCATCACTCCCTGTCAAGTGGAGAGCAATTAGGGTAGATTAGAAACATGCTTTAGGTCATATTCTAAAGAGAGAAGCTCTCCCTTCTCTCTAGAATTAGGGTAGATTAGGTTAGATCTCTCTTAGATTTAGGTTTAATTCTTGTTTTCATTTAGTTTTCCTTGCCATTTATTGTTATTGCACCTTTGTTTTTTACTTCTATTTGTTATTTCCCTTCTTTTGTTCCTTTATGTTTATGACACTTTGTTACTTTTAATTTCAATTAATGCAATTCATGTTTTATGTTTCTTATTGTTTAATTTAGTTGTTATTATTGTTTTCTTACAATTGGTAGTTGTAGAATTTATTATTTCTTATTATTTTACCATGCTTTCCTTTTATGCCTTCCAAGTATTTGATAAAATGTTTGGTTGAATTTTTGCCTAGTATTTCACACTCTTGGTTGGGAAATTGGGTAATTGGGTGAACTTGAGTGGTAGATGTCCATTCTACATTGTGTTAGGATTGTTAATTGATTTGGTTTCCACTAACTCTAAGCCTTCCATTAATAGAGTTAGCTAGGACTTGTGGATTGAGATCAATTATGCCCTTTTGACTAATTCTCGATGTTAGGATTGACTAATTGGGATTAATTCTACACAATTACCATGTTTGTGGTCCATAACTATGATAGGAATCCTTAATTCTCCAATTCTTGCCAAGAGCCCTTTTTACTATCTAATTTCTATTTTCATTGCTTTTACTTACTTTTTATTTAATTCCTTGCATGCTTGTTTCATTCCTTGCTATTTACATTCCTTGTCTCATGCCATCAAATCCCCATTTTCTCCCATAGCCAATAATAGAGCATTTCATTGCAACTTCTAGGGAAGATGACCCAGGACTTAAAACTCCCTGTTTATAATTTGATTTGAATTGTGACATCTTCGAATTAAAATTTGAGTGAGAGTTAGTTGTTGGTTTGGACTATACTTGCAACGAAAGAATTCTATTTTTGTGAAATTCTAGGGCAATCTACCTAATTAAATAAAATGAGTGAATTCTTTACCTATATACACAAAACAGAAACTTCTTATGTGCATGTGCAAAACTCATTTTTATGTAAACCGTGGAAGCTAACCACGGTTTCTAGTTTCTACGTAAACCGTTGGAGGCCAGGAGGGTTTATAGTTGGAAGAGATTGGGCATAATCTGTGGCTGCCTCCCACGGATTAGTAAGAAAAAAAGGTAGGCATAAACCGTAGTTGCTTCCCACGGTTTATGAAGAGGAAGCCTTGAACGTAAACCACCCTTGGCTACCACGGTTTACATGTTAAGTAGTATAAATACATAATTCGTTGATGGTCATGACGGATCATTTGTGCTTCACAAAAATTATTGGAGCTTGGGGGTTGAGAGAGTTTGAAGGAGAGGTTTGAAGGTTTTGGTGAGATTTGGGTGGTGGAGCCATGGAGGACGAAGCTCGCTTGTACCGACTAAATAGCGTTGCTCACGTGGCTGGATACATCGATGAAAAGGTTAGTTATTATTATTATTATTATTTATTATTTTTGTTACTATTATGATAATGGTAGTTATTATTATTACTTTTATTTTTACTAGTATCGGGAGCTGTTAGTATTATGATTATTGTTATTGTTAGTAGAATTATTCCTGTTGGTATTGTTATTATTCCTATTGTTTCGTTGTTGTTGTCACTATTTATTAGAGAAAATAGAAAACCAAAGTCGGTATCTAATAAATTTTTCTAAACTATGTTTGATGTTATTAGTATTGGTCGTATGTTGAGGGATTTTGTTACCCACATTTTGCAGCCTACTAGGGTTATTAGCGGCGTTAGGAGACAGCAGAATATGCCTTTACACTACCAGATTATACCGTATCTGGAGACCGCGGGCTTGTATCATTTGGCTAGGCTGAACAGTCACTGGTTCTGGGTTGATGAGCCTCTACTTAGCGCATTTATTGAGCGGTGGCGTCCAGAGACCCACACCTTTCATATGCCCTTTGGGGAGTGCACTATCACTTTGCAAGATGTGGCATATCAGCTCGGTTTGCCGATCGATGGGGAGCCCATCAGTGGGTGCCTGACTGAGTTTGAGAATCTGATGGAAAATGGAAGACTGGCATGGGTGTGGTTTCGCGAGTTGTTTGGGGAGTTACTTCCTATGTGATTGATATTTATATATGTTTGAGATTCTACGGTTACAAACTATTTGGTCACAATTATTACGCGCAATCAGGTTCATACCAAAGTGAATCAATTAAACATCTAAAATAAAGGGACTTAAGCAGATGAATTTAGTACACTAAACAAAGGAACGACACTCATTGACTTAACCAACCTTACATTACTCAAATTAAGACTTCGTAAAACAACTTAAACAACAACGACAACCCAATAAACGACACCACATCTAAGCATCTCCTCCAGCAGCATGTCTTTGCTGGTCACAGTTCCTCCGCGTATGCCCAGGCTAACGGCAGAGCTTTCTCAACAGACTGACCCATACTACCACAGATCCTGGTTGCCTTCGGACGACCTTCCCTCGCACACCGCATGTTAGGATCAGGAATGATAGTTGGCCCAACATATGGGGGCCATAGGCCTTCTGGGATAGGCGGAACAAAATCCTGCTTGTAAACGTTGAACACCTCACTCATACGATACACCTCGTGAACATATAATGCCCAATTAAGGCGTGAGTAGGCGCAACATGCAATGGCGTGACAACATGGATAATGGAGAGCTTGAAAGTGGCCACAGTCGCAGGTGTGATCCTTAAGGGAAACTCTATAGCTCCCCAGCGAGAAGTTCCCGGTCGGTGTTGTCTCAGCCACCGTGTACTCCGATTGGTGCCTCTCATATAACGTCACGGTGAAGCACCTTGAGTCTCTTATGTTCCGATCAATAGCCTTGACCAACGCCTGACAAAATTCATGCCCAGATCCGAGTTGTGCCTCTGCTGTCTGTCTGCGGACCACGAATAGCTCAGCAAGCCTCCCGTAAGTTGACTTAACCAACAATGTGTGATGTATCCCAAGAATTATGTCAGAATAGATTTTCTCAATAAAGTTCCGTTGCAAGTATAGCTCTACCAACAACAATCTTCGAGTATCAAATTTAGAAAGGAATTTGGTTGTCACAAGTTCTACCCCAATAAAAGTAACCGAAGTATTCAAACCTCGGGTCGTCTCACAAGGAATGGGCAAACATATGCTTCAACATTGGTTAGAAATCCGGGGTTGTAAGTCATGAGCACGAAATTAAAATGAGAATCTTAACAAGCAAGTAATCTTAAAATGCAAGCAACTATTCAAATAACTAAGCGAGATATGAGCAATTCCAAACTAATAGGATAACATTCAATATAATTCTACTCTAAAACTAAACAATATCTATAACTAAGACAAAAAAATTAGAATTTGGGTTTTCAAATATGAATAATAAAAGTAACTCTTGGCTAGACATGGAAATTGGGGTCACTATCCTTGTCTAATAACCATATCTTGACAATTATGAGGAACCAAACTCATTAAGTCTACTTCTATACTTGAAGTACGTTAAATGGTTTGGTCAACATCAACCCATAAGGTCTAACCTCACTACTAATTGGCTTAGTAGTAGGTTAGTGTCAATGGTTATCAAATTGACCACTAAGGGTTCCCAAATTATCAAGTCCATTAGACCCAATGACTCAAGTTTACCCAATTTCCTTAGCCTAGGCCAAGAGTAAAGAGAACTACTCCATAATCATAGTAAACAATTCCTCAAACACATGGTAAGCATTAATAAAAGACATGTTCAAATTGCAATTAAATTGAAATTAACAAGTACCCACTAACAATTATCAACATACAATCACTCAAACAACACAATTAATTATAGAAATCATCAATGTAACATTAACAAGTCAAGATTCACAACATTCATGCAATGGGTATAAAGTGACAATTGACAAGAATTCATAAAACTAACACAAGATCTAAGCAAATTTTTACTAAGGAATTCAAATTAAACAATCAAAACTAGTAATTAACAAGATCCAATTCAGAATTCAACAAGGGAAGATCAAATTAAAACTAGATCTAGAGAAGAACAAGGGTTTCTCTCTCTAGAAGAACAAGAACAAAAAAAACTAGCTAAAAATTGTGTCTAAGTGTAAAATGAATGATCCCTCCTTTCCCCCTAGCATCCTTGGGTCTTTTCCATGCAGAAATAGCTTGAATTTGGGCCTAATGAGCCTCAGAAATTGCCAGACATGATTTCCTTTAATGAGGTCACGTGCAGCTTTCCGCGCGTGCGCGCCATGCGTGCGTGCGGGCCGATCGCTTTCGTGATCCACGCGTGCGCGCCAGGTGCGCGTGTGCGTCGGTGGGAATTCTCTGACCCGCGCGGATGCATCCATCCTTGCGCGTCACTTCCAGCTATCCTCATCCACGTGTGCGCGTGAAGTGCGCGTGCGCGCCTATGCTGAGTTTCCCAAAATCCAAATCTTCATGTTTCTTCCTCTGGTACATTCTTTCCTTCTTTCTTCTAGGCCATTCTTGCCCTATTAATTCTGAAATCACTCAACAAACACATCATAGCATCGAATGGTAATAGAAGATGATCAAAATATAGCAATTTTAAGACAAAAGAAGCGTATTTTTCATCATGAAGCAATATTAGGAAGAGAACACAAAATCATGCAATTCTTGTGAATAAGTATGAGAAATATTGACAAAACCCCCCAAATTCTATACAATATAAACCACAAAATTGGGGTTAATCAAATCTCCCCACACTTAAACCAAGCATGTCCTCATGCTTAAAATAAAAAGACCAAAGATCATGGTAAGAAAGGGTTTATGAAATGCAATTTCTTAATTAAATGCATGCAACTAGCGTAAAATCATCTATCTACTTGGTCAAGGGTAAATCCATCCTCCAAGAACACATATGAGCATACGGGGTGAAAATGATATATAGTTCATAAGTCCTACCAAATTGAGCATTACTATAAAGTGTATATAACTTGCTTGATGAACGCTTGTGAAAGCCGAGAACAAGGAGTTGAGCATCGAACCCTCACCGGAAGTGTATCCGCTCTATTCGCTCGAGTGTATAGGGTTCGTCACTCAATCCTCTCCTAACCATGCTTTCCAAGATTTGTGTTTCATCTAACAATCAACAATTACTTAATGCATGCTTACAAGTATCATGAGGTCTTATTCATGGGTTGTAATGGGGCTAGGGTGAAGGTAAGGATGTATATGGTCAAGTGAGCTTAAAATTTGAGTCCTTGATTAACCTAGGATCCCACTAGACACATAGAAAAACCTATACAACTATAGGACATTACCTAGCTACCCTTGAGTTTCACTTTTTGCATACTCATGTATTCTCTTCAATTCACATTCCATATGTATTGTTTTTATTACTTTGTCTTGGGGCATTTTTGTCCCCTTTCATTTCTCTCTATTATTTTTTTGGTCCCCTTTTTCTTGGGGTTTCATGTACAAAAAGTTTTAATGCATTTGGTTCAATCATTCAATACATGAGTACGTTTCCAAATCCTAGAATTTTCAATTACATCTACAATACACCTCTTTTTACATCTACCCAAATTTCCCAAGTATACCCTCCCAATTAATTGATACACACCTCCACTCACCTAAGCTAATCAAGGATCCAAATTTAGGGACATTCATTGTTTTTCGCTTAGGGTTGTTGATTTGCTCTTTTTAAGAACAAAGAGGGTTTACCATAGGCTCAAAATTGGTTAGCAATGGTAGATAAAAGGGTTAAGGCCATTTGGGAAAAGTGACTATTGAAATGATAGCCTCAATCATGTAAATGCATTCATACACAAAGTAATGGACATATAGAATCAGACAAAGCAAGGATTGCAATCATAGAGAGAGAATAATGCACACAAGAATGGAGAACAATGGTTAGAAGATGTAACCATACAATAGGCTCAAAACTTATATGCTTGTGTTCTTAGCTCAATCACTATGTTCTAAAATACATTCTTAAAGCAAGTTTACTGCAGAAATTTTTTCAAAATTTGGTAGGGTACCCCAAAACATAGTTTTTTGGGGAAGAAGTTATTATTTTGACCAAGCAACTCTATAGAAACTAACTATCATGCAAAGGATATTTACAAACAAGACTAACTACACATGCAATGCACTATCTACTAAGCAAAAGATAAATCCATGGGTGTTGAAAGGGAGAGCTTGTTACCTATAGAGATCGGTCGAATGTCCTCCCCACACTTAGAATTTAGCACGGTCCTCCGTGCTACCAACAATGCACAAAGGATGGTCGGGATTGGAACCTTCACTATCCCCTCCATCAGAGCTCCCATCGCTTGGGCTTGAGGTGGATGTGAATATTTTGGGTTCCTCCATGCTAGAGGTAACACAACGCAGAAGCTTCTTGATGTAGGTGTATCGGCGTTGATTGCACCGCTCATATCTATTAAGCTTCCGGTGTAGATATTCTATCCTTTGATGTGTGGATCTTTGCCGTGGTGGTGATGATGAGGTGGAAGGAATAGTAGATGGGAGGGCTATGTCAAGGCTTGAGTTATTCATGGGAAGATGTAAGTATTTTCCGTTTGGGACCACATCGCCCTTAGCCGGAATTATAGCCTTCGTGTCCATGTCTTCCCAAGGAACACCCGCAGTAGCAACTAAATCAGATACCAATGCTGGAAATGGCAAATTGCCCCAGTCGTTGACTTGTCCCATCGCTTGCTTGACAAGAAGCGGAATGTTCACCGATCTCTCCGTGAGAACACACCAAACAAGCAAGGCGAGATCTGCCGTGAAGGATGACTTATGGGTGCTAGGTAGCACATAGTGGGATAGGATCTGGGCCCAAGCTCTAGCTTCCA
Organism: Arachis ipaensis; assembly: GCF_000816755.2. Lineage (NCBI taxonomy): Eukaryota > Viridiplantae > Streptophyta > Magnoliopsida > Fabales > Fabaceae > Arachis > Arachis ipaensis. The sequence continues at coordinate 63,427,808 of NC_029786.2, forward strand.
CAGTGAGAAAGCAAGCGTCAATGCACTTGGGCCTCATCTGGAGTTGACCATGGATCCAAAATGCCTCTGGTTCAGCAATAACTCGAAGGATCGAGTCCCAATCGAATCCAAATTTTTCTCGCTGACGTAAGACCTCTTGGTAGCCATCTATATCACTTGGTACCCGTAGGACATTAAGTACTTGCTGAATAGCCTCTTCTGAAACTGATACTTGCTTCCGGCGTATGTATACCGATTGAAGAGAGGGAAGATGGTAGTTAGTGTAGAATTCTACCACCCATGAGAGGTTAACCTCTTGTGGTTTTCTTAGAAGGAACTCCCATCCTCGCCGTTCAATACGGGGGTAAAATACAAGGAGCAACCTTGTCCGGTGGAGCGAGTAAATGCTCGACATGATAGTTCCTCTCAACCATGGCGGGGAACATAAGTTCACAAAAGCGGTTGGGGAATCTTGAAGAATCCTTTGCCGGTTTGCTCTTCTCATTCTCATCAATAAGGGCGGGTGCCTTTGCCTTCTTCGATAAGGGTTTGGCTCCTAATGAAGAGTGCGCCTTATAGTTTGACTTTTGGGGTGTCCTCTTTGCGGCTGGTTTCCTTGAAGTTTTCTCCTTGCCTCTCTTGGTGGCCATCCTGAGAAAGGAAGGAAAAAAGAAAAACATTAAACCCAAAGAATCATCTCAACAAAAACATGCAAGTGAAGGATGGTGCCTAAAAGTAGTGCAACAAAGTGATTATAGAGGCATGGGTCACAACACTTGGCATGGGATGCAAGAGGTAGTAAAGCATGCAAAATGGCATGAGAAGAGCAATCTCAAGCATCCATAACAAAGAGCAAGTCATGTTCAATGAGTCTTTAATTAGCAAGTAATAAACAAAATGGACTCAATGCACTTAGAAGAAAGCAACTGAATGAGGAGAAGCACCAAATTGAAAGGACATGATTAAATAAACCAAAATGGCATTCATGCATTTCCTCGAACACTTGGCGTGCAATTATCAAGCAATGAGCAATTATGAGATACTTAACCAATTTGAAGCCCCAAATGAAATATCAAGCATCATATAATCATCACGTATTGACAAAGATAATGAAAAACAACAAGAAGATCTATTAAAGCAAATTAAAACTCAAATTCAACATCCATGGAAAAGCAAGAAAAAGGAAAAGTAAATAAACAAAGAGCAAGTAGTATAATCATGCAACTAAAAGAGAAAATAAGCAAAGCAACAAGAAGAATCTAACTAGAGTAAGAAATAAGGCAAAGAAAGTAATATAGGTGATATGCAAGAAATAGAACCTTGAGAAGTGTAAAAGAACAAGGTAGAATTTTCTTTTGTGAAGATGAGAAAGAAATAGAAGATATGTAGTGCCACCAAAAGTGGTGGTGGTCGCCGGTGAGTAGCCGGAGACGGTGGTGGTGGATTGTGGAAGAGGGAGAAGAGAAAAGAGGTGATGGAGAAGGAAGAAGTAAAAGAAGATAAGAAAAGAGGTGAGAAAGAGGGACAGAACAGGGCGCGCTAGCTTTTAAACTGGTTCGCGCAACCGGCGCGCGCTCGCAAGGTGCGCTGGCGCGTCGGTGAGGAAAAAGCAAAGGACGCGTGCGCATCCAGGGCACACACGCGTGAGATCAGTTGTGCCCCTGGCACGGAGTTGGCACCAAGTAGGCCCAACTCTGGGGTGAGTTGTACCAGGGTGGTCATGCAACACAGGCGCGCGGACGTACACAGTGCACGGACACGTGCCTGGTTGGGTTGGCAACCGGTGCGGACGTGCGCAGTGCGCAGACGCGTCGGTATGGGCACAGGCTGGGCACAAGTGTGGCACAAGTCTCTTGTTTTTGTAGCAGGGAGTTTATGTAGCACCATCGGCACGCGCGCGCAGTGCGCTTGCGCGTCGATGGCGAAATTACAAAGGGCGCGCAGCGGCAAGCACGCGGATGCATGGGTGCCTAGCGCGAGATGGGCATAAAGTGGGCATGACTCTCGGGTTTTTGGCCCAGGAGTTAGAAATGCACCACCGGCGTGCGCGTGCACAGTGCGCTGGCGCGCGGATGCCCTTTTTTCTTTTTTCCTCTTTTTTTTTCAACATAAGGAAAAGCTACTCTAACACATTCTTGGCAGGTGTTTAAGCTATTAGGCAAGAAAACACATATAAATTCATGCACCATTCAAGACAAAGCATTTTCTCTAACTTCAATTATTCATCCATACCAAAATGATGAAAACTACATGAACATCCTATCTATCCAACAAGAACAATAAAGCTAGCAATCCTATGCAATCAACAACATCAAGAAATCTCAAAATTCACAAGATTTAAAAGCTACAAAAAGGATGGTATACATAAGGAAGATCTTACCACGGTGGGCTGCCTCCCACCAAGCACTTTTCTTTAACGTCCTTAAGTTGGACGGTTAGTCGCTCAAGCTTCTCCTTCCTTAGGTGCATCCGCCAATACGAACACCTCTAGCTCTTTTGGGAGCTTATAGCCATGATACTTCTTCACTCTATGTCCATTCACCATGAAATTTGCTTCACTTTTAGGATCAAATAACTCCACCACTCCATAGGGCTTTATCTCCTTTACCTTGAAAGGTCCTTCCCATCTAGAACGGAGCTTGCCAGGCATGAATCTAAGCCTCGAGTTGTAGAGGAGAACTGATGGTGCGCTCGTGGACTATGTCGGTAAAGATTTTCTCAATAAAGTTGCGTTGCAAGTATAGTTCTACCAACAACAATCTTCGAGGATCAAATTTAGAGAGGGATTTGGTTGTCACAAGTTCAACCCCAATAGAAATAACTGAAGTATTTAAACCTCGGGTCATCTCACAAGGAATGGGCAAACATGTGCTTCAACATTGGTTAGAATTCCGGGGTTGTGAGTCATGAGCAAGAAAATAAATGGAAATCTTAACAAGCAGGCAATCTTACAATGCAAGAAACTAATTCAAATAACTAAGCAAGACATGAGCAATTCCAAACTAACAAAATGACATCCAATATAACTCTATTCTAAACTAAACAAGTAACTATAACTAAGTCAAGTAATTAAGAATTTAGGTTTTCAAATAGGAATGATAAAAGCAACTCTTGGCTAGGCATGGGAATTGGGGTCACCATCCTTGTCTAATAACCATATCTTGACAATTATGAGGAACCAAACTCATTAAGTCTACTTCTATACTTGAAGTACGTCAAATGGTTTGGTCAACAGCAACCCATAAGTTCTAACCTCACTACTAATTGACTTAATAGAAGGTTAGCGTCAGTGGCTATCAAATTGACCACTAAGGGCTCCCAAATCATCAAATCCATTAGACCCAATGACTCAAGTTTACCCAATTCCCTTAGCCTAAGCCAAGAGTAAAGAGAACTACTCCATAATCAAAGTAAACAATTCATCAAACACATGGTAAGCATTAATAAAAGACATGTTCAAATTGCAATCAAATTGAAATTAACAAGTACCCACTATCAATTATCAACATACAATCATTCAAATTACACAATTAATCATAGTAATCATCAATGTAACATCAACAAGTCAAGATTCACAACATTCATGTAATGGGTATAAAATGACAATTGACAAGAATTCATAAAACTAACACAAGATCTAAGCAAAATTATACTAAGGAATTCAAATTAAACTATCAAAACTAGTAATTAACAAGATCCAACTCAGAAGAACAAATTAAAACTAGATCTAGAGAGGAACAAGGTTTTCTCTCTCTAGAAGAACAAAGAACCAAAACTAGCTAAAATTGTGTCTTAGTGTAAAATGATTGATCCCCCTTTCCCCCTAGCAACCTTGGGTCTTTTCCATGCAGAAACAGCTTGAATTTGGGTCTGATGAGCCTCAGAAATTGCCAGGCACGATTTCCTTTAATGAGGTCACGTGCAGCTTTCCGCGCGTGCGCGCCAGGTGCGCGTGTGTGTCGATAGGAATCCTCTGATCCACGCAGATGCATCCATCCTTGCGCCCTGCTTCCAGCCATCCTCATCCACGTGTGCGCGTGGAGTGCCCGTGCGCGCCAATGCTGATTTTCCCAAAAAATTAAATCTTCATGTTCCTCCCTTTTGTGCATGTTTTCTTTCTCTCTTCTAGGCCATTCCTATCCTATAATTCCTGAAATCACTCAACAAATACATCACGGCATCGAATGGCAATAGAAGAGGATTAAAATATGGCAATTTTAAGGCAAAACAAGCATGTTTTTCATCATGGAGCAATATTAGGAAGTGAACACAAAACCATACATTTCTTGTGAATAAGTGTGAGAAATATTGACAAAACCCCCCAAATTCTACACAATATAAACCACAAAATTGGGGTTTATCAAATCTCTCCACACTTAAACCAAGCATGTCCTCATGCGTAGAATAAAAAGACCAAAGATCATGGTGAGAAAGAGTTTATGAAATGCAAACTACCTAAGTGAATGCATGCAACTAATGTAAAATCATCTACCTACTTGGTCAAGGGCAAATCTATCCTCCAAGTACACATGTGAACATATGCGGTGAAAATAGTATGTAGCTCATGAATCCTTCCAAATTGAACATCACTAAGGAGTGCATATAACTTGCTAGATGAACGCTTGTGAAAGCCAGGAACAAAGAATTGAGCATCGAACCCTTACCGGAAGTGTATCCGCTCTATTCGCTCAAGTGTATAGGGTTCGTCACTCAATCCTCTCCTAATCGTGCTTTCCAAGATTTTTCTTTCATCTAACAATGAACAATTACTTAATGCATGCTTACAAGTATCATGAGGTCTTATTCATGGGTTGTAATGGGGCTAGGGTGAAGGTAAGGATGTATATGGCCAAGTGAGCTTAAAATTTGAGTCCTTGATTAACCTAGGATCCCACTAGACACATAAAACAACCTATACAACTGTAATACATTACCTAGCTACCCTTGAGTTTCACTTTTTTTTTGTATACTCATGCATTCTTTTTAATTCACACCCAGATGCATTGTTTTCTTTATTACTTTGTCTTGGGGTTTCTTTGTCCTATTTTTATTGCTTTGTTTGTTCCCTTTTTTTTATCCCCTTTTCTTGGAGCCTTATGTACAAAAGTTTCAATGCATATAGTCCAATCATTCAATATATGAGCATGTTCCCAAATCCTAGAATTTCAATTACACTACAATTATACACCTATATATCTACCCAAATTTCCCAAGTATACCCTCCTAATTGAATGATACACATCCTAACTTACCTAAGCTAATCAAGGATCCAAATTTAGAAACATTCACGGTTTTTCACTTAGGGTTGTTGATGTGCTCTATTTAAGCACAAAAAGGGTTTATCATGGGCTCAAAATTGGTTAGCAATGGTAGATAAAAGGGTTAAGGCCATTTGGAAAAAGTGACTATTAAAATGATGGCCTCAATCATGTAGATACATTCATACAAAAAGTAATGGACATATAGAATCAGACAAAGCAAGGATCACAATCATAGAGAGAGAAATATGCACACAAGAATGGGAAATAATGGTTAGAAGATGTAACCATACAATAGGCTCAAAACTTACATGCTTGTGTTCTTAGCTCAATCACTATGTTCTAAAATACATTCTTAAAACAAGTTTACTACAGAAAATTTTCTTTGGTAGGGTACCCTAAAACACAGTTTCTTGGGGAAGAAGTTATTGTTTCTACTAAGCAACTCTATAGAAACTAACTATCATGCAAGGAGTAATTACAAGAAAAACTAACTATACATGCAATGTACTAACAATGTACTAACTACTAAGCAAAAGATAAATCCATGGGTATTGAAAGGAAGAGATTGTTACCCATGGAGATCAGTCGGATGACCTCCCCACACTTAGAAATTAGCACGGTCCTCCGTGCTACGAACAATGCGCAAAGGGCGGTCGGGACCAGAACCGTCACTATCCTCTCCTTCAGAGCTCCCATCACTTGGGTTTGAGGTGGATGTGAATATTTCGAGTTCCTCCATGCTAAGGGTAACACAACGTAGAAGCTTCTTGATGTAAGTGTATCGGCATTGATTGCGCCGCTCATATCTATCAAGCTTCCGGTGTAGATCTTCTATCCTTTGAAGTGTGGATCTTTGCTGTGGTGGTGATGATGAAGTGGAAGGAATAGTAGATGGGAGGGCTATGTCAAGGCTTGGGTTGTTCATGAGAAGATGTAAGTATTTTCCGCTTGGGACCACATCGCCCTTAGCCGGAACTATAATCATCCTGTCCTTGGCTTCCCAAGGAACACCCGCAGCAGCAACTAAATCAGATACCAATGCTGGAAATGGCAAATTACTCCGAGCGTAAACTTGACTCATCGCTTGCTTGACAAGAAACAGAATGTTCACCGGCCTTTCCGTGAGAACACACCAAACAAGTAAGGCGAGATCCGCCATGAAGGACGACTTGTGGGTACTAGGTAGCACATAGTGGGATAGGATCTGGGCCCAAGCTCTAGCTTCTACAGTGAGGAAGTGAGCGTCAATGCTCTTGGGCCTCATCCGCAGTCAACCATGGATCCAAAATGCCTCTAGTTCAGCAATGACTCGGAGAATTGAGTCCCAATCAAATCCAAATTTCTCTCGCTGACGTAAGACTTCTTGGTAGCCATCCATGTAACTTGGTATCGGTAAGACATTAAGCACTTGCTGAATAGCCTCTTCTAAAACTGTGACTTACTTCCGGCACATGTATACCGATTGAAGAGATGAGAGATGGTAGTTAGTGTAGAATTTTTCCACCCAAGAGAGGTTGATCTCCCTTGATTTTCTCGAAAAAAACTCCCATCCTCGCCGTTCAATGCGGGGTAGAATACAAGGAGCAACCTTGTCCGGCAGAGCAAGTAGATGCTCAGGATGATAGTTCCGTATAGCTATGGAGGGAAACATAAGTTCACAGAAGCGATTGAGGAACCTTGAAGAATCTTTTACCGGTTTGCTCTTTTCATTCTCATGAATTGGAGCGGGTGTCTTCGCCTTCTTAGTTAGGGGTCTGGCTCCCAATGAAGAGTGCGCCTTAGAAGTTGATCTTTGGGGTGCCCTCTTTGAGGCCGGTTTCCTTGGAGCTTTCTCCTTGCCTTTCTTGGTGGCCCTCCTGAGAAAGGAAGGAAAATAGGAAGACATTAAACCTAAAGAATCATTTTAACAAAACATTGCAAGTGAAGGATAGTGCCCGAAAGAAATCTTGCAATAAAGTAATCATAAAGACATGGGTCACAACACTTGGCATGGGATGCAAGAGGAAGTAAAGCATGCAATGGCATGAGAGGAGTAATCTCAAGCATCCATAACAAAGAGCAAGTCCTGCTCAATGAGTATCTAATCAAGCAAAGTGGACTCAATGCGTATAGAAGACAACAAGTGAATGAGGAGAAGCACCCAATTGCAAGTACATTATTAAAAGAAACCAAAATGGAATTGATGCATTTCCTCGAACACTTGGTGTGCAATTATCAAGCAAAGAACAATTATGAGATACTCAATCAATTTAAAGCCCAAAATGAAACATCAATCATCACATAAACATCATATCTTGGCAAAGATAAGGAAAAAAATGACAAAAGATCTATTAAAGCAAATTAAACTCAAATTCAACATCCATGGAAAAATAAGGAAAAAGGAAAAGTAAGCAAACAAAAAGTAAGAAACATCATCATGCAACTAAAAGAGAAACTAAGTAAAGCAACAAGAAGAATCTAACTAGAAGAAGAAATAATGCAAAGAAAATAATAGATGAGATATGGAGGAAGTAGAACCTTGAGAAGTATAAAAGAACAAGGTTGAATTTTCTTTTGTGAAGATGAGAAAGAAATAGGAGAGGTGTAGTGCCACCGGAAGAGGTGGTTGTCGCCGGTGAGTGGCCGGAGACGGTAATGGTGGATTGTGGGAGGAAAAGAAGAAAGGATAAGTGATGGAGAAGGAAGAAGAGAGAAAGAAGATATGAAAGGGGGTGAGAAAGGGGAACAGAACAAGGCGCGAAGCTTTAAAACTGATTCACACAACCGGCACACGCGCACAGTGCACTGGCGCATCGGTGAGGTGTTGGCAAGGGACGCGTGCGCGTCAGTGGTGCGCACGCGCGAGGGGAGTTGTGCCCCTGGCACAAAACTGGCACAAAGTTGGCATGATTCTCTGGATTTTGTACCAGAGTTGGTAAGTGGCGCAGGCGCGCGGACGCACACCTTGCGCGGACGCGTGCCTGACGGAATTCGCGACCGGCGCGGACGCGCACAACGCGCGGACGCATCAATTCTGGCACAAGAGTGGCATAAGTGTGGCACAACTCTCTGGTTTTTGTACCAGAGAGTTCAGATTGCATCATCGATGCGTGCGCGCACCGTGCGCTTGCGCGTCGATGACTGAATTACAGGGGGCGCGCAGGCGGCAAACACGCGCACGTGTGGGTGCCTGGTGCGAGATAGGCACGAAGTGGGCATGACTCTCGGGTGTTTGGCCCAAGAGTTGGGAATGCACCACCGGCACGTGCGTGCACAGTGCACTGGCACGTCGGTGCCCATTATTCATTTTTATCTTCTCTTTTTTTTTCATAACAAGACCTATTCTAACACATTCTTGGTAGGTGCTTAAGCTAGTAGTCAAAGAGAATACTTCACAATTTCATGCACTATCCAAAACATACCATTCTCCCTACTTCAATAATTCATCCATACCAAAATGATGAAAACTATATGAACATCCTATCTATTCACAAGAAGAACGAAACTAGCATTCCTATGCAATCAATCAATCATCAAGAATTCACAAAATTCACAAGAATTTAAGGTTACAAACAAGATGGTATATACAATGAAGATCTTACCACGGTGGGGTGCCTCCCACCAAGCACTTTTCTTTAACATCCTTAAGTTGGACGGTCCTTTTCTTAAGCTTCCTCTCTCCTTGGCGCATCCTCCAATAGGAACACCTCTAGCTTTTTTGGGGGCTTGTAGCCATGGTACTTCTTCACTCTATGTCCATTCACTTTGAAAGTTGCTTCACTCTTGGGATCAAACAACTCCACCACTCCATAGGGTTTTATCTCCTTCACCTTGAAAGGTCCTTCCCATCTAGAACGGAGTTTGCCAGGCATGAATCGAAGCCTAGAGTTGTGGAGGAGAACCTCATCACCTTCTTGAAAGTCCTTCTTCCGGATGTGATGGTCATGAAATGCTTTAGTCTTTTCCTTGTAGATCCGGGCATTCTCATATGATTCATTTCTCAAACACTCAAGCTCCTCTAGTTGTAACTTCCTGGCTTCACCCGCCTTGGCTAAATCCATGTTGCACTGTTTTACCGTCCAATAGGCTCGATGCTCAATCTCCATCGGAAGGTGGCATGCCTTACCATAGACGATCCGAAAGGGGCTCATCCCTATCGGAGTCTTGTAGGCCATTCTATACGCCCATAGTGCATCTCCTAACCGGAGGCTCCAATCATTTCTTTGTGGATTGACCACTTTCTCCAAAATCCTCTTAATTACCCGGTTGGACACTTCCGCTTGTCCATTTGTTTGCAGATGATAAGTAGTAGCAACCTTATGCAATACTCTATAGCGCTTGAGCAATGCCTCTACCTTCCTGTTATAAAAGTGGGATCCTTGGTCGCTCACGATTGCTCGTGGCGACCCATAACGGCATACAATGTTATTCCTAATAAAAAAACAACGATATTGGCGTCGTCAAGGCGGGTAGGTATGGCCTCTACCCACTTTGACACGTAGTCAACGGCTAACAGAATATACAGATACCCACTAGAGTTGGGAAATGGTCCCATAAAGTCAATGGCCCATACATCAAATATCTCATAGAACAACATAGGTTGTTGAGGCATTTCATCCCTTTGGGATGTGTTTCCTGACTTCTGACACTGATGGCAAGACACACATAACCGGCTAGCATCATTGAATAAGGTTGGCCACCAGAATCCACAATCCAACACTTTTTTAGCAGTCCTTTGTGGGCCAAAGTGGCCACCACATTCGGACGAATGGCAAGCTTCAAGAATTGGTTAGATTTCAGACTCCAGGACACATCTTCGAATTACTTGGTCCACGCCCCATTTCCACAAGTGAAGGTCATCCCAAATATAGTATTTGGAATCACTCCTCAACTTGTCCCTTTGATTTTTCAAAAAGTTGGGAGGGAAGATTTTCGCAACCATGTAGTTCGCCATTGGGGCAAACCAAGAAAAGCTATCCGACACAGCATGCAAACTATCCAATGGGAATGAGTCATTGATCGGAAATGGATCAAATTTCAAATTCTCAATTTGGCTTAAATGATCCGCAACTAGGTTTTGAGATCCACTCCGGTCTCTAATCTCAATGTCGAATTCTTGCAATAGCAAGATCCAATGTATGAGTCTAGGCTTTGACTCATTCTTTGTCAATAAGTACTTTAAAGCTGCATGATCCATGTATACCACTACCTTTGATCCTAGCAAATAAGATCTGAATTTATCTAAAGCATGAACAATAGATAAGAGTACTTTTTCAGTAGTGGTATAGTTGGATTGTGCTGCATCCAGTGTTTTAGAAGAGTAAGCAATGACATAAGGGAGTTTACCATCACGCTGTGCAAGCGCGGCGCCTACAGCATGGTTTGACGCATCGCACATTATCTCAAATGGCAACGTCCAGTTGGGGCCTCGCACAATCGGTGCCGTAGTAAGAACTCTCCTTAGCTCTTCAAAAGCTTTCGCACATTCACTGTCAAACTCAAAATCCACATCTTTTTGGAGTAGGACGACAATGGTAAAGCAATATTGCTGAAATCTTTGATAAAGCACCTATAGAATCCTGCATGTCCCAAAAACGAGTAGACCTCCCTCACAGATGAGGGGTGAGGTAAAGTGGTGATAACATCGATCTTGGCCGGGTCTACAGAAATGCCTTCATGAGACTAACATGTCCTAACACTATGCCTTGTCGTACCATGAAGTGACATTTTTCAAAATTTAAGACAAAGTTAGTGTCAACACATCTAGCTAAGACCTTGGCCAAGTTCTCTAGGCAACAATCAAATGAAGTACCATAAACGCTGAAGTCATCTATAAAGACTTCCAGACAATTCTCCATCAGATCGGAGAAGACACTTGTCATGCACTGCTGAAAAGTAGCGTGTGCATTACATAGTTCAAATGGCATCCTTTTATAGGCAAAGGTGCCAAACGGACAAGTAAACGTGGTCTTCTCCTGATCTTCAGGAGCAATATAAATATGGAAGTAGCCAATAAATCCATCAAGAAAGCAGTAGTGAGATTTACCTGCCAAACGGTCTAATATCTGATTGATGAAGGGCAAGGCGTAGTGGTCCTTCCGTGTAGCGGCGTTCAATCTTCTGTAATCAATACACACTCACCACACATTTTGTACTCTTTTAGTGACCATTTCACCGTTGTCCTTTTTTACCGTCGTGATGCCTAACTTCTTGCGGACAACCTGGACTGGGCTCACCCACTCACTTTCGGAGATTGGATATATGATACTCGCATCCAGTAATCTGGTGACCTCTTTCTTCACTACATCGAGGATGGTTGGGTTGAGCCTCCTTTGCGGTTGCCTAACCGACTTAGCTCCATCTTGGAGAAATATCCTATGCATGCACTTGCGGGGGTCAATTCCCACAATATCCGCTAGGCTCCATCCTATTGCTTTCTTGTACTTTCTTAGAACATCTAGGAGCTTTTCTTCTTCTTCGCTTAAAAGCTCAATAGCAATAATGACCGGAAACCTTTGGTTGTCCTCTAAGAAAGCATACTTCAAATGAGATGGAAGGGGCTTCAGTTCACTCTTTACCTCAAGCTGAGGTTCCCTTTCATCAAGCTCATGGAGTTCATTCTTGACAACTTTCTCATGTTCATCCTCTTGGTCGTTCGTCTCCTCAACAATAGGGTAGTACAACTTGTTGTGGTCTTCTTCTTGCACTTCCGCTACCACTCCATCAATTACATCACATCGGAGCACGGAATGTTCTTCGGGAGGATGTTTCATGGCTTCTTCCAAATTGAATTTGATAGTCTTGTCTCCAACTTCAAAGGAATATGTACCGGTGAAGGCATCCAACTTGAATTTAGAGGTCTTGAGGAAGGGTCTACCAAGTAGAACGGAGGATGAGCATCTATTTTCTGTTGGAGGCATTTCAAGGATGTAAAAGTCAACTGGAAAAACCAAATCCTTGATCGCCACAAGTACATCTTCCGCTATTCCCATTACCGTGATCACACTTTTATCGACTAAGGCAAACCTCGCCACCGACTTCTTTAATAGAGCTAAATTCAACCGCACATAGATAGAAAGTGGCATGATGCTTACACAAGCTCCCAAGTCGCATATACAATCATGAAAAATGCATCCGCCAATACAACAAGACACCAAACAAGGTCCAGGGTCACCACATTTCTTTGGAATAGGATCCATCAAGGAAGAAATTGAACTACCCAAGGATAATGTCTCCAATTCTCCTATCCTATCTTTGTGTATATACAAGTCTTTCAAAAATTTTGCATACTTTGAAATTTGTTGAATAGCATCAAGAAGTGGTATGGTTACCTAAACCTTCTTGAATACTTGAAGGATGTTCAAATCAAATTCCGGTGTTTTCTTTGCCTTCTTCACCATGGAAGGGAATGGAATAGGAATGGACTCATCCACTATAGCTTTCTTCTTGGGCTCCTTGAGGTTTACTCCTTCTTCCTCATGCCTTTTATCTACCACCTCTTCTTCATGTGGAGCTTCAACAACCACTTCTTCCTCATAAATGTCTCCCATGACCCTTGGAGGTATCTCCTCCAATGTAGTTCCTAACCGTAGAGTAATGGCGTTGAGACCGCCCTTTGGGTTTGGTTGGGGTTAGGATGGAAAGTTAGAAGAGCTTGAGGGTTGGTTGGTGTTGTTGTTGGGAGTTGATGGTTGGTTTGACATGGTCATTTTTGAAAGCATGTTGGTGAGGTTAGCCAATTGAGCGCCCAAGGCATCGAATTGAGCCTTATTGCTCTCATCTCATTTCTCCATTGCGGCTCTAAGCTCATTAACTTGATTGTTGGAAGATGGAGGAGTTTGGTTAGATTGTTGTCTATGGTGTGGTGCTTGGTACTTAGTGTAGTTATTTTGGTTTTGGTTGGAGTAGCCTTGGTTGGCTTGGTAGTTGGTGTTGTTATGGTGGTATTGGGATGAAGATTGGTTATTGTTGTAATGAGAAGAAGAGTTGTTCCATCTTTGGTTTTGATTGCTTCCTTGTGCATGATCTCTCCACCCTTGATGTTGATTACCACCTTGAGGGTAATTGTTTTGGCATTGAGAAGAATAGGGTGGACGGTTGTTGTAATTCACATTGGCTACTACAAGAGCATGTTCCTCTTGAAATTGATGCCATTGATCGGTGTAATGTGTTGTGCTAGAGCACAAACCACAAATCCTAGGAGGGCCTTTAAGTTGAGTAACTGGAGGTGGGGCTTGGATGGCTTGGATGGAGTAGTATTCCTTTTGATCCTTTTATATTTGTGTAAGGATGGTGGTCATATCCCCAAGTGCTTTGGTTAGGCTTGAATCGGAAGGGGATGGTTCTACCAAACCCTTGAGAAGATTACTTCTCACCCTTGTATGTTGTGTAGCCTTGGCAACATCCTTTATCAAATTCCAAGCTTCTCCCTCCGTCTTATTTTTCGAAAGGGAACCACCGCTAGAAGCAGTGAGCAATCTTCTATCTTCCACACAAAGACCTCCGGTGAAGTAGCTAATGAGCAAGTGAGTGTTCATTCCATGGTGTGGACAAGATTCCAATAGCCTCTTGAACCGAGACCAATACTCATACAAACTCTCTTGGTCTCTTTGCATTATGCCCAAAATCTCCTTCCGGATGTAGTCGGTCTTCTCCGGTGGGAAGAATTTATCTAGAAACTCTCTCCTCAAGAAATCCCAATTAGTCACAATCTCATCCGGTAGCGAATAAAACTATGTCTTTGCTTGCCCTTCAAGAGAGAAAGGAAAGGCAAAAACCATGATAGCCACCTCATCGGCTCCATGCCTTCGAGCCGTAGAACAAGCAACTTGAAAATCTCTTAGATGTCGGATGGGGTCTTGACCCGGCAATCCATGATATTTAGGAAGTAGATGTATCAAGCTACTCTTCAATTCAAAGTTTGGATCAAGGTTAGGATACCTTACTTGCAACGGTTCAAGTATGATATCCGGAGCTCCTTGTTCATGCAAAGTGATCCGTCGTGGCTCCGCCATGTGTGGCTCACCTGTAGGATGTAAAGATATATTATTAGTGCCAACAGAAGAATAAGAAGTAGCGGACTCCAAGTCACTCTCAGTACCGCCTAGTGATTCGGTATGTTCCTCAAGAGAGGCTGAAGTACTAGCTGTATAATCCAACAGCCGTCTAGCTTGCCGAGTATGTAACAAAGTTCTTTCAATCTCGGGATCAAAATCGGCTAAGCTAGAATTCGGTTGAGACCGAGTCATCAAACTTGAGAGTCATAGCACAAATGTAAAAGAAATCTAAACTATAGCTAAGTATTGAAAAGCAATTAAACTATCTACAATATTCACATATTCACATAACCAATATCAAGGCATATGTTGCAACCATTCTCCGGCAACGGCGCCAAAAATTTGATGGTGCGCTCGTGGACTATGTCGGTAAAGATTTTCTCAGTAAAGTTACATTGCAAGTATAGCTCTAGCAACAACAATCCTCGAGAATCAAATTTAGAGAGGGATTTGGTTGTTACAAGTTCAACCCTAATAGAAATAACTGAAGTATTCAAACCTCGGATCGTCTCACAAGGAATATGCAAACATGTGCTTCAACATTGGTTAGAATTCCGGGGTTGTGAGTCATGAGCAAGAAAATAAATGGGAATCTTAACAAGCAAGCAATCTTACAATGCAAGAAACTAATTCAAATAACTAAGCAAGACATGAGCAATTCCAAACTACAAAATGACATCCAATATAACTCTATTCTAAACTAAACAAGTAACTATAACTAAGTCAAGTAATTAAGAATTTGGGTTTCCAAATAGGAATGATAAAAGCAACTCTTGGCTAGGCATGGGAATTGGGGTCACCATCCTTGTCTAACAATCATATCCTGACAAGTATGAGGAACCAAACTCATTAAGTCTACTTCTATACTTGAAGTACGTCAAATGGTTTGGTCAACATCAACCCATAAGTTCTAACCTCACTACTAATTGACTTAATAGAAGGTTAGCGTCAATGGCTATCAAATTGACCACTAAGGGCTCCCAAATCATCAAATCCATTAGACCCAATGACTCAAGTTTACCCAATTTCCTTAGCCTAAGCCAAGAGTAAAGAGAACTACTCCATAATCAAAGTAAACAATTCATCAAACACATGGTAAGCATTAATAAAAGACATGTTCAAATTGCAATCAAATTGCAATTAACAAGTACCCACTATCAATTATCAACATACAATCATTCAAATAACACAATTAATCATAGTAATCATCAATGTAACATCAACAACTCAAGATTCACAACATTCATGAAATTGGTATAAAATGACAATTGACAAGAATTCATAAAACTAACACAAGATCTAAGCAAAATTATACTAAGGAATTCAAATTAAACAATCAAAACTAGTAATTAACAAGATCCAACTCAGAATTCAACAAGGAAAGATCAAATTAAAATTAGATCTAGAGAAGAACAAGGGTTTCTCTCTCTAGAAGAACAAAGAACAAAAAAATAGCTAAAATTGTGTCTTAGTGTAAAATGATTGATTCCCCCCTTTCCTCCTAGCATCCTTGGGTCTTTTCCATGCAGAAACAGCTTGAATTTGGGCCTGATGAGCCTCAGAAATTGCCAGGCACGATTTCCTTTACTGAGGTCACGTGCAGCTTCCCGCTCGTGCGCGCCATACGTGCGCACGCGTCGATTGCTTTTGTAATCCACGTGTGCGCGCCAAGTGCGCGTGTGCATCGATAGGAATCCTCTGATCCGCGCGGATGCGTCCATCCTTGCGCGTCGCTTCCAGCCATCCTCATCCACGCGTGCGCATGGAGTGCGCGTGCGTGCCAATGCTGATTTTCCCAAAAATTCAAATCTTCATGTTCCTCCCTTTTGTGCATGCTTTCTTTCTCTTTTCTAGGCCATTCCTATCCTATAATTCCTCAAATCACTCAACAAATACATCATGGCATCGAATGGCAATAGAAGAGGAATAAAATATGGCAATTTTAAGGCAAAACAAGCATGTTTTTCATCATGGAGCAATATTAGGAAGTGAACACAAAACCATGCATTTCTTGTGAATAAGTGTGAGAAATATTGACAAAACCCCCCAAATTCTACACAATAAAAACCACAAAATTGGGGTTTATCAAAAATCTCATCACCTTCTTGGAAATCCTTCTTCCGGATGTGATGGTCATGAAATGCTTTAGTCTTTTCCTTGTAGATCCGGGCATTCTAATTTTATTCGTTCCTCAAACACTCGAGCTCCTCTAGCTGTAACTTCCTGGCTTCACCCGCCTTGGCTAAATCCATGTTGCACTGCTTTACCGCCCAATAGGCTCTATGCTCAATCTCCACCGGAAGGTGGCATGCCTTACCATAGATGATCCGGAAGGGACTCATCCTTAACGGAGTCTTGTAGGCCGTTCTATACACCCATAGTACATCTCTCAACCGGAGGCTCCAATCCTTCCTTTGTGGATTGACCACTTTCTCCAAGATTCTCTTAATCTCCTGGTTGGATACTTCCGCTTGCCCGTTGGTCTGTGGGTGATAAGCAGTAGCAGCCTTATGCGATACTCCATAGTGCTTGAGCAATGCCTCTACTTTTCTGTTAAAAAAGTGGGATCCTTGGTCGCTCACGCTTGCTCATGGTGACCCATAACGGCATACAATGTTATTTCTAATAAAGAAATGACGGTATTGGCATCGTCAAGGCGGATAGGTATTCCTTCTATCCACTTTGACACGTAGTCAACCGCTAACAGGATATACAAATACCCACTAGAGTTGGGAAACGGTCCCATAAAGTCAAAGCCCCATACATCAAATATCTCGCAGAACAAATAGGTTGTTGAGGCATCTCATCCCTTTGGGATGTGTTTCCCGACTTCTGACACTGATGGCAAGACACACAGAACTGGTTAGCATCCTTGAATAAGGTTGGCCACCAGAATCCATAATCCAACACCTTTTTAGCGGTCCTTTGTGAGCCAAAGTGGCCACCACATTCGGACGAATGGCAAGCTTCAAGAATGGGTTGGATTTCAGATTCTGGGACACATCTTCGAATTACTTGGTCCATTCCCCTCTTCCACAAGTGAGGGTCATCCCAAATATAGTATTTGGAATCACTCTTTAACTTGTCCCGTTGGTGTTTAGAAAAGTTGGGAGGGAAGAGTTTTGCAACCAAGTAGTTCGCCATTGGGGCAAACCAAAGAAAACTATCCGACACAGCATGCAAACTATCCAATGGGAATGAGTCATTGATCGAAAATGGGTCAAATTTTAAATTCTCAATGCGGTTTAAATGATCTGCAACCAGGTTTTGAGACCCACTCCAGTCCCTAATCTCAATGTCGAATTCTTGCAAAAGCAAGATCCAACGTATGAGTCTAGGCTTGGACTCATTCTTTGTTAATAAGTACTTTAAAGCTGCATGATCCGTGTATACCACTACCTTTGATCCTAGCAAATAAGATCTGAATTTATCTAAAGCATGAACAATAGCTAGGAGTTCCTTTTTAGTAGTGGTATAGTTGGATTGTACTGCATCCAGTATTTTAGAAGAGTAAGCAATGACATAAGAGAGTTTACCATTGCGCTGTGCAAGCGCGGGACCTATAGCATGGTTTGATGCATCGCACATTATTTCGAATGGCAACGTCCAGTTAGGGCCTCGCACAATCGGTGCTGTGGTAAGAACTCTCCTTAGCTCTTCAAAAGCTTTCACACATTCACTGTCAAACTCAAAGTCCACATCTTTTTGGAGTAGGCGCGACAATGGCAAAGCAATTTTGCTGAAATCTTTAATAAAGCGCCTATAGAATCCTGCATGTCCTAAAAACGAGCGGACCTCCCTCACAGATGAGGGGTGAGGTAAAGTGGTGATAACATCGACCTCGGCCGGGTCTACAGAAATGCCTTCATGAGATACTACATGTTCTAACACTATACCTTGTCTTACCATAAAGTGACATTTTTCAAAGTTCAAGACAAGGTTAGTGTCAACACATCTAGCTAAGACCTTGGCCAACTTCTCTAAGAAACAATCAAATGAAGTTCCATAAACACTGAAGTCATCCATAAAGACTTCCAGACAATTCTCCATTAGATCGGAAAAGACACTCGTCATACACTGCTGAAAAGTAGCAGGTGCATTACATAGCCCAAATGTCATTCTTTTGTAGGAAAAGGTGCCAAAAGGGCAAGTAAATGTGGTCTTTTCCTGATCCTCAAGAGCAATGTGAATCTGGAAGTAACCAGTGAATCCATCAAGAAAACAATAATGGGATTTACCTGCCAAACGGTCCAACATCTGGTCGATAAAGGGCAAAGGATAGTGGTCCTTTTTTGTAGTGGCGTTCAATCTTCTATAATCGATGCACACTCGCCACGCATTTTGTAATCTCTTGGTGACCACTTCTCCATCATCCTTTTTAACCGCAGTGATGCCCGATTTCTTGGGAACAATCTGGACCAAGCTCACCCACTCACTGTCAGAAATTGAGTATCCACATCAAGTAGCCTAGTGACCTCCTTCTTTACCATATCGAGGATAGTTGGGTTGAGCCTTATTTACGGTTACCTGGTGCACAAAATCACAATCACACTTTTGCAATTCCGCACAACTAACCAGCAAGTGCACTGGGTCGTCCAAGTAATCCCTTACGTGAGTAAGGGTCGATCCCACGGAGATTGTCGGCTTGAAGCAAGCTATGGTTATCTTGTAACTCTTAGTCAGGATATCAATAATTCTCTGATTAAATTGTAAAAAGTAGAAGAACATGAAATAAATACTTGTTATGCAGTAATTGAGAATAGGTTGAGGTTTTGGAGATGCTTTGTCTTTTGAATATCTGCTTTCCTACTGTCTTCTTCTTCATGCACGCAAGGCTCCTTCCATGGCAAGCTTTATGTTGGGCGTCACTGTTGTCAATGGCTACTTCCCGTCCTCTCAGTGAAAATGTTCCAAATGCGCTGTCACCGCACGGCTAATCATCTGTCAGTTCTCGATCATGTCGGAATAGGATCCATTGATCCTTTTGCGTCAGTCACTACGCCCAACACTCGCGAGTTTGAAGCTCGTCACAGTCATCCCTTCCCAGATCCTACTCAGAATACCACAGACAAGATTTAGACTTTCCGGATCTCAAGAATGACTGCCAATAATTCTAGCCTATACCACGAAGGTTCCAATCTTAGATTAGAAACCCAAGAGATACACATTCAAGATTGATAGCATGTAGAACGCAAGTGGTTATCAGGCACGCGTTCATAGGTGAGAATGATGATGAGTGTCACGGATCATCACATTCATCAGGTTGAAGTGCAAATGAATATCTTAGAATAGAGGCAAGCATGATAGAATGGAAAACAGTAGTAATTGCATTAATTCATCGAAACACAGCAGAGCTCCTCACCCCCAACCATGGGGTTTAGAGACTCATGCCATAGAGAATACAATATAAAACGTGTAAAGTGTCATGAGGTACAAGATGAATTACTAAAAGTAGTTTTTATAGTAAACTAGTGACCTAGGGTTACAAAAAATGAGTAAGCTAGGGTGTTTAGTGGAAAAATCCACTTCCGGGACCCACTTGGTGTGTGCTTGGGCTGAGCATTGAAGCTTTCATGTGTAGAGACTTTTCTTGGAGTTAAACGTCAGCTTTTGTGCCAGTTTGGGCGTTTAACTCCAGCTTTTATGCCAGTTCTGGCGTTAAACGCCAGAATTCTTAAGCTGACTTGGAACGCCAGTTTGGGCCATCAAATCTTGGGCAAAGTATGGACTATTATATATTTCTGGAAAGCCCAGGATATCTACTTTCCAACGCAATTGATAGCGCGCCAATTGGGCTTTTGTAGCTCCAGAAAATTCACTTTGAGTGCAGGGACGTGAGAATCCAACAATCTCTGCAGTCCTTTTTCAGCCTCTGAATCGGATTTTTGCTCAGGTCCCTCAATTTCAGCCAGAAAATACCTGAAATTACAGAAAACACGCAAACTCATAGTAAAGTCCAAAAAAGTGAATTTTAAATAAAAACTAATAGAAATATAATAAAAACTAACTAAAATATACTAAAAACATACTAAAAATAGTGCCAAAAAGCGTATAAATTATCCGCTCATCACAACACCAAACTTAAATTGTTGCTTGTCCCCAAGCAACTGAAAATCAAATAGGATAAAAAGAAAAGAATATACAAAGAGTTCCAAAAACATCTATGAAGATCAGTATTAATTAGATGAGCAGGGCTTTTAGCTTTTTGCCTCTGAACAGTTTTGGCATCTCACTTTATCCTTTGAAGTTCAGAATGATTGGCTTCTATAGGAACTCAAAATCCTGATAATGTTATTGATTCTCCGAGTTAATTATGTTGATTCTTGAACACAGCTACTTTATGAGTCTTGGCCGTGACCCTAAGCATTTTGTTTTCCAGTATCACCACCGGATACATAAATGCCACAGACACATAACTGGGTGAACCTTTTCAGATTGTGACTCAGCTTTGCTAGAATCCCCAATTAGAGGTGTCCAGAGCTCTTAAGCACACTCTTTTTGCTTTGGACCATGACTTTAACCGGTCAGTCTCAAGTTTTCACTTGATACCTTCACGCCACAAGCAGATGGTTAGGGACAACTTGGTTTAGCCGCTTAGGCCAGAATTTTATTCCTGAGGGCCCTCCTATCCACTGATGCTCAAAGCCTTGGATCCTTTTTATTACCCTTGCCTTTTGGTTTAAAGGGCTATTGGCTTCTTCTGCTTGTTTTTTCTTTCTTTTTCTCTTATTTTTCTTTTTTCTTGCTTCAAGAATCAATTTTTTGATTTTTCAGATTATCAATAACACTTCTCCTTTTCCATCATTCTTTCAAGAGCCAACAATTTTAACATTCATAAATAACAAATTCAAACATATGCACTGTTCAAGCATTCATTCAGAAAATAAGAGTATTGCCACCACATCAAAATAATTAAACTGTTTTAAAATTTGAAATTCATGTACTTCTTTTTCTTTTTCAATTAAAAACACTTTTTATTTAAGAAAGGTGATGGATTCATAGGACATTCATAGCTTTAAGACATAAACTTTAAATTTTATTAATCATGGAATAACAATAAGACTCAAAAATAAATATAAGAGCAAACTAATAATAATAGAAGACAGAAAAGTAAAAAAAACAGAAAAGTAAATGACTCTTAAAATAGACTCCTAATAATAAAGGTTATCACAGAGTTAGGACTCAACAACCTTGATCTTGAGAAGTGGATGCTCCCTCAATCTGTGGGGTGCTTGGTCCTTCAAGGGAGAGCTTCTGGCGCTTCAGCTCCTGTAGCTCACGCCCCTGCTTCTCCTGTTCCTTTAGCAGTTTGCAGAGCATGCAGTTTTGATTCTGCTGTTCTTCCTTAAGTTGTTCCATAGCTTCTTGTAGCTTGGTAACAGATGCTTCTAGGCAGGTCCAGTAGTCAATTTCAGGAATTTCTGGGAGGAACTTCTGCGCCCTCCTTTTTATGGAGTTGTCTTGCACTTGTCCTTCCATTGACTTCTTGGTGATTGGGTGTTCGATTGGGATGAATTCATCTACTCCCATCCTCACCCCAGCATCTTTACATAGCAGAGAAATTAAGCTTAGGTAGGCTAGTTTGGCTTCAGTAGAGTTCTTGTTTGCAATTGTGTAAATCTCACAAGAAATCAGATGATGAATCTCCACTTCCTTTCCAAGCATAATACAATCAATCATCACCGCTCTTTTGACAGTGACCTCAGAGCGGTTGCTAGTGGGCAATATAGAACGCCCAATGAAGTCCAACCAACCTCTTACAACTGGTTTGAGATATCCCCTCTTGAGTTGGTTTGGGACGCCTTTTGAATTGGTTATCCACTTAGTTCCAGGGAGGCATATGTCCTCTAGAACTTGATCCAACCCCTTATCTACTCTCACCATTCTCCTATTGAAGGAATCTGGATCATCTTGTAGTTGAGGCAATTTGAAGACCTCTCTTATTTTATCCAGATGGAAGTAAATAAGCCTCCCTCTGACCATGGTTCGGTAGGTATGAAAGGCGGTTCCAGTTATTCTCTACTTATCTGTTAGCCACAAATTTGAGTAGAATTCCTGAACCATGTTTCTTCCAACCTTTGTTTCAGGATTAGCTAGAATTTCCCATCCTCTGTTTCGAATTTGCTCTTGGATCTCCGGATATTCATCTTCTTTCAGATTAAATTTAACTTCCGGGATCACTAACCTCAGACCCATTATTTTGTGGTAATGGTCTGCATGTTCTTTGGTTAGGAACCTCTCTTGATTCTAAAGACTCTTTGGAGTATTCTCTTTCTTGCCTCTTGATTTGGTTTGTTTTCCCTTAGGTGCCATGATCTTGATGAGTCTTAGCTCAGTAATCATGGAAAAACACACCAAACTTAGAGGTTTACTTGCCCTCAAGCAAAAGAAAGGAAAGGAGAGAGAGAGGAGAAGAGGCAAATTCGAATGGTGGAAAGGAGGGGATGGCCGAATGTGTATTTATAAGAGAAGGGGAGGGATTTCGAAAATTTTGAAAGAGATATGCCATAGAGATATGATTGGTGGAAGAAAATAAAATCATGATATGAAAAAGATGAGATTTTCAATTGAAAAAAGATATAAAGAGGTTAAATCTGATAATTTGGTTATGCATCTAAGAAATAAGAGATGATATGATGGGTTTGAAAAGATTTGAAAAGAAATTGAAAAGATACTTGAGTTTTTGAAGAAGATTTGGGAAGGATTTGAAAGAAAATTGAAAAGAGATTTAGAGAATTGTTAAATTTTTGAAAATTGAGGGTGAATAATGAAAGTTTGAAACATGTTTATGCAGAAAATTATGAGTTAAAACATGAAAATTTGAAAAAAATTTGAATTTGGAAACAAAATCTCCTCCCCCTTCCTTTCTGGCATTAAACGCCCAGAATGGTATCCATTCTGGAGTTTAACGCCCAATTGTTGTCCATTATGGGCGTTTAACGCCCAGCCAGGTACCCTGGCTGGCGTTAAATGCCAGAAACCCCTTTATCACTGCGCGTTTTGCTGAACGCCCAGGATGCTACAATTCTGGCGTTAAACGCCCAGAATGGTACCCATTCTGGCATTTAACGCCCAAAATGCCCTTTACTGGTGTTTTCTTGTTAGCAAGCTCCTTTTCTCTGCTTTTTGCACTGAATCCTTCTGTAACTCTGTGAATTCCTTCAATTTTGATGATTAACCTTTGAATAAAATGTATATCAAATTTCTATAAGTATTATTTAAAATAAATAACCTGCTAATGGCTGGGTTGCCTCCGAGCAAGCGCTTCTTTATTGTCTTTAGCTGGACCTTTACTGAGCTTCATTCAAGCCTCAGTTTTGAGCATTCTTGCTCAAAATTGCTTTCAAGATAATGTTTGATTCTCTATCCATTAACAATGAACTTTTTGTCAGAATCAATATCTTGAAGCTCAACATATCCATATGGTGATACTCTTGTAATCACATATGGTCCCCTCCACCGGGATTTTAATTTCCCGGGGAATAATCTGAGCCTAGAGTTGAACAGCAGAACTTTTTGTCCTAGCTCAAAGACTCTGTATGACAATTTCTTGTCATGCCACTTTTTTGCTTTTTCCTTATAAATTTTTGCATTTTCAAAAGCATTGAGTCTGAACTCCTCTAGCTCATTTAGCTGGAGCAATCTTTTCTCACCAGCTAACTTAGCCCAGGTTTAGGAATCTGGTTGCCCAGTAGGATTTATGTTCCAGTTCCACGGGCAGATGACAGGCCTTGCCATACACAAGCTGGTATGGAGAGGTTC
This sequence comes from Arachis ipaensis, assembly GCF_000816755.2. Lineage (NCBI taxonomy): Eukaryota > Viridiplantae > Streptophyta > Magnoliopsida > Fabales > Fabaceae > Arachis > Arachis ipaensis. Next base: position 63,451,845 of record NC_029786.2, read on the forward strand.
CTATAGGAGTCTTGAATGCTGTTCTGTATGCCCACAGAGCATCATCCAAGCTCTTTGCCCAATCCTTTCTACGGACAATTATAGTCCATTCCAGGATTCTTTTTAGCTCTCTATTAGAGACTTCAGCCTACCCATTTGTCTGTGGATGATACGGAGTTGCTACTTTGTGGCTAATTCCATATCGGACCATAGCAGAGTAAAGATATTTATTGCAGAAATGGGTGCCCCCATCACTGATGAGTACTCTGGGAACACCAAATCTGCTGAAAATATATTTCTGAAGGAACTTCAGCACAGTCTTGGTATCATTAGTGGGTGTGGCAATTGCCTCCACCCATTTAGATACGTAATCTACTGCCACCAGAATGTAAGTGTTTGAGTATAATGGTGGGAAAGGACCCATGAAGTCAATACCCCATACATCAAACAACTCAATCTCTAAGATCCCTTGTTGAGGCATGGCATAACCATGAGGTAAGTTCCCAGCTCTTTGGCAACTGTCACATTTACGCACAAACTCTCGGGCATCTCTATAGAGAGTAGGCCAGTAGAAGCCACATTGGAGGACTTTAGTGGCTATGCGCTCACTTCCGAAATGTCCTCCATACTGTGATCCATGGCAATGCCACAGGATCTTCTGTGCCTCTTCTCTAGGGATGCATCTGCGGATCATTCCGTCTGCACATCTCTTAAAGAGATATGGTTCATTCCACAAGTAGTACTTTGCATCAGAAATTAGTTTTTTCTTTTGCACCCTGCTATACTCCTGGGGTATGAACCTCACAGCTTTATAATTTGCAATGTCTGCAAACCATGGTGCTTCCTGAATGGCAAAGAGTTGCTAATCTGGAAAGGTCTCAGAGATCTCAGTACAAGGGAGGGACGCCCCAACTACTGGTTCTATCTGGGACAGGTGATCAGCTACCTGGTTCTCTGTCCCTTTTCTGTCTCTTATTTCTATATCAAACTCTTACAGAAGCAACACCCATCTTATGAGCCTGGGTTTTGAATCCTGCTTTGTGAGTAAATATTTAAGAGCAGCATGGTCAGTGTACACAATTACTTTTGATCCTACTAAATAGGATCTAAACTTGTCAATGGCATAACCCACTGCAAGCAGCTCTTTTTCTGTGGTTGTGTAATTCTTCTGTGCGTCATTTAGAACATGACTGGCATAGTAAATGACGTGCAGAAGCTTGTTATACCTTTGTCCCAACACTGCACCAATGGCATGGTCACTGGCATCACACATTAGTTCGAATGGTAATGTCCAGTCTGGTGCAGAGATGACTGATGCTGTGACCAACTTAGCTTTCAGGGTTTCAAACGCTTGCAGACACTCTGTGTCAAACGCAAATGGCGTGTCAGCAACTAGCAGGTTGCTTAGAGATTTTGCAATTTTTGAAAAATCCTTTATGAACCTCCTATAGAATCCTGCATGCCCCAGAAAGCTTCTGATTGCCTTAACATTGGCAGGTGGTGGTAATTTTTCAATCACCTATACCTTGGCTTGATCCACCTCTATTCCCTTGCTTGAAATTTTGTGCCCAAGGACAATTCCTTCAGTCACCATAAAGTGACATTTTTTCTAGTTTAAGACCAGGTTAGTCTCTTGGCACCTTTTCAGGACAAGTGCTAGATGATCAAGACAGGAGCTGAATGAGTCTCCAAATACTGGAAGTCATCCATGAAGACTTCCAGGAACTTCTTTACCATATCAGAGAAGATAGAGAGCATGCACCTCTGAAAGGTTGCAGGTGCATTGCACAGACCAAAAGGCATTCTTCTGTAAGCAAATACTCCAGATGGACATGTGAATGCTGTTTTCTCTTGATCTTGAGGATCCACTGTAATTTGGTTGTAGCCTGAATAGCCATCCAAAAAGCAGTAGTATTCATGGCTTGCTAGTCTCTCTAGCATCTGGTCTATGAATGGTAAAGGAAAATGATCCTTTCTGGTGGCTGTATTGAGCCTTCAGTAGTCAATACACATACGCCACCCTGTAACTGTTCTTGTGGTAACCAGTTCATTCTTTTCATTATGAACTACTGTCATGCCTCCCTTCTTGGGGACAACTTGGACAGGGCTCACCCAGGGGCTATCAGAAATAGGATAAATAATCCCAGCCTCTAGTAACTTAGTGACCTCTTTCTGCACCACCTCCTTCATGGCTGGATTTAGCCGCCTCTGTGGTTGAACTACTGGCTTAGCATCATCCTCCAATAGGATCTTGTGCATGCATCTTGCTGGGCTAATGCCCTTAAGATCACTTATGAACCACCCAAGAGCTGTCTTGTGTGTCCGTAGCACTTGTATTAGTGCTTTCTCTTCTTGTGGATTTAAAGCAGGCTTATGATCACTAGAAAAGTGTCACCCTCTCCCAGAAATGCATATTTCAGGGATGGTGGTAGTGGTTTGAGCTCGGGTTTAGGAGGTTTCTCCTCTTCCTGAGGGATTTTTAGAGGTTCTTTAATTTCCTCTGGTTCTTCCAGATCAGGCTGAACATCTTTAAAGATGTCCTCTAGCTCTTATTCAAGACTCTCAGTCATATGGATCTCTTCCACCAAAGAGTCAATAATATCAGTGTTCATGCAATCATTTGATGTGTCTGAATGCTGCATAGCTTTGACAGCATTTAACTTGAACTCATCCTCATTGACTCTCAGGGTCACTTCCCCTTTATGTACATCAATAAGAGTTCATCCAGTTGCTAGGAAAGATATTCCTAGAATGAGAGTTGCACTCTTGTGCTCCTCCATTTCCAGCACTACAAAGTCAGTGGGAAAGGCAAATGGCCCAACCTTGACAATCATGTCCTCAATTATGCCTGATGGATATTTAATGGAGCCATCAGCAAGTTGAAGACATATTCGGGTTGGTTTGACTTCTTCAGTCAACCCAAGCTTTCTGATAGTAGATGCAGATATTAGGTTGATACTTGCTCCAAGGTCACATAGAGCTGTCTTAGTACAAGCACCCTCTAATGTGCATGGTATCATAAAGCTTCCTGGATCTTGAAGCTTTTCTGGTAAGCTTTTCAGAATGACTGCACTGCATTCTTCAGTGAGAAACACTTTTTTAGTTTCTCTCCAATCCTTCTTATGACTTAAGATCTCTTTCATGAACTTAGCATAAGAGGGTATTTGCTCGAGTGCATCTGCAAACGGGATCTTTATCTCAAGAGTCCTGAGATAGTTTGCAAAGCGAGAAAATTGTTTATCCTGTTCCGCTTGGCAGAGTTAGGCATCTTGGCTTTATATTCTTCAACCTTAGTTGCTGCAGGTTTATTCCCTATAGAAGTGGTTGGAGAAGCCTTCTTAGAGGGGTTACTATCAGCACTTGCAGGTGTCTGATCCCTCATTGGCGTTTGAACGCCAGGATTGGGTGCAGGATGGGCATTTAACGCCAGCTATTCTCCCTTTTCTAGCGTTTGAACGCCAGAACTGGGCAAGGAATGGGCGTTTAACGCCAACTCTTCTCCCTTTTCTGGTGTTTGAACGCCAGAATTATTCCTCTCTGGGCTCTTACTGTCCTCAGAGGGATTTTGGACAGTGGTTTGATCATCCTCTGTCATTTGTTCCTTTCTTGACTTTTTGCTACTTTGAACTGAATTATTCAATGTCTTCCCGCTCCTTAGTTGAACAGCTTGGCATTCTTCTGTTATCTAATTAGATAGCTACTGTCTTGTCTGATTTAATTGTGCTTCTATATTCTTGTTAGCATTTTTAGTGTCTTGGAGCATCTCCTTGAATTCTGCTAATTATTTTGTCATTAGAAGTAATTGCTGATTTATTTCAACAATCTGTTCTTGAGGATTATGATCAGTAGTTGCTACCATAGCTTCTTTTTCTTTGGAGGGCTCATTGCTTGAGTACAGATGTTGATTTCTAGCAACTGTATCTATGAGTTCTTGAGCCTCTTCAATTGTCTTTCTCATGTGTATAGATCCACCAACTGAGTGGTCTAGAGACATTTGAGCTCTTTCTATAAGCCCATAGTAGAAGATGTCTAACTGTACCCACTCAGAAAACATTTCAGAGGGGCATTTCCTTAGCATCCCTCTATACCTCTCCCATGCATTATAAAGGGATTCATGATCCTCTTGTTTAAAGTCTTGGATGTCCAGCCTTAGATGTGTCATCCTTTTTGGAGGGTAAAATTGATTCAGAAATTTGTCTGATAACTGTCTCCATGTTTTTATGCTTGTTGTGGGTTGGTTATTTAACCACCTCTTAGCTTGATCTTTTACAACAAATGGAAACAATAATAATCTGTAGACATCCTGATCCACTTCTTTATCACATACTGTGTCAGCAATTTGTAAGAACTGTGCCAGAAACTCAGTAGGTTCTTCCTGTGGAAGAACAGAATACTGGCAATTTTGCTGCACCATGATAATGAGCTGAGGATTTAGCTCAAAACTGCTTGCTTTGATGGGAGGTATACAGATGCTACTCCTATATGCAGCTGTAATGGGGTTGGCATATGACCCCAGAGTCCTTCTGGACTGTTCATTTCCACTTATGTCCATGATAGATAAAAGAAAATTGATAT
>NC_029786.2:63457026-63462573 GCF_000816755.2 Arachis ipaensis
GAAAAACAACAAAACGACACTAAACTTAGAAATTTTAGATCAAAACAAAGAGAACAAACAAAAAAACTTTGAATGTCAAGATGAACACCAAGAATACTTTGAAGATCAAGATGAACACCAAAAACAAATTTTTGAAATTTTTTTTAAGTAAATAAAAGCACAAAAACACACCAAACTTAAAATTTTTTTAGAAAATCAAACACAAATTTTCGAAAAATTAAAGGAAAACACAAAGAAGACACCAAACTTAGAATTTTTAAAGATCAAGAAACAACTAAGAGTATGCAAATTTGAAAATTTTAAAGAAAGTAAAAGCATGCAATTGACACCAAACTTAAAATATGGAACTAAACTCAAATAAAAGACTCTAAACCAACAAAAATAAAATATTCCTAATCTAAGCAACAAGATAAACCATCAGTTGTGCAAACTCGAACAATCCTCGGCAACGGCACAAAAAACTTAGTGCACGAAATCACAATCACACTTTTGCAATTCGCACAACTAACCAGCAAGTGCACTGGGTCGTCCAAGTAATACCTTACGTGAGTAAGGGTCGATCCCACGGAGATTGTCGGCTTCAAGCAAGCTATGGTTATCTTGTAACTCTTAGTCAAGATATCAATAATTCTCAGATTTAATTGTAAAAATTAGAAGAACATGAAATAAATACTTGTTATGCAGTAATGGAGAATAGGTTGAGGTTTTGGAGATGCTTTGTCTTTTGAATATCTGCTTTCCTACTGTCTTCTTCTTCATGCACGCAAGGCGCCTTCCATGGCAAGCTTTATGTTGGGCGTCACTGTTGTCAATGGCTACTTCCCGTCCTCTCAGTGAAAATGTTCCAAATGCGCTGTCACCGCACGGCTAATCATCTGTCGGTTCTCGATCATGTCGGAATAGGATCCATTGATCCTTTTGCGTCTGTCACTACGCCCAACACTCGCGAGTTTGAAGCTCGTCACAGTCATCCCTTCCCAGATCCTACTCAGAATACCACAGACAAAATTTAGACTTTCCGGATCTCAAGAATGACTGCCAATAATTCTAGCCTATACCACGAAGGTTCCAATCTTAGATTAGAAACCCAAGAGATACACATTCAAGCTTGATAGCATGTAGAACGAAAGTGGTTGTCAGACACGCGTTCATAGGTGAGAATGATGATGAGTGTCACCGATCATCATATTCATCAGGTTGAAGTGCGAATGAATATCTTAGAATAAGGGCAAGCATGATAGAATGGAAAACAGTAGTAATTGCATTAATTCATCGAAACACAGCAGAGCTCCTCACCCCCAACCATGGGGTTTAGAGACTCATGCCGTAGAGAATACAATATGAAATGTGTAAAGTGTCATGAGGTACAAGATGAATTACTAAAAGTAGTTTTTATAGTAAACTAGTGACCTAAGGTTACAGAAAATGAGTAAGCTAGGGTGTTTAGTGTAAAAATCCACTTCCGGGGCCCACTTGGTGTGTGCTTGTGCTGAGCATTGAAGCTTTCATGCGTAGAGACTTTTCTTGGAGTTAAATGCCAGCTTTTGTGCCAGTTTGGGCGTTTAACTCCAGCTTTTATGCCAGTTCTGGCGTTAAACGCCAGAATTCTTAAGCTGACTTGGAACGCCGGTTTGGGCCATCAAATCTTGGGCAAAGTATAGACTATTATATATTGCTGGAAAGCCCAGGATGTCTACTTTCCAACTCAATTGAGAGCCTGCCAATTGGGCTTCTGTAGCCCCAGAAAATCCACTTCGAGTGTAGGGAGGTCAGAATCCAACAGCATCTGTAGTCCTTTTTCAGCCTCTGAATCAGATTTTTGCTCAGGTCCCTCAATTTCAGCCAGAAAATTCCTGAAATTAAAGAAAAACACGTAAAATCATAGTAAAGTCCAGAAAAGTGAATTTTAAATAAAAACTAATAGAAATATAATAAAAACTAACTAAAATATACTAAAAACATACTAAAAACAGTGCCAAAAAGCGTATAAATTATCCGCTCATCATTGCCTAACCGGCCTAGCTCCCTCTTGGAGAAATATGTGATGCATGCACTTGCGGGGGTCAATCCCCACAATATCGGCTAGGCTCCATCCAATTGCCTTCTTATACTTTCTTAGAACATCTAGGAGCTTCTCTTCCTTTTCACTAGGAAGCTCACTAGCAATAATGACCGGAAACTTTTGGTTGTCCTCTAAGAAAGTATACTTCAAATGAGATGGAAGAGGTTTCAATTCACTCTTTGCCTCAAGTTGAGGTTGCTTGTCATCAAGCTCACGGAGTTCATTCTCGACAACTTTCTTTTGTTCACCCTCTTGGTCATCCGTCTCTTCAACAATAGGGTAGCATATATTGTTGTGGTCTTCTTCTTGCACTTCTGCCACCACTTCATCAATTACATCACATCAGAGAACAGAATGCTCTTCGGGAGGATGCTTCATGGCTTCATCCAAATTGAACTTGATAGTTTTGTCTCCAACCTCAAAGGAATATGTGCCGATAAAGGCATCTAACTTGAATTTAGAGGTCTTAAGGAAGGGTCTACCAAGTAGAATGGAGGATGAGCTTCTATTTTCTGTTGGAGGCATTTCAAGGATGTAAAAGTCAACCGAAAAAATCAAATCCTCGATCGTCACAAGTACATCTTCGGCTATTCTTATCACCGTGATCACACTTTTATCAGCTAAGGCAAACTTTGCCGCTGACTTCTTCAATGGAGCTAAATTCAACCGCGCAAAGATAGAAAGCAGCATGATGCTTACACAAGCTCCTAGGTCACACATACAGTCATGAAAAGTGCGCCCACCAATACAACAAGACACCAAACAAGGTCCAGGGTCACCATATTTCTTTGGAATAGGCTCCATCAAGGAAGAAATTGAACTACCCAAGGATAATGTCTCCAATTCTCCTATCCTATCCTTGTGTGTACACAAGTCTTTCAAAAATTTTGCATACTTCGGGATTTGTTGAATAGCATCAAGAAGTGGTATGGTTACTGTTCATACCCTGGGTCGAGCTGTCCAACCCGGGATGATTAGTGATAAAGCGACTGACCTCTTTAGGTCAAACCATCCGACCTCTTCCCAAAGAGCTCGGCCAAATCGATAGGAAAGCCCAAAGAGGGCCCAAAATCGAGGAACACAACCCAAATCCAAAGGCAGCCAAAGGCTACAGAGAGAAGGGCGGTTCCCTTGAAGATAAGCTGACCTCGCCCAAAGATAAGATAATATAAGATAAGATAACTAACTTATCTTATCTAAAAAGGTCACTCCACACCATTATAAATACACTAGAGCACCCAGGTATAACTCATACTCTGATTCTACTAAAAACCTGCTTAATACCCTTGCTCACTTAAGTATCGGAGTCCCTTGCACGTACCACCACCCTTCGGTAACAAAGGATCAGCAGCATTACCAGCCCAACAAGTCGGACACGACAGCTTAGGCTGCCCCCACCAGCCGGACACGTCATCTCCGACCGGTACAGAAGGTCTCATCCGAGATCGACCTACAGTTTCAGGTAACCCTCGGAACATTGGCGCCATTACCGGAGAACCTGGAAGTCATCCCATCAACATGGTGGACGACCATGACAATGACCATGATTCGGATCTAGAAGATAGAGCGCCGCACAAAAATGCGGACACTACACCAAAAGATACTCCTCAACCTAATAAAAACAACGATTCACCAAACATGGGAGCTATGGAGGCACTTCAAGATCACTTAAAGCAACTCGAAAAAGAGGTGAAACACCAACGAAAAGCTGAGAGAGATCTACGAAGGGAAGTTAGGCGACGCCGCGAGTTAGAGGACAAGCTCCTAAAACTCGAAGCAGATCTCAAGACCAAAACTACTCGATCCGGTCACGAAGATGACTCCCGTAAGGACCAAGACACATTCACCAAAGAGATCATGAGGACCAAAATCCCAAAGGACTTCAAACTTCCCGACATGACTTTATATGATGGCACAGCAGATCCCGACCATCATCTTAGTAAATTCAGAAGTAGAATGTACCTCACCGATGCCTCAGATGTTGTTCGCTGCAAAGCCTTCCTGACTACTTTAACAAAAACAGCAATTAGATGGTTCGATAATCTACCTCCTAGGTCTATCTCAAGCTTCAATGATTTAGCCAAGAAGTTCCTGGCCAGATTCTCCATCCAAAAAGATAAGGCTAAGCACGCCCCAAGTCTATTAGGGATCAAACAAGGAGATCGGGAAAGTCTCCGCAGCTAAATGAAAAGATTCAATAAAGCATATCTGGACATACAAAGCCTACCAACAGAGGCCGCCATTATGGGTCTCATCAATGGCTTACGAGAAGGACCTTTTAGCCAATCTATATCGAAAAAACACCCCACATCTCTAAACGAAGTACAAGAACGAGCAGAAAAGTACATCAACATAGAGGAAAACTCTTGACTAGGAGAGACCTCGAAATCTGGACTCACCTACTCCTCCCGAGATAAGGATAAAGAGTCCAGAAAGAAAGAAGATCAACATGGGGAAAATAAAAAAATACCACAATTACACCCCTCTTCGGGTGTCCCTTGTGGATGTCTACAGAGAAGTTTGCCATACTGAAAAAATACCCCCAGCTCGACCACTCAAAGGCAAAAAAGGAGGAGAAAATCGGACTGAATATTGTGAATATCATCGAATCCGTGGACATTCCACCAACGAATGCTTTGACTTAAAGAACGTCATAGAAAAACTAGTAAGAGAAGGGAAATTAAGTCGATACATAGCCACTCGAGACGACGAGCAAAGAAAAAGGAGAAGGGATGAAGATGTCGGACGAACCGAGCCATCACCTCGTACACCAGAGAAACACGTCCACATGATACACGGAGGATTTGCGGGAGGAGGAATCTCCAAATCATCTCGCAAAAGATATCTTAAAGAAGTATATCATGTCGAGGGAAAGGAGGAAGCACCCGACATCCCCACAATTACTTTTACCAAAGAGGACGCATTGATGCCAGGGCATTTTGGCCAGTTTCACTGACCTTTTCTTTATGGTTTTAGGGTAGTTTCATGCATTTTCTTAGGAAATAAGCAAGTTTTGGGTAAATAATCACTTACATCTTTATTCAAGCAAACATTGTGAATTTTACATGATTTCATGAGAATTATGCATGAATTAAATGACAAAATTGAATGATGCATGTCTCATAACTTAGATTAGAGCTTTGATGCACTTTATTACTTGATTTCAAGACAAAGGAAGCAAGGAAGAACCACGTTAGTAGCCACGTTAGTCTAGCTAACGTGACCACTAACGTGGAATGGAGGCTAGCTTGTAACGTTAATGAGAAAAGTGATCGCCATTAACGCCTTCGTGAGCCATCATAGCCCACGTTAGTTGCCACATTAACTATGTTAACGTGGAAGAGAAGTAGAACTCCAACGTTAGTGGTAAAAGTAAGTGCCACTAACATTCCAAAGTGGGCAATTGGCCACGTTAAGAGCCACGTTAACTTAGTTAACGTGAGCTCTAACGTGGAAGAAGAAGATGATGCCAATGTTAGTGACAC
>NC_029786.2:63462655-63480565 GCF_000816755.2 Arachis ipaensis
AAGAGATCATGCTAGAAATGCTTTCTCATGTTGGACCAAATTGGGGTTTGGATGGATATAGTGACATATAATCCTACCAACACTTTGATTTGGAAATACATGTGGTATAATCAGTGACCATACCTCATCTCTTCTCATGAGCAATTGGACCAAGGAATTGGCTATTGATCAAGATTTGAGAGATTGAATTACCAAAGAATTAGAATTCAATCACTTAAGATTGCCAAGGAGATCAATGAATGCATTGATTGAGGAAGAGATGAAAATGAACTTGATCCGGAGGATGCAACATCTCCTAAGCCCGATGAACTCCCCATTTCTGATCTTACCCATTCTCTTTAATTTCTGCCAATTACTTTTATGAGCATCTTCCCCATTCCCATTTAAGATTCTGCAATTTATTTTCCGTCATCTATTTTTAGCTCTTTATTTCCAGCATTTACATTTTCTGCTATTTACTTTTCTGCCATTTAATTTCCTGCAACTCTCAAACCAAATTCTGCTTAGCTCAACTAGAACATTCCTCTAATTAAAGTTGCTTGACCAATCAATCCCTGTGGGATTCGACCTCACTCTTTTGTGAGTTATTACTTGACGACAATTCGGTATACTTGCCGAGGGAAATCTTTTGAGAGACAAGTTTCCGTGCATCACGCATCTGGCATCATCTCAGGACACGACGATCCCATGGTCATCACTATCATACTGGCAAACGCAAATCTTCACTGTACACTGGTAGACCAAGTTAGCTCCGCCGACATCTTGTTCAAAACTGCCTTTGACAAAATCAGCCTGGAAGAAAAAAAACTCAAAGCATATCCGAACAGCCTGTTTGGAGTGGGAGACACTCCTGTTCAGCCACTTGGATACATCCCATTACACACAACCTTCGGAAAAGGAAACCAGTCAAGAACACTCAAGATAGACTACATCGTGGTTGACGTGAGTTCAGCCTATAATGCCTTAATAGGTCGGACAACCTTAAATCAGCTCGGCACAGTAGTCTCAACTCCACATCTATGCATGAAGTTCCCAACTACAGAAGGAATAGCCACAATAAAAGTAGACCAAAAGACAGTGCGCCGCTGTTACAATGAAAGTCTAAACCTTAGAGGCAGAGGAGAAGAATTCCACACCATCGAACTCGGTGGAGTTCAGAGGCGGGAAGAACTCCGCCCACAACCCAAAGGTGAAGTAGAAAAAGTCCAGATCGGATATATCCCAGACAAAACAACTAATATTGGTACAATCCTAAAGGGAGACATAAAAAAATCACTCGTATAGTTCTTACAAGATAACGTCGACCTTTTTGCATGGAAGGCCGCAGACATGCCAGGCATAGACCCCAAATTAATGTGCCACAAGTTGGCGGTCTACCCAGGATCTTGGCCAGTACAATAGAGACGTAGAAAGCTCGGACCAGAACGATCCCAAGCTATGGAAGAGCAGGTACAAGCTCTATTGGAGGCAGGATTTATAAGAGAAGTCAAGTACCCACTATGGCTAGCTAACGTCGTCTTGGTGAAAAAATCAAACGAGAAGTGGCGGATGTGCACCGACTACACTGATCTCAACAAAGCCTGCCCAAAAGATCCTTATCCACTCCCAAGTATCGACGCTCTGGTAGATGCCTCCTCTGGATATAAATTCCTCTCGTTTATGGACGCATATTCGGGATACAATCAAATCCCAATGTATCCACCCGACCAAGAAAAAACTTCCTTCTTAACCCCAAAAGCAAACTATTGCTACATCGTCATGCCTTTTGGTCTTAAAAACGTGGGAGCTACTTATCAGAGATTAATGAATAAGGTCTTTACGGATCACATCAAAAAATTCATGGAAATCTATGTGGACAACATGTTAATAAAGACACAAAGTGAAGAGATGTTATTGTCCGACCTGACCCAAGTATTCGACACTATAAGAAGGCATGGCATGCGACTCAATCCTGCAAAATGCACCTTCGCAGTAGAAGCTGGCAAATTCTTGGGTTTTATGCTCACACAAAGAGGAATCGAGGCAAATCCGGACAAATGCCGGGCCATACTCGACATGAAGAGCCCGACTTGTGTCAAAGAGGTACAACAACTCAATGGAAGGTTGGCAGTCTTGTCCAGATTTCTAGCCGGACTGGCAATAAGATCTCTCCCCTTCTACGCCACTCTAAGGAAGGGAAAGAAGTTTGAATGGACAACGGAGTGCGAGCAAGCTTTCCAAGATTTCAAAAGAAACTTGGGACAACCACCGAGTCGGGCAGTAGCCTCAGCACTAGTTCGAGAAGACGACAGTGGGCAACAACCCGTATGCTTCATTAGTAAAGCATTACAAGGATCCGAGCTGAACTACCAAAAAATAGAAAAATTTGCCTATGCTCTCATACTAACATCTTGACGAGTTCGTCCATACTTCCAAGCTCACACTATTAGGGTTCGGACCAACCAGCCTATAAAAGGGATTTTGCAGAAAACAGATCTAGCGAGCAGATTTTGCAGAAAACAGATCTAGCGAGCAGAATCTTGCAATGGGCAGTCGAGTTGTCCGAATTTGACCTTCAATACGAAGCTCGGACAGCCATCAAATCATAATACTTGCCCAACTTCATTGCAGAATTTACAGACACCCCAAAAATTCCCACAGAATGGAATCTCTACGTGGACGGTTCCTCAAATAAAACTAGAAGCGGCACGGGTGTGATAATTGAAAGCGACCAAGGAACCCAAATCGAACTCTTCCTCAAATTCGGGTTCCCTGCCTCAAACAACCAAACTGAATATGAGGCACTACTAGCTGGTTTGAAGCTGGCTAGGGAGGTTGGAGCTCAAAAGCTCATCATCTTCAGCGACTCACAAGTAGTTACTTCACAAATAGCAGGGAGCTACCAAGCCAAAGATCCCACCATGAAAAAGTACTTGGACAAAACAAGAGAACAGCTCGGACAACTCGGAGAATATGAGGTCCGTCACATACCCCAAGAACAGAATGCCCGGGCTGACGCACTCTCAAAACTAGCCAGCACCAAACCAGGGGGCAACAATAGAAGCCTCATCCAAGAAATACTGCAGAACCTGTCAATCTCAGAAGAAGAAAAATTCCTAGCCATAACAAGTCGGGATCAAGGATGGATGACTCCCATAATTAACTACCTCAAAACAGAAACACTTCCTACAGATGAAAATGAGGCAAAGAGGTTAAAACGGGAGGCACAATACTACACTATCATAAACAATACTCTATACAAAAGAGGGATTTCAATACCATTATTAAAATGTGTGCCGACTTCCAACATAAAGGAAGTTCTAGAAGAAGTACACAGTGGCATCTGTGGCAATCATCTCGGAACGCAAGCACTTACCAAAAAAGTACTCCGGGCAAGGTTTTATTGGCCAACTCTATAAAAAGAAGCCACTGAGTTCGTAAAGGCATGTCTGCCATGTCAGAAACATGCCAACTTTCACATCGCCCCGCTAGAGGAACTCATCAGCATGACCTCACCTTAGCCATTCGCAAAATGGGGACTCGACCTTCTCGGACCTTTCCCTCAGGAATCGGGACAAGTTAAATTCCTCATAGTAGGGGTAGACTATTTCACAAAGTGGATCGAGGCAGAACCCCTAGCTAACGCCACTGCTCAAAGAAGTCAAAAATTTCTATATAGAAACATTGTCACAAGGTTCGGGGTTCCATACTCCATCACCACAGACAATGGCACCCAATTCACAGATGCAGGCTTCAGAAAATTAGTGGCCGACTTGAACATAAAACACCAATTTATATCCGTAGACCACCCCCAGGCTAATGGACAAGCGGAAGGTGCTAACAAAGTCATATTGGCGGGGCTAAAACGAAGATTACAGGACGCAAAGGGAGCCTGGGCTGAAGAGCTCCCACAAGTCCTATGGGCATACCGAACAACGCCACATTCCACCACAAAGGAATCACCCTTTCGATTAGCTTACGGAATGGAGGCAATGATTCCAGTAGAAATCGAAGAAGGGTCGCCCAGAGTGATCCACTATAATGAAAAAGCCAACTCCCAACTTCAAAGGGAAGAACTCGACCTACTTCCAGAAATTCGAGAAAGAGCTCGGATCAGAGAAGAGGCATTAAAACGTCGAATGGCTTCGAGATACAATCAAAAGGTAGTGCCGCGAGGTTTTGCTGAGAACGACCTCATCCTAATCCGAAATGATATAGGAACAACTCGACCTGGAGAAGGAAAGCTGGCAGCAAATTGGAAAGGACCCTACTGAGTTATAGAAGTACTTGGAAAGGGCTACTACAGACTGTCCGAACTCGAAGGGCGAGAGCTTCCTAGGTCATGGCACACCTGCAACCTAAGAAGGTACTATAGTTAGAGGCAATAAAGGATCTTAGGATAAGGCGCACTCTTTTTCCTGAAAAGGTTTTTAATGAGGTGCCAAGCCAAGATTACAAATTGCCCGACTTAGAGGGATAAAACTCCCACATGTATATATCTACATTTTCTCTTGAATAAAGTTTTTTAGATTTTCTACAAATTCTCAAGACGTATTAATCTGAAACGCTAAAAATTCATCACTCGATTACAAAGCTACAGATCGGCAGAAAGTGAAAAATCAAATTCACTGCACGATCACGATAAAGACCAACAAAGATGAAAACCAAACTCATCAAAAGGTCGACCAAACGAGGATTAAACCCAATTTCTACGAAATCGGCAAAGATGAAAATAGAATAATGTAAGAAGTTATCAAAAGTGATCCATAGAAAGGACCTGATGAGGTCTTCATAAAATAGATTGCTAAAAAATAACTTAAAGACTGGCCGATGTAAAGAAGTCGGACCAGTCACAATAACTAAAGTTATAAAAGGTAAATCCCTGGAAAGAGGTCTGGCCAACCCTATAAAAGAGGATTACTAAAATAACTTCGAAGGACCCGACATGATGAAGTCGGCCCAGAACATAAAGTTATAAAAGTAATCCCTGAAAGAGACCTGAACAGGGTCCAAAAAAGAGGATTACTAAAATAACTTCGAAAGGCCCGACATGATGAAGTCGGCCCAGAACATAAAGTTATAAAAGTAATCCCTGAAAGAGACCTGAACAAGGTCTAAAAAAGAGGACTTCTAAAATAACTTCGAAGGGCCCGACATGATGAAGTCGGCCCAGAACATAAAGTTATAAAAGTAATCCCTGAAAGAGACCTGAACAGGGTCCGAAAAAAAGGATTACTAAAATAACTTCGAAGGGCCCGACATGATGAAGTCAGCCTAGAACATAAAGTTATAAAAGTAATCCCTAAAACAGACCTGAACAAAGTCCAAAAAAGAGGACTACTAAAATAACTTCGAAGGGCCCGACATGATGAAGTCGGCCCAGAACATAAAGTTATAAAAGTAATCCCTGAAAAGAGACCTGAACAGGGTCCAAAAAAGAGGATTACTAAAATAACTTCGAAGGGCCCAACATGATGAAGTTGGCTCAGAACATAAAGTTATAAAAGAAATCCCTGAAAGAGACTTGAACAAGGTCCAAAAAAGAGGATTACTAAAATAACTTCGAAGGGCCCGACATGATGAAGTCGGCCCAGAACATAAAATTATAAAAGTAATCTCTGAAAGAGACCTGAACAAGGTCCAAAAAAGAGGATTACTAAAATAGCTCAGAAAGGGCCCGACATGATGAAGTCAGCCAAAAACATAAAGTTATAAAAGTAATCCCTGAAAAGAGACCTGAACAAGGTCCAAACAAAACGGATTACTAGAAATAACTTTAGGCCAGAGTGAGGAAACCGACATACAAGGTGGACCCAAATATCCACAACCTCAGAAGAATCAAAGGCAAGCTGAAGAGGTCGAGCAAGAAGGCTCTAACACTTCCAAAAAACCTAAAAAGGTACCAAGACAGATGAAAACAGACATGTTATGAAAAACATAAAGTTATAATAATAACAAGCTCAAGAGGCTACCAAAATCAGCCCCAAAAGCTTGGAAACCATTTTGTTTTTCAAAATTAAGTTTCTAAACGAGCAACTAAGAAAAGTCAGCAACCCCCATCTACAAAATAAAGGGTTCAAAAGCCCACAAGCCGGGCTATCTACACAAACATTTAGAAAAATTATTTAAGATCCGAAGGCTTCTCGGCAGCATCAACACGGGGTGAAGGAGGACGAGTCTGAAGAGGCACTGCATCCACTGTCCCGTCATCCCGATTCAAGATTTGACAATCAGGATCTGATTCGGGATGACCAACCTCAGATGAAGGAGCTGAAGAAGTTGGCACAACAGAAGCTTTGGCGGTAGGCACAGAAGGGGGTTCAACATCATCATCATCAGGGTCGTCAGGGACAATCTTGCCATCCTTTACAACGTTGTCCAGGCTGAAGAGAGTAAGGTCAAGCTCGGGGGCAAGAACCCGAACTTGCTCCTTCAAGTTCTCATAAGCAGCATTTATGCTACTTACAAGGTGACCCTGGAGCTCGGCATAATCAGCTCGGGCAGACTCCAACTCCTCCCTGAGACGCATCACTTCCCTGTAGGTCGTGACATAGTTTTCCTTGTGCCTCAATGCCATATCTTCAGCCAACTTCACAGAAGCCACCAAGGCAACAGAACTAGCCTTTTTGCGCTCCAACTCCTTCCCCATCATGGTCACTTTCACTTCGAGCTCCTCCTTCAAACCTTTCATCCGGTCGAACTCCTGCCTAGCCTCCTCCATAAAGGCTTTGGCAGCATGAAGGGGAAGATCTTGGGCAGTTCGGTACAGGGCAGCTCCCATATGTGCCATCTTGATGCTACTCCGAGTTATAAAATCTAAATGACGAAGGAGAGAAACATCATCCATAGAGAGGACACCATAAGGACCGATCTGCTGGTCGACAAACCCAATAGCATCGAAATCAGGCGCATCCAGATTGAAGGGTTCAACAGTCCGAGGTCTTTTGGAAGGAGGAACGGCCGGGGGAAAGAAATAGCAGCAGAATACTGCGGAGGATCAACTACACGGACTCGAGGAGTAGGGATCATTCTCCTCGGTCCAGGCGAACTCGGCATAGATGGCTTCGGCGGAACCTGAGAGGACCTTTCCCCATCTGCCCTGGTAGAGATGTTCTGAGCTGTAGTAGCCTTTCTCGCCTTCTTGAAAGCCTTCATCGAGTCATTATTCTTGGTCATCTCTGAAAAATAAAAATCAACAGTTTTACAAACCAGAAAAAAAAGAAGAAAGCAAAGAAAAAACAAGAAACAAAATATATCAAGTAAATACCCAATGCAGTTCGGACAAGGGATGGGTCCCCCAAAGATTTTTTAGTGTCCATATGAGGAGGTTCCCCCCAAATGTCCTCCAAAACAGTTACAAAAGCCTGCTCAATTTCATCGAGCATCTCCCACATATAACGGGATACCACTACATTCTGCTGCCAACACAAGGGGAAGGCTGGCTCATCATTCGCTTCCAGAAAAAAGGGCCGAGCTCCCTCAACTGCTCGGACCTTGAAAAAATAATTCTTGAAGTCCCTAAAGGACTCGTCATACATGGAAAAAACCTTATGCCCTTGTGCAGACCTAAAAGAAACCCATGAGGCTTTCTTTTTTGAAGAAATCCCGGGCTTAGTTAAAACAAACAGATAAAGGAAAAGAGTTTGAGAAGGAGTAACGTCCAACTCTTGGCAAAGAAGCTGAAAAGTCTTGATAAAGCCCCAGGAGTTCGGATGGAGCTGGGACGGAGCTACATTACACGACCATAACAAATCGGTCTCAAAAGAAGTGAAGGAAAAAGTGATGTCCAACTGGCTGAAAAAATAGTCGTAAGAATAAAAGAAAGGGCGCTCCCCCCGGGTCAGAGCAGGGAAGCAAACCCTCTCCTCGGAATCAGGTGCTACCAATTCATAATTCCTTTCCTGATTTCTACTCTTACAGAGGTGGCGATGTTTCCTAAGCTCCACACAAAACTCAGCATTCACCACAGAAACACACATTAAAACAAGGGAGTCCAACCAATCGGACATCCCCTCAGGAACCTTAGAAGACGTCTCTACAATATTTTTGCGAGAAGACATGGCCAACTAGTCCTAAAAACAAGAAAAGAAGATGGATTACTAAAAAACATCTCAGGCGAAATCAAAACAACTCGGCCAGCATGATTCAGGACAGCACAAACAACAAAAGGAAACCCCAGGACCCACCTCGAAGATCCAGGGGCATCCTTTGGAGGCAGTCATGGAACAAGGATTCAGGAAAACCCACAAGACTAACATCCCAACAAAACTCTCAGCAAAGAAAAGCCCTTTTTCAAAAGGCAACATCCCGAGAAGAAAGGAAAGTCAAAACAAAGTCATCAAAGGAGCAGCAAAGTAGTAGTTCAATCAGAAAACCAAAACAACAAAAAGAGGACGTCAAAGACGCAACCTTTTTCTTTCAAAAAGAAACAAATGAAGCTATTTTCCCAGAAAGCTACAACATCAAACAGAAAGGCAACAAAACATGCAAAAACCCAAAAACCCTCAAGCTCCGGGAGAAATACCAAAAACATGCATCACAGCAAAGATTGAACATCACGACTCCAAAAGGTTCAAACTTTCAAGCATGCAAATGAAAAATCAAAGCTTCACCAAAGAACCGAAGACAAAGCAACGAAAAAAGTAAAAAAGCTGAAAGTAGAACCAACCTGGAAAAAGTAAAAAGCTTCAAAGAAAGTTGAAGATGGGAGATGGAATCCAGAAATCGCCCTTTCACAGCAAGGAAAAGCACTAAACCAAGCAATGTCGCAGGGAGAAACACAAAACTGCAAACTTCAGGTGACAATAGAAAGTGAGAAAGAAAAGGGAAGTTACGGTAACAAGAGAAGAGAAACCATTTTCCTGAGTGAAAAATTCAAAATAAAGAGGCAAGAGAAACGGGGCATTAAAAACAAATTAATGAGGGTATTAAACCCTCGCGCATTCCCAAGACCAGAGCGCTAATGCAAAGCGTGCACTTTTAAGAATAAATAGAACGTTCCACATTCAAAAGAAGACTCTACAAAGAGGAAATCGACAGATGCTCGAGTTCGGCTTTCATCAGAAAAGGATCGAAGTCCTAAAATCAAGACTCGACCTCAAAAGAAAGACCAAGCTCGAGCAGGGGAACTGTTCATACCCTGGGTCGAGCTGTCTGACTCGGGATGATTAGCGACAAAGCGATCAACCTCTTTAGGTCAAACCATCCGACCTCTTCCCAAAGAGCTCGGCCAAATTGATAGGAAAGCCCAAAGAAGGCCCAAAATCGAGGAACACGACCCAAATCCAAAGGCAGCCCAAGCTTATAGAGAGAAGGGCGGTTCCCTTGAAGATAAGCTGACCTCACCCAAAGATAAGATAAGATAAGATAAGATAACTAACTTATCTTATCTAAAAAGGTCACTCCACACCATTATAAATACACTGGAGCACCCAGGTATAACTCATACTCTGATTCTACTAAAAACCTGCTTAATAGCCCTGCTAACTTAAGCATCGGAGTCCCTTGCAGGTACCACCACCCTCCGATGACAAAGGATCAGCAGCATTACCAGCCCAACAAGTCAGACACGACAGCTTAGGCTGCCCCCACCAGCCGGACACGTCATCTCCGACCGGTACATAAGGTCTCATCCGAGATCGACCTACAGTTTCAAGTAACCCTCGAAATAGTTACCTTAACCTTCTTGAACACTTGAAGCATGTTCAAATCAACTTCCGGCATTTTCTTTGCTTTCTTCACCATGGAAGGGAATGGAATAGGAATGGACTCATCCACTATAGCTTTCCTCTTGGGTTCCTTGAGGCTTACTCCTTCTTCCTCATGCCTTTTGTCTACCTCCTCTTCTTCATGCGGAGCTTCAACAACCACTTCTTCCTCATGAATGTCTTCCATGACCCTTGGAGGTATCTCCTCCAATGTAGTCCCCGACCGTAGAGTGATGGCGTTGAGACCGCCCTTTGGGTTTGGTTGGGATTGGGATGGAAGGTTAGAAGAGCTTGAAGGTTGGTTGGTGTTGTTGTTGGAGGTTGAGGGTTGGTTTGACATGGCCATCTTTGAAAGCATGTTGGTGAGGTTAGCCAATTGAGCGCCCAAGGCATCAAATTGAGCCTTGTTGCTCTCGTCCCGTATGGCAGCTCTAAGCTCATCAACTTGATTGTTGGAATATGGAGAGGTTTGGTTGGATTATTGTCTATGGTGTGGTGCTTGGTATATGGTGTAGTTGTTTTAGTTTTGGTTGGAGTGACCTTGGTTGGCTTGGTAGTTGGTGTTGTTATGGTGGTATTGAGATGAAGATTGATTGTTGTTGTGATGAGAAGAAGAGTTGTTCCATCTTTGGTTTTGATTGCTCGCTTGTGCATTATCTCTCCACCCTTGATGTTGATTACCACCATGAGGGTAATTGTTTTGGCCTTGAGAAGGATAGGGTAGACAGTTGTTGTAATTCACATTAGCCACTACAAGGACATGTTCCTCTTGAATTTGATGGCATTGATCGGTGTAATGTGTGGTGCTAGAGCACAAACCACAAATCCTAGGAGGACCTTCAAGTTGAGCAACTGGAGGTGGAGCTTGGATGGCTTGGATAGAGTAGTATTCCTTTTGATCCTTTTGTATTTGCGTGAAGATGGTGGTCATATCCCCAAGTACTTTGGTTAGGCTTACTTTGGAAGGGGACGGTTCTACCACACCCTTGAGAGGATTACTTCTCACCCTTGTATGTTGTGTAGCCTCGGCAACATCATTTATCAACTTCCAAGCTTCTCCCTCCGTCTTGTTTTTTGAAAGGGAACCACCACTAGAAGCGGTGAGCAATCTTCTATCCTCCACACAAAGACCTCCGGTGAAGTAACTAATGAGCAAGTGAGTGTTCAATCCATGATGTGGACAAGATTCTAATAGCCTATTGAACCGAGTCTAATACTCATACAAACTCTCTTGGTCTCTTTGCATTATACCCGAGATCTCCTTTCGGACATAATCGATCTTTTCCGGTGGGAAAAACTTATCTAGAAACTCTCTTCTCAAGAAATCCTAATTGGTCGCAATCTCATCCGGTGGCGAATAAAATCATGTCTTTGCTTGCCCTTCAAGAGAGAAAGGAAAGGAAAAAACCATAATAGCCAACTCATCAGCTCCATGCCTTCGAGCCGTAGAACAAGCAACTTGAAAATATTTTAGAAGTCGGATGGGGTCTTGACCCGGCAACCCATGATATTTAGGAAGTAGATGTATCAAGCTACTCCAACTCAAAGTTTGGATCAAGGTTAGGGTACCTTGCTTGCAAAGGTTGGAGTATGATATCTAGAGCTCCTTGCTCATGCAAAGTGATCCGTCGTGGCTCCACCATGTATGGTTCACCTGTAGGATGCAAAGATGTATTAGTAGTGCCAACAGAAGAATAGGAAGTAGCGGACTCCAAGTCACTCTCGGTACTGCCTAGTGATTCGGTATGTTCTTCAAGAGAGGCCGAAGTACTAGCCGTATAATCCAACCGCCGTCTAGCTTGCCGAGTGTGTAACAAAGTTCTTTCAATCTCAGGGTCAAACTCAGCTAAGCTAGAATTCAGTTGAGACCGAGTCATCAAACTTAGGAGTCATAGCACATAAACAAAAGAAATCTAAACTAAAGCTAAGTATTGAAAGAAAGTAAACTATCTACAATATTCACATATTCACATAACCAATATCAAGGCATATGTCGCAACCATTCCCCGGCAACGGCGCCAAAAATTTGATGTATCCCAAGGATTACGTCGGAATAGATTTTCTCAATAAAGTCCCGTTGCAAGTATAGCACTATCAACAACAATCCTCGAGTATCAAATTTAGAAAGGGATTTGGTTGTCACAAGTTCAACCCCAATAAAAGTAACCGAAGTATTCAAACCTCGGGTCGTCTCACAAGGAATGGGCAAACATATGCTTCAACATTGGTTAGAAATCTGGGGTTGTAAGTCATGAGCACGAAATTAAAATGAGAATCTTAACAAGTAAGTAATCTTAAAATGCAAGCAACTATTCAAATAACTAAGCGAGATATGAGCAATTCCAAACTAATAGGATAACATTCAATATAATTCTACTCTAAAACTAAATAATATCTATAACTAAGACAAAACAATTAGAATTTGGGTTTTCAAATATGAATAATAAAAGCAACTCTTGGCTAGACATGGGAATTGGGGTCACTATCCTTGTCTAATAACCATATCTTGACAATTATGAGGAACCAAACTCATTAAGTCTACTTCTATACTTGAAGTACGTTAAATGGTTTGGTCAACATCAACCCATAAGGTCTAACCTCACTACTAATTGGCTTAGTAGTAGGTTAGTGTCAATGGTTATCAAATTGACCACTAAGGGTTTCCAAATCATCAAATCCATTAGACCCAATAACTCAAGTTTACCCAATTTCCTTAGCCTAGGCCAAGAGTAAAGAGAACTACTCCATAATCATAGTAAACAATTCATCAAACACATGGTAAGCATTAATAAAAGACATGTTCAAATTGCAATTAAATTGAAATTAACAAGTACCCACTAACAATTATCAACATACAATTACTCAAACAACACAATTAATCATAGAAATCATCAATGTAACATTAACAAGTCAAGATTCACAACATTCATCCAATGGGTATAAAGTGACAATTGACAAGAATTCATAAAACCAACACAAGATCTAAGCAAATTTTTACTAAGGAATTCAAATTAAACTATCAAAACTAGTAATTAACAAGATCCAATTCAGAATTCAACAAGGGAAGATCAAATTAAAACTAGATCTAGAGAGGAACAAGGGTTTCTCTCTCTAGAATAACAAGAACAAAAAAAATAGCTACAAATTATGTCTAAGTGTAAAATGAATGATCCCCCCCTCATTTCCCCCTAGCATCCTTGGGTCTTTTCCATGCAAAAACAGCTTGAATTTGGGCCTAATGAGCCTCAGAAATTGCCAAGCACGATTTCCTTTAATGAAGTCACGTGCTGCTTTCCGCGCGTGCGCGCCATGCGTCCGTGCGCGCCGATTGCTTTCGTGATCCACGCGTGCACGCCAGGTGCGCGTGCGCGTCGGTGGGAATTCTCTGACCCGCGTGGATGCGTCCATCCTTGCGCATCGCTTCCAGCTGTCCTCATCCACGCGTGCGCGTGAAGTTCGCGTGCGCGCCTATGCTGAGTTTTCCAAAATCCAAATCTTCATGTTCCTTCCTCTGGTACATGCTTTCTTTCTCTCTTCTAGGCCATTCTTGCCCTATAAATTCTGAAATCACTCAACAAACACGTCACGGCATCGAATGGTAATAGAAGAGGATCAAAATATAGCAATTTTAAGGCAAAAGAAGCATGTTTTTCATCATGAAGCAATATAAGGAAGAGAACACAAAACCATGCAATTCTTGTGAATAAGTATGAGAAATATTGACAAAACCTCCCAAATTCTATACAATATAAACCACAAAATTGGGGTTTATCAATGTGACCGGGAGGTTGCGAGTTCCCTTTAACACGGAGTTCACACATTCACTAATGTTGGTTGTCATGTGCCCGAACCGTCTACCACTATCCTCGTGTTGGGTCCATTTGTCGTATTCCATCCGGTTGGCCCAGTCACACATTGCCAGATTCTCAGTCCGCATGATGTCAAACCAGTAATAAAACTTTGCTTTTGTTTTTGCGTAGGCAGCATTGACCAACATCCTCCTTGCATCTTTACCTTTAAAGGTAAGGGCAAAATTCACAGCCACATGACGAATACAGTATGCTCGAAAAGCACGTAGAGACAGCGATCCAGTCTCAGGGGCCTCAAGTGCAGCCTTGATGCTATTATGCCTGTCAGAGATAACAAGGATACCCTCCTATGGCGTCACATGCGATCGTAGGTTGGACAAGAAGAATGACCATGACTCTGCATTTTCTCCCTCCACAAGGGCAAAGGCTATCGGGAGGATGTTCGAGTTCCCATCCTGCGCTATCGCCAGCAGCAGCGTGCCTCCATACTTGCCATATAAATGGGTACCGTCAATACTCACGAGGGGCTTGCAATGCCAGAATGCCTCGATGCAAGGTGGAAATGTTCAGAAAAGTCGATGAAAGTACACCGTTGACTCATCTACCTCACCCCCAACTAGAACAGGAGAGGTCTTCAACACAGTAACTGTCCCAGCCATGGTCGACTGTACCCCTAGAATCCAACGTGGCAACTCCGTGTATGACTCTTCCCAATCTCCATATATTTGTGTCACTGCCTTCTGTTTGGCCATCTAAACCTTCCTGTAACTAGGCCTGAAACCGTAATCGGCTTCTGTAGCTTGTTGCAAGACCTTTACCGTAACCGCAGCATCTGCCCTAACCAAGGAAAGAATCCTCGCACAGATAACATGGTAATCCAGCTGACGGTGATCACTAGAAATAGAGGTTGCCAAGCACGTGTGTGGCCCGTTGTACCTCCTAACCTCCCAAGTGTCGTTTCGTTGATGCAGCGCTATGCGAATTAACCAACTGTAACCCTTCCCGAACTCCTTGCATTTTCCATGATACTTCAGATGATCTGATTCGATGACTCTGTACTGAACACCTCAACGGATGCTATAGTCCTTCACACTCAAAACAGCCTCATCTTTATTCTGGAATGATTGCCCAATCTAAAATTCTGTAGAAGAGCCCCCAACTGTAGGACCACCGTCCACCTATTGACCCAGGGCCTCCAAGTTTAGAGTGGAGAAGTGTGGAGGATACTGCTGAGTGCCAGAACTTGAAGGCCCATGCTGTGTATGTGGATTGGCACCTGTGTCATCATCGCTGTCCCCAATGATATCTACAGGCTCCTGGTCAAAGTCATCGTCACACATTGCATTCTCTATTCGATCAGGTTCTCCAAAGCCTTGCACATCATGAATCATGCCACCACTGGTGCTCACCTTATATGCCTGCTCACAGACCCCTGGATTCTCCAAAGGTACAGAACCAACAACCTCTGTTCGATCTAAATCAGCCGCGAATAAAGGGGATGCGACCAGCGGAACGGATGGTCTGACCGCAGGCATTGAACTAGACGCACCTCCCGCGATAGTCAAGCTATGAACTGGAGCTGATGCCGCAGAACTATCGACACCAACCTCCAACTTTACGAACAACTCGTGTATTCTGACCTCCGGAAAACTCCTAACAAAATGAAACAGAACCCTAATATCTTCATCAGCCGCTAGCACAAAGGTACCATACTTAACACCGATCGAGACAACTGCGATGGGAATCTTGTAGAATAGCTTTTTCACCCACTTGCTACCAAATATCCCAAGCTTCTGCAAGATGCTGTTCTTCAAATCTGACAAAGTGCTTGATGAACTGATGAAAACACTCAGTGGTTCTCTGTCAGTGAACTTCACACTAGATTTTTTGCTTCTTTGGATTTTCCCAGAGCAATGCACTAAGACAAGAAAACTCTCTTCCTCACTTGCCATTGTGACAATAATCTCTTCACCAGCTTGAATCTCACTCACATTTATATAGAATTTCTCTCCTCATAAACCGTTGCTGCTTACAAGGTTTTATGTACATTTGCCTCCCTTAGTAAACTGTGGTAGCTTGCCATGGTTTATGACATATTTCATTCACAAGTAAACCGTGCCTAGTAGCCATGGTTTATGTATTAATTTGAAACTATGGTTGGCTCCAACGGTTTACATAAAAATTAAAATACACATGAACGTAAGAAGTTTCTGGTTTATGTATATACGTAAAGCATTCACTCAATTTATTTAATTAAGTACATTGCCTGAAATTCTAGATCAACACTAATCCTCTCACATCAGTTACCTTGTTAAGTGCTCGATAGTCCATGCATAGTCTCAACGAACCATCATGCTTCTTTTGGAACAAGACTGGTGCGCCATAAGGTGCCTTCGATGGACGGATGAATCCAGCATCTAGCAAATCCTTGAGTTGCTTCTTCAACTCCTCAAGTTCTGGTGGTGCCATCCTATAAGGTGTTGAAGCAGGCGGCTTTGCTCCTGACTCCAATTCAATCTTGTGGTCCACCTTCCTCCTAGGTGGTAGTTATTTTGGCAACTTGGGAGGCATCACATCCTTATTTTCTTCAAGGACTTCCTTGATTTCGGGAGGAATGTCTTCTCTTTTAGGTGTTGACTCCTCTTGTAACAGAGCCAAATATGTAATCTCTCCCTTCTTGAATCCTTTCTTGAGTTGCATAGCAGAGAGCATCGGTGATCCTCCAACTTTAGAGACTGTAGGGACCATGCATGGAGACCCTTTCTCCATGACGCATACTATGTCATAGTATGGCACAGGTATTATATTTGCCTTCCTTTGCAAATCAAGCCCGATGACTATTTTGAAATTGTCTATGGGTGCTACTGAGAAATTCACAAGGCCCTTCCAAGAACCAAGAGTCATCTCAACCCCTTTTGCTACTCCCTTAAGGGGTTCACCCTTGGTATTCACGGGTTTGAACCAACCATTCTTTTCGGTGATTTTCAACCCAAGCCTCTTTGCTTCATCAGGCGTGATGAAGTTTTGTGTAGCACCAGTGTCGATCATAGCCATGACAGGTTTTTTATTGATGAAGGCTTTGACATACATCAAGCCTTTCTTTTCTGCAGTGCTTGCCTCTTTTCCCTTTACAGCATTTATGAGTTGGATAGATCCAACATACTCATTTACTTGAGTTTGGGCCTCTCATTCCTTGGCGATAGATGCCAGAGTCCCTAGCTTGGGTGAGTCCCTAGCTTGGGTCCGTCCTTCATTTGGTGTGGTCCCTTGCACACGAAGTATCCTCCTTTGGGCACAAAAGCCTTCTTGTCCTCGTACTTTTTCTTTGAAGAATATTTTCCTTCCTTCTTGGTTGAGAAACTCTTCCCCTTGTCTCCCCCACCTTTAGTAGAACTAGGCTTGGAGGAAGACTTAGGTTTAGAGTCTCTCCTATGATATTCAGTGAGTGATTCGACCACCACGATGGCCTCATCAACATCCTTAACATTCCTTCTTTATAGTTCTTGCTTTGCCCAAGGTTTGAGTCCATCAATGAAGAAGAACAATGCATCATCTGATGCTAAGTTGGGGATTTGAAGTGTGAGAGTAGTGAACTCTCTTACGTAGTCGCTAATCGTACTCTTGTGCTTCAACTCCCTCAACTTCTTCCTTACTTCATAAACCACATTCTCAGCGAAGAATTGTCTTTTCAACTCTCTTTTGAAATCTTCCCATGTGGCTATCTTGCAAGTACCATTTTTTATATCTACGCACTTTCTCCTCCACCACAAAGTAGCATTATCAGAAAGGTAGAGAGCTGCAGTGCGTACCTTTATTGCTTTTTCAACCACCCCTTGGCCTTCAAAGTACCTCTCTATTTGTCATAGGAAGTTCTCCACCTCGCGAGCGTCCCTTACGCCCTTGAACTCCTTTGGCATGGGGAGATCAATCTTTGTCGTCTCCCTTATAACTTCCTCAAATAGTTTTAAGGAATTCTCAAGCTTCTCTTCGATCTGGAGCATGCTTTCTTTGAAAGTATCTAGTTCTCCTAATACGTGAGCCTCGAGGGTCTCCTTATCATGTTCTATTCTTTGAAAACGCTCATCCATAGAGGATAAAACATTCTCAAATATAGAAACTCTCTCTTCTAAGAAGTTAGGGTTCTTACCTCTAGGCTCACTTGAAGAGCGAACCTTCTTGGTTTCCTATTGAGAAGGAATAGTATCCATTCTCCTTTGAGACTCAACATGCTCCGTGGTTACTGTAACACCCTAATTACCCTAAGCATTACCTCCAACTGTAAAGCAAAGGTTAATCAAAGGTTACGACAATTCTAAAGGCTTATATATATTTATATATAGAAGAAAATAATATATTCTAGAAGCCCGATGAAGGATTAAGCTCAAAGATAGATTTGTAAAAGCGCGAAACGTTCA
>NC_029786.2:63480639-63482060 GCF_000816755.2 Arachis ipaensis
AAATAATATATTCTAGAAGCCCGATGAAGGATTAAGCTCAAAAACAGAGTTACAAAAGTGCGAAACATTCACACAAAGCTAATGCACAAGACACAAGGTATAGATGTCAAAGAATGGAACATATATATATATAAAAGTATAATAATCATAAGACAACTAGCCGCAGCTTGCAGAGTTTAAGCCGACTAGTTATAAACAGAAAAATACAGAGTTTTGGAGATAAAACAGCTTATACAACCTGTCTCTCAAATAAGCCTCTAAGGCCATAAAGGTAATTATACAAAGAGATGTTAGAGTAACTATAACAAAGAAAAATAGAAATAAACCAAGGAGGAACCATACTCCGCTCTGTCACCATATCCGCAATCCCACCGAAGTGGATTTGTAGCCTGCGTTTGAAAAATAACAACAAAGTATGGAATGAGAACCAGAGGTTCTCAGTATGGTAACAATGCTCAATATGTAAGATGTAAGGTTCTGGGATGCCGAAGGCAATCCTAGAACTTTACATCGAAGACGGATATTCAAGCTTAGAGTGAAATAATAAATAAAGAACTTAAACCATAAACCATAAGCAGGGTTATCTAACTTAGGGGATTTCTAACTAGAACTAGTCACACCGCTGTATCCCACAGCCTTCGCCACCCCAAACTCCGTGCGATCCCATCGCCACCACCTACCTAACCTCCTCAGCACCAGGCAATCACAAATAATGCAAGAAAGTAATACACAGGTAGTAATAATATATAACAAGTAATTCAAGAAACAAGTAAGCATGTTATACAATTAAGCAAACTCAAGTAATCAAAGCAAATAAACACTTAAGAGATGCATATGATGAATGTTTATCTTATTGGCTCGTGATATCACTTGTCGGTCCGTAAATGCCAACCCGACACATCCTCCCAGATGTAGCCTTTTCTGCCACGCCAGAGATATAGTGTCCTGCACACTCATGCAGTAGCGAATCTGCTACGTCAGAGATATAGTGCCCAGCACACTCAAGCAGTAGGGAGTCTACTACATCAGGGATATAGGCCCCACACACTTCATGCAACAGAAAAGGAAATAACCACAACAAATCATGTAGCAGAAGAATCTGCTACGCCAGTGATATAGGCCCTGCACACTCTCAGCATCATATACTAATGTAGCAGAAGAATCTGCTACGCCAAGGATATAGGCCCTGCACACTCACAACATCATATACTCATGCAGCAGAAGAATCTGCTACGCCAGGGATATAGGCCCTACACACTCTCATGTAATCCAATAATTTCATCATTACCACTCCGAGTCCTCAACTCATGTCAACCACTGTCCACTGACCTCAAAACATCACCAGTCATCACCATTTCTCATCTCAAAACACTTTCATTTATCAATTCTCAGCATTCTAAGGATATAGTGCCTGACACTCT
>NC_029786.2:63482177-63492733 GCF_000816755.2 Arachis ipaensis
TAACCATCATCAGTTTCTCAACTCATTGTCAATAGCCACCAAGTTCAATACTCTTCCTTCTCTCTCAACCAAACTCATCCTCAATACACCAGAAACCTAAACCTCCATTTGCTAACTTTTCAAAGTAAAACCCAAATCGAATCTCCTAGGACCTTTCCCATGTTTTGATACCCAAAACTAAGCTCAAAAGTCTTAAATAGGTGTCACAGAAGTTTACAAGCTTGTTGGAAAGGTGAAACAGTTAAAAACAGAAGTTTAGTTAGAAAACAAGGCGTGTGCGTATGCACAATGGTGTGCGGGCGCACGCCCAAGGAATTTTTCAAAGTGTGCGTATGCATAGAGGTGTGCGTACGCACAGGTACAAACTTTTATAATTCTGTTCACTCGCACAAGGTGTGCTAGCACCCCAACAGACTGCCTTTCCCAACGTGTGCGTGTGCACAGGGTTATGCGTGCGCACAGGTTGTAAATCTTTATTGGTTATGTGCGCGCACAGGCTGTGCTAGCGCTGCCAACATGAAGCCTTCCCCTGTGTGTGTGTACGCACAGAGCTATGCGTGTGCACAGGTTCGAAAAATCCCAGGGGTGTGCGTGCGCACCAGGCTGTGCGTGCGCACATACCAGAAATCACAAAATTCTGCAACTTTACAAAATTTCAGATTTTGATACCAAACTTTGAATGATGATAACTTCCTCTATAGAAATCCAAATTTTACGAACTTTATATCAATTTGAAGATTTTTCAATGAAATTTAATTCTAAACAAATTTCAACTAATTCTGAAAATCGAAGCTTGAGTTATGATCCATCAAAGTTCACCAAAAATCTATTTTTACCAAAAACCTTAAAAACTTATTTTC
Source organism: Arachis ipaensis (assembly GCF_000816755.2). NCBI lineage: Eukaryota > Viridiplantae > Streptophyta > Magnoliopsida > Fabales > Fabaceae > Arachis > Arachis ipaensis. Next base: position 63,483,038 of record NC_029786.2, read on the forward strand.
ACCAAAACTCTCATTTCGAAACCAAATTATCCACAATCAAATTACTACCAAAACAACACAAAGTCCATACCACTCATTTCTCAAACTTAATCATCAATAATCTCCCATTTATATTAATCCACACCATCAAAATCATTAAGCTCCAACATAGAGAATCATCATAAACACTCCTAATTCTTCCTCATTCCTCAATAACGTTTTCATGATTTATTATCTCTCATCAACAATACCAAAAACTCTCAACAACCATAATAATTCTCAACATATAATATCTCAATTTATCAACTCCTTAAACACTCATCTCCAATTATCAACAACATTAATATTCATCATCAATCATCAACCATATCAACAAACCCTCATCAACAACAATGAATCTGACATTCATCATCAAACTTCATAATCATTAAAAATACCAACAGTCATCATCAAATCATATAATCATTATTATTATTATTCTAATTCCTTCCACACAACACCACTACAACATCAATCAATCCACATCAACAACACCAATCATCAATTTTCTCATCAACATCATAATCAAATTCTAGGATTTGGATCCTCTAAATTATAAGTTTCACTTTAGAGAGTAAAGTTTGATCTCTCACTATTGAATGGTTTCTCTCTCATGTTTTCTCTTGGTCCTACCTATGAAATAAATGGTAAGAGATCAAACTTTACTCTCTAAAGTGAAATTCAAAATTTAGAAAATCCAAATCCCAAATTCTAATATACACAACTCATAAAATCTTCATCACAACTCACATGCCACATACATAATTCAATCCCATCTTAAGGTCAACTAGTCTAAGTGTCCAGAAACATTACATATTACATAAAGAAAACTGAAACCATAACTTGGCAGATTTCCAATATGCACAAATCACCATTTTGAGTCCAAACAAGCTTCCAAAAGCCAAGCCAACTCTAACAAGCACCAAAACTCAAGCTAGCATCACATATATCACCAAAATCAAAACCTAGAAACCACAACATACAACACCACAAGGGTTTACGAGTAACTTTACCTTGTCCAAAGAGGATTAGGGAAATTTTCAATATTACCCACTACTAGAGATCACCTAAACAAGCAAAACCACAAAATCTACTCAAAAATCAAACCCCCAAAAATGCAGAAGTTAGGGCAGGAAACTGGTGCTTAAGCTTCGAGATCTTACCAGCAAAACCTAGATAGAAAGGAAGAGCTCGGTGAGAGCTTTGCGTGGTCACAAACGGCTCGTTAATCGGAGTTCAGTAGCTCAAGTTATTGCTCCCGGAAGGTGGAGGTGAATAGTGACAATGGGGTTTCACCCCCACCATCACCATACCCGAGCTCTCTCTCTTTCTTCCCAACAAAATGAGTTTAAAACTCATTAAACACACATATATATGTTGGACCTTTGCCCCGGTCCAACCCGTTAGCAGTTTTAGCCCGTTTGGCCCACTTTGGGCCAAAACCTTTAAGATTAGTGTCTGGTTTTCAATTCTAAATTATTTTTATCCTTTCAAAACAATAAATCAACTTTTAAAATCTTACTTTCCAAAATACATGGTACTGGACAGAATAGAGCTGGTACTGCCAGCTTAAACGCCAGTACGAGTTTTCGAAAAAGAATCATTTTCCAACTCAGAAAATTCATTGAAATCAAATTTCACCCTTTTATTTTTAAATTAAAACTTCTAAATTTTGAATCTATTCTGGGCACTAAAATTATTATTTTTATTAAAACGGTTTTACATGAAAAACTCGGGTTCTTACATTCTCCCCTCCTAATAAAAATTTTCGCCCTTGAAAATCCGAATCACGCGATATATCCTCCTCAAAGCATTTTACCGTGTCGATGTTCTCTCTCGCCTTCCGCTGCGTCACTCTGATTCTTGTCATTAAGTATCCGAAATTTTCCTTAAAACAAATACCAATTTTTGTAACATTTTTCCAAAACCTTCAAAACAAGTTTATTCTAAACCAGTTCATTGTTAAAACTTTCTCAAAAGAGTAAAAAAATCGTTTACTCGGAAGTCGGTTACCTTAAATCATGATTTTCTTAAATAAAAACCTTTCAAATTGAATCCTTTTCGGTAAGATAAATTGGAAACCAAATTCGCAAATGAACAGAATCATAGAACTCACTTTTTCTTTTAAATCATATCATTAAATAAAAATTCCGACTTACTTTCAAAACCAAATCATTCAGACCAAAGTTTCAAACCAAATTTTCAAAATCATTCTAAGCTTTAAAACTTTTTCAACAGGAGTCAAGACCATACCAGTTAGAAACTGAAAATCTTAAGTAAAAATCGCAAAGGAAACAGTCAGTTGTTCTGTTGCCACCAGTGTTGAGCCTCATCCGTCAACTGATATGTCGCAACTCCACGAACTGGTTTTCCGGAACATGTTGAGCTCGTAACACATAGGGTAGGTTAGCCATCCACTACCCAATAATTAACGTGATCGACCTCATCCGTGAGTTGCCATTCGGGTTTCATTTTCCACACCAAACAATCGATATCAGGGTGATCAGTCTCAATATCTTAGGCTTAGTGCTTCAATTATCCCCAAAGGCACTCGCAAACAAGCATGCTATACAATATCAAGTAGATAACTGGCAGCCAGAATTGTTGTCGGTAAGGAATTTTACAAAATATTTATGATGAGCGGATAATTTATACGCTTTTTGGCATTGTTTTTAGTATGTTTTTAGTATATTTTAGTTAGTTTTTATTATGTTTTTATTAGTTTTTATTCAAAAATCACATTCCTGGACTTTACTATGAGTTTGTGTATTTTTCTGTGATTTTAGGTATTTTCTGGCTGAAATTGAGGGACCTGAGCAAAAATCTGATTTAGAGGCTGAAAAAGGACTACAGATGCTGTTGGATTCTGACCTCCCTGCACTCGAAATGGATTTTTTGGAGCTACAGAAGCTCAATTGGCGCGCTCTTAATTGCGTTGAAAAGTAGACATCCTGGACTTTCCAGCAATATATAATAGTCCATACTTTTCCCGAGATTTGATGGCCCAAACAGGCGTTCCAAGTCAGCATAAAAATTCTGGCGTCAAAACGCCAGAACTGGCATAAAAGCTGGAGTTAAACGCCCAAACTGGCACAAAAGCTGGTGTTTAACTCCAAGAAAAGTCTCTACATGTGAAAGCTTCAACGCTCAGCCCAAGCACACACCAAGTGGGCCCCAGAAGTGGATTTCTACACTAACTATTCTAGCTTACTCATTTTCTGTAACCCTAGGTCACTAGTTTATTATAAAAACTACTTTTAGTGATTCATTTGGTACCTCATGACACTTTACACGTTTCATATTGTATTTCTGATGGCATAAGTCTCTAAACCCCATGGTTGGGGGTGAGGAGCTCTGCTGTGTTTTGATGAATTAATGTAATTACTACTGTTTTCCATTCAATCACGCTTGTTTCTATTCTAAGATATTCACTCGCACTTCAACTTGATGAATGTGATGATCCGTGACACTCATCACCATTCTCAACCTATGAACGCGTGCTTGACAACTACCTCCATTCTACCTTAGACTGAGTGCATATCTCTTAACCTCCTGATTCATATCAGAGTCTTCGTGGTATAGGCTAGAATTATTGGCAGCCATTCCTGAGATCCGGAAAGTCTAAACCTTGTCTGTGGTATTTTGAGTAGGATCTGGGAAGGGATGACTGTGACGAGCTTCAAACTCATGAGTGTTGGGCGTAGTGACAGACGCAAAAGGATCAATGGATCAAAGGTGTGATTGTGATTTCGTGCACCAAGTTTTTGGCGCCGTTGCTGGGGATTGTTCGAGTTTGGACAACTGACGGTTTATCTTGTTGCTTAGATTAGGACTAATTTATTTTTGTTGGTTTAGAGTCACTAATTTGAGTCTTTTATTTGAGTTTAGTTTCATATTTTAAGTTTGGTGTTAATTGCATGCTTGTATTTTATTTCAATTTTTCGAATTTGCATGTTCTTAGTTCTTTCTTGATCTTTAAAACTTCTAAGTTTGGTGTCTTCTTTGTGTTTTCCTTTAAAATTTCAAAAATTTGTGTTTGATTTTCTAAAAATTTTAAGTTTGGTGTCCCTTGTGCTTTTATTTACTTAAAAATTTTTCAAAAATTTATTTTTGGTGTTCATCTTGATCTTCAAAGTGTTCTTGGTGTTCATCTTGACATTCAAAGTTTTCTTGTTTGTTCTCTTTGTTTTGATCTAAAATTTCTGAGTTTAGTGTCATTTTGTTGTTTTTCTCTTTCCTCATTAAAATTCAAAAATTAAATAATATCTTTTCCCTATTTTACTCATAAATTTCAAAATTTTGCATTAAATTAGTCAAAGATTTTCAAAATCATATCTTTTTTTTAGTCAAGTCAAAATTCTAATTTCAAAAATTGATCTTTTCAAATCTTTTTCAAAAATTAAATCTTTTTAATTTCTTCAATCATATCTTTTCAATCATATCTTTTTTTTTTTATAAATTGCAATCATATCTTTTCAATCATATCTTTTCCAAAATAATGTTCAATCATATCTTTCTAATTGCTAATTCCAAAATCTTTTTAATTAATTAATTAATTTAGTTTTCAATTTGCTTGTATTTCATTTTTTTCTAATTTTCGAAACTTTTATTTTATCTTCTATTTATTTTGTTTTATTTTATTCGGTTACTTTTAATTAAATAAAATAAAAAAATAAAAAATATAGTTTATTTGCAATTCATATCAATTCCCTTTTCTCCATCATGGACATAAGTGGAAATGAACAGTCCAGAAGGACTCTGGGGTCATATGCTAACCCCATTACAGCTGCATATGGGAGTAGCATCTGTATACCTCCCATCTAGGGCTGGAAGTGAGTCAAGTCAGCTCATGAGCTAGCTCGAGCTCGACTCGTTAATAACTCGATAAGCTAAGCTCGTGAGCTAGTGAGCCAAGCTTGAGCTTGGAATTGAGCTCATAAATTAAATGAGCCGAGCTTGAGCTTGGATAAGCTCAGCTCATTAGCTCGTGAGCTGACTCGATTATATATATAATTATTAATACACATATCTTATATGCATTTAATCTATATTTTTAATATATTTAATATTTTATATTTAATTTTTACATATAATTTTGATGTAGGACATAAATAAAAAATTTATAATTTAATGATAGATAACAATATATAAAATTGATCTTTTTAAATATTTTATAAAATATATAAGTTATAATTTATTGATATAGAATTATAGATTATGTATTATGTTTCTATTATTTGAGCCAGCTCGTGAGCTTTCGGTGAGTTGAGCTTGAGCTTAAGAAATAGGCTCGATTATTAATGAGCCAAGTCGTGAGCCAAGCTCAATTTTTGTGAGTCGAGCTTGAACTTGGTCTAGCTCGACTCAGCTCGGCTCACTTCCAGCCCTACTCCCATCAAAGCAAGCAGCTTTGAGCTAAATCCTCAGCTCATCATCATGGTGCAGCAAAATTGCCAGTATTCCGGTCTTCCACAGGAAGAACCTACTGAGTTTCTGGCACAGTTCTTACAAATTGCTGACACAGTACGTGATAAAGAAGTGGATCAGGATGTTTACAGATTATTACTGTTTCTATTTGCTGTAAAAGATCAAGCTAAGAGGTTGTTAAACAACCAACCCACAGCAAGCATAAAAACATGGAGACAGTTATCAGACAAATTCCTGAATCAATTTTACCCTCCAAAAAGAATGACACAGCTGAGGCTGGAAATCCAAGACTTTAAACAAGAGGATCATGAATCCCTTTATAATGCCTGGGAGAGGTATAGAGGGATGCTAAGGAAATGCCCCTCTGAAATATTTTCAGAGTGGGTACAGTTAGACATCTTTTACTATGGAAAGAGCTCAAACGTCTCTAGACTACTCAGTTGGTGGATCTATACATATGAGAAAGACGATTGAAGAAGCTCAAGAATTCATATATACGGTTGCTAGAAATCAACATTTGTACTCAAGCAGTGAGTCCTCTATAAAAGAAGAGGCTAGGGTAGTAACTACTGATCCTAATCCTCAAGAACAGATTGTTGAACTTAATCAGCAATTACTCCTTATGATAAAACAATTAGCAGAATTCAAAGAGATGCTCCAAGACACTAAAAATGCTAACAAGAATATAGAAGTACAATTGAATCAGACAAGACAGCAGCTATCTAAACAGATAACAGAAGACTGCCAAGCCGTTTAACTAAGGAGCGGGAAGACATTGAATAATACAGCTCAAAGTAGCAGAAAGCCAAGAAAGGAACAAATGACAGAGGATGATGTTGTGGTTTATCTTGTGCTTATTTTGCGGGATTTTATCAACTTTTCTCACATTTATTCACTGAAATAGCATGGTTTTGTAATTCTCCCTTAAATTGTGCTTAAATGTGAAAACATACTTTTTAGGCCCTAAAATAGCTAAATTTAATTCACTTTAATTCCATTCGATGCCTTGATATGTTTGTTGAGTAATTTCAGGTTCATAAGAAAAGTATTGGATGGAAGAAGTGAGGAGAAAAGCATGCAAAAGGGGAAAACTCATAAAGAAATGAAGGAACCGTAAAGCTGTCAAGCCTGACCTCCGCGCACACAATTGGCCATAACTTGAGCTACAGAGGTCCAAATGAGACGGTTCTAGTTGCGTTGGAAAGCTAACATCCGGGGCTTCGAAATGATATAAAATTTGTCATATGTTGCTTCGCGTTCAGGGGCGCGCACGCGCACTTTGCGCGTGCGCGCCGATGCTGCTTGGCCCACTAAAGATGAAATCGCCCCCAGCGATTTCTGAAGCACTTTGGGCCCAACCTAACTCATTTCTGATGCTATTCAAGCCAAGGATTGAAGGAGAGTCAACACACTTAGTCATAGTTTTAGTTTTCATCATGTTTTAGGAGTAGAATTCTAGAGAGAGAAGCTCTCTCCTCTCTCTAGATTTAGGATAGAAATTAGGATAGGGTTATGATAATCACTCTCAAATTTCTCTTTTAATTCTTATTTTGATTTCAATTCTCTTCATGTTTTAGTGTTCTATTGTCTTTGATCTTGTAGTTTCTCTTGTTAATTTCTTGTTTTGCTCTCTTTTATGTTTGAGAGCTCAATTACCTATGTCTAGCCAAGAGTTCTTTCATTTCTTTTATAAGTTCTTGTTATTTTACTTTCTTGTCATTTATATTTTCTTGTCAAATTCCAAATCAACCCCCCTTGCATTTTCTTAGCCAATAATTAAACACTTCATTGCAACTCTTCGTGAGACGACCCGGAGTCTTAATACTCCGGTTAATTTTCATTGGGGTTTGTTACATGTGACAACCTAAAATTTAATTTGATGTGAGAGTTGTTTGTTGGTTTGGGCTATACTTGCAACGGAATTCTTATTTCTACAAGAGAAATTCTAGACCCACAATAATTCTCTCTATCAAATTAATGGCGCCGTTGTCAGGGAGTTGCAATGGTGTTATATTGTTGGCTATTGTGAATATTGTGAATATGTTTGCCTTTTGCTTATTTGTTAGTTTTTGTTAGCCTTAGGACTAGTTGCTTATTTTTGTTAGCTTTTGTTTTTATTTGCTATCATGAATTCTCATCACTTTGGCTATGAGTTTGGCTCAAATTATGTTGTAGGAAATGGGAACTATAATGACAATATGCATCAAGGATGGAACAATCAAAGGTGGGAGGAGCCTCAAGGGATTGATCAACCTTCTTGGCAACAACAACCTCTGGATTCTTATGGGTATAACTCTCATCCTAATGCATATCAATCTAATGGATATGGTGACCCTTATTATGATTGTCAACAACCACCACCATATGCCTATGAACTACCTCCTCAACATAATTTTGAACCACCTTACTCACAAGCCCCTTTTCACCAAACACCTCCATATGACCCCAACCCATATCCACCATACCAACCACCTTATGATCCATATGAACCATATGAAGAACCACCCCAATTCCACCACCTCACTACCCTTACCAAGATGAATCACCTCCCATGTATGATAACTTTCAACCACATAATGAATTTCCCTTTCCACCACAACCCTCCAAGGAGGAACACCCACATCCATCCATCCAAGAGTCAATGGATCGTCTCAAGGAAGAAATGGATCGACTTCAAGCAATAATCCGTCAAAAGGAGCAAGAGGAAGCCCAAAGGAGGAATTATGAAGCTATTGAGGCTAACCTTACCAAAATTAAAGCCAACTTAGACTCATGGGACTCATGCAACAAGCAAGGCATCTCCACGGATGAGTGTGAGAAATCAACCGAAGAAAGGAGCATGAAGGAGATTTTAGAATCTCAACATGAGGACAAGTAGATGGGGTATGTCTTACAACAAGTGGTGGAGGGAGAGATTGTTGAAGAAGAAGAAGTGGTTGAAGAGTTAGAGGAAGTTGAACAAGAGGTGGATTCCAAGTTTGAGAACACTTCCACACCAAGTGACATTGTTGATGATTTTGTGGAAGTTGTTGAACCTTCTTCCAATGAGTTTGAATTTGGTGTTGAGGAGGATAATGCGCAACCTCCAAGGCATAGTATGAATGATAAAAGATTGGAAGAGGATGATCAAGAGGCAAGCTCCACCAATGAAGAATGTGTGGAAGAAGTTGGTGGGCAAGGAATTGAAGTTGAAAAAGCTTGCCAAGAGGTGGAGGTAGTCAAAGAAGAGCACAAGGGAATGGAACTTACAAGACCATTGGAGATGTCCCTTCCTAAGTCACCATCCAATATAACATTCAAGTGGGTAAAATCCTTATCTCTAAGCTTTAATTTCTCACTTGAATATGGTTTGATTGAGACGGATGGACAACTTAGAGCTCTTTGTGGAGTTAAGAATAGGAGAGAATTGGTTGGTGGTAGGCATTACAATCCAAGGTTCATTATGGTTGAGTCATCAAGGTTTAAGTACAATGGTTGGTGTAGAACCATATTGCATGGGTCTAGGAGAATGTTTGAATGCTCAATTGAGAATTCACAAGTCTTGTCACCCGGATTTAACTATGGTAGTCAACGAGAAGATGGGTGCAAGAACAAGGTTTGGGACTGATGAGCGGATATTTTATACGCTTTTTGGGGATAATTTCATATAGTTTTGAGTATGTTTTAGTTAGTTTTTAGTTTATTTCCAGTTGTTTTTAGGAAAAATTCATGTTTCTGGACTTTACTATGAGTTGTGTGTTTTTCTGTAATTTCAGGTATTTTTCTGGCTGAAATTGAAGGAGCTGAGCAAAAATCTGATTCAGGCTGAAAAAGGAAAAAGGATGCTGTTGGATTCTGACCTCCCTCCAGGGACCCCGGAATCCATTTCAACATTCAACACTCTTGGGGCCTTGTCATCTACCTAAGCTTACTTGAAGGCCTTGTGCGCCTAAATCATCCAAACAATTGCATCAAAGTCTTGCAAAATTTCATGAGAAATCTTCCATTCATAGCATTCAAGTAATATAACTAAAAACTCATGGAATTTGCATCAAAATCTTCATGTTAAATGATTTAAGACAAGCATGACTATTTGGCCCAAATGATTACTTAAGGCTCAAGAAAATGCATAAAACAACTAAAAATAAAAGAAAAAGGCTAGTGAAACTAGCCTAAGATGCCTTGGCATCATACCTCTCCCAGGCGTTATAGGACATTCATAACTTTAAGACATAGATACTAACTACTAATGATCATGTAATAAGACACAAA
>NC_029786.2:63493243-63493374 GCF_000816755.2 Arachis ipaensis
CACAACAAGTAATTTTTAATTTATGCTCTACTGGTTACTCACAATTCAATTGATAAACAGAATTGACTTCCTGACTAAGATTTACAAGATAACCATAGATTGCTTCAAACCAACAATCTCCGTGGGATTCG
>NC_029786.2:63501172-63501745 GCF_000816755.2 Arachis ipaensis
TAATATTTTGGTTGTTGGTTTGTTTCATTAGATTTGTGTCTTAAGTTTGTAGCTTAGTTGTTGAGTTTATTCAGTAGTTTAACATGTTGAATAAGGCTTTTATGGTGTTTGGATAGCTGTTTGGAGGTTTGGAATGCTTGGATTGGTGCAAGAACATGAAAAATTTTTGAAAAACAGAGCACCATCCACGCGTACGCGCACTGCGCGTGTACGCGCGCCTCAAGCATTTTCGATCATCCACGCGGACGCGCCATGTACGCGTACGCGTGGATGCAAAGATTTCACCTCCAAGCCAAATTCCAGAGAGTTGTGCCTAACTTGCACCTACTTTGTGCGCGAGGCACAAACCAACTCGCGCGTGCGCACATCTGGCGCGTACGCGTCCATAAGCCAATTGCACAATGCACGCGGTCCTGGTATAAAAACCATAGAGTTGTGCCACTCTTGTGCCTATTCTGTGCCTGCCACCCGTGCGTGCGCGCACTTTGCGCGTCCGCGCCGGTAAAAAAAAAAAGAGTTTTTTTTTCCCTCTTCCATTCTCTTTTGCCCATTGCATTCGTATACTTCCACTCT
>NC_029786.2:63501868-63504980 GCF_000816755.2 Arachis ipaensis
TTATTTTGGTGCCTCTTGACTTGTTTGATATTAGTTAATATGCCTTTGCTTGAATTGTTTACTCACTTACATGCGTAGCTACCATGTAGTGAGAACCTTACTCTTATTTGGCATTAGCCCCGCCTATGTTCTAATTGCTTTCATATCTTTGATATAGGCTTAATTTTCTTTCTTTTTCTTTCCTTTTAGGTTGGCCACCAAGAAAGAAAGGATTGGAAGGAAGCTTCTAAGTGGGGCAACAAACAACTTCACTCGCACAACCTTTTTAAGAAACTCATCAATTGTAGTAACCCGTCCACTTTGCTCTTCCTTGCATGCACCGAGGACGGTGCAAATTTCTAAGTGTGGGGAGGTCGTCCGACCGATCTCCATGGGTAAAAATTTCCTTTCAACACCAATTCTTAATTTTTGTCCTTGTTAGTTAGTTGTTGCATTGCATGATAGGTTGCATGTTAGTTAGAAATTGTACATATTTTACCACTTCTTTTTATGTTAGGACTACTTGGTTAGGGTGATGATTTCTTTTCCAAGAAAAATTATTTTTAGGGTACCCTACCAATTTGAAAAAAAAAATTTCTTGTTGAACTTGCTTGAAGAATTTATTTTGGAACATGGTTTTTGAGCTAAGAACACAAGCATGTGAGTTTTGAGCCTAATTGTGTGGTCACATCTTATAACCACTTATTTTCATTCTTGTGTGCATTATTCTCTTTCTATGATTGTAATCTTTGATTTGTTTGATTCTCTATGTCCATTATTTTGTGTATTCATGCATTTATATGATTGAGGCCATTGTTTCATTAGCTCACTTACCCAAATAGCCTTACCTCTTATCATCCATTGTTAGCCAATTTAAGCCTATGATTAACCCATTTGTTCTTAATTTAGCACATTACAAGCCTTAAAGTGAAAAACAATAAATGTCCTTTATTTGGATCTTTGATTAGCTTAGGCTAGTGTGTGTGTGTGTGTGTATCATTCAAGTGTGGGAAGTCTTGGGACATTGGGTGAATAAAAGGGTAGTTTTGCATCCTTACCTTAACCCTAGCCCCATTACAACCTATGAAAAGTCCTCATGATAATTGTGTGCATGCATGAAATAAATGTTGATTGTTAGATGAAAAACAAATCTTGGAAAGCATGATTAGGAGAGCATTGAGAGAATCGACCCTATACACTTGAGTGGCTAGAGTGCAAACATTTCCAGTGAGGGTTCGATGCTCAACTCCATGATTCCCGGCTTTCATGAGCGTTCCTCTTGCAAGTCTACTTGAACTTCATTTTTATACTTGAATTGGTAGGATTCATGAGTCGTCATATGACCTTAGCCCTACCCATTTATACGTGCTCTTGGAGGATTGATTTATTTTTAACCAAGTAGGTAGAATCATTTTGCATTTAGTTGCATTCATATAGTTTAGGTTGCATATAGTTTATTTACATTGAATAAATGTTGATACCCTTTGTTCTCTCTTGATTTTAGCATGAGGACATGCTTAGTTTAAGTGTGGGGAGATTTGATAAACCCCGATTTTGTGGTTTATCTTGTGCTTATTTTGGGGGATTTTATCAACTTTTCTCACATTTATTCACTGAAATAGCATGGTTTTGTAATTCTCCCTTAAATTGTGCTTAAATGTGAAAACATGCTTTTTAGGCCCTAAAATAGCTAAATTTAATTCACTTTAATTCCATTCGATGCCTTGATATATTTCTTGAGTAATTTCAGGTTCATAAGGCAAGTATTGGATGGAAGAAGTGAGGAGAAAAGCATACAAAAGGGGAGAACTCATGAAGAAATGAAGGAACCGTAAAGCTGTCAAGCCTGACCTTCACGCACTCAATTGGCCATAACTTGAGCTACAGAGGTCCAAATGAGACAGTTCTAGTTGCGTTGGAAAGCTAACATCCGGGGCTTCAAAATGATATAAAATTTGCCATATGTTGCTTCGCGTTCAGGGGCGCGCACGCGCACTTTGCGCGCGCCCGCCGATGCTGCTTGGCCCACTAAAGATGAAATCGCCCCTAGCGATTTCTGAAGCACTTTGGGCCCAACCCAACTCATTTCTGATGCTATTCAAGCCAAGGATTGAAGGAGTGTGATGAGCGGATATTTTATACGCTTTTTGGGGTTAATTTCATATAGTTTTGAGTATGTTCTAGTTAGTTTTTAGTCTATTTTCATTAGTTTTTAGGAAAAATTCATATATCTGGACTTTACTATGAGTTGTGTGTTTTTCTGTAATTTCAGATATTTTTCTGGCTAAAATTGAAGGAGCTGAGCAAAAATCTGATTCAGGCTGAAAAAGGACTGCTGATGCTGTTGGATTCTGACCTCCCTGCACTCAAAGTGGATTTTCTGGAGCTACAGAACTCGAAATGGCATGCTTCCAATTGCGTTGGAAAGTAGACATCTAGGACTTTCCAGCAATATATAATAGTCCATACTTTGCACAAGGATAGATGACGTAAACTGGCGTTCAACGCCAGTTTTCTGCCCAATTCTGGCGTCCAGCGCCAGAAAAGGATCAAAAGCTGGAGTTGAACGCCCAAACTGGCACAAAAACTGGCGTTCAACTCCACAAATGGCCTCTGCACGTGAATTGCTTAAATTTCAGCCCCAGCACACACCAAGTGGGCCCCAGAAGTGGATCTCTGCATCATCCATCATAGTTTACTCATTTTTTGTAAACCTAGGCTACTAGTTTAGTATTTAAACAACTTTTAGAGACTTATTTTGTATCTCATGACATTTTAAATCTAAACTTTGTACTCTTTGACGGCATGAGTCTCTAAACTCCATTGTTGGGGGTGAGGAGCTCTGCTGTGTCTCGATGAATTAATGCAAGTATTTCTGTTTTCCATTCAAACACGCTTGTTCCTATCTAAGATGTTCATTCGCGCTTAACCGTGATGAAGGTGATGATCTGTGACATTCATCACCTTCCTTAAACCATGAACGTGTGCCTAACAACCACCTCCGTTCTATATCCGACTGAATGAGTATCTCTTAGATTCCTTAATCGGAATCTCCGGGGTATAAGCTAGAACTGATGGTGGCATTCATGAGAATCCGGAAAGTCTAAACCTTGTCTGTGGTATTCCGAGTAGG
>NC_029786.2:63505057-63510079 GCF_000816755.2 Arachis ipaensis
ATTTTTAAAATTCAGATTTTTTTTAAACTTCCTAACCACTTTCTCTCTCCTCAATTTTTCGAAAATCTTCACCCACTTTTATTTATTTTTATTTTATTTTCGAAATAAATTAATAAATAAATAAATAAAAATATTTTCTCTATTTTACATCATCTCCCTTTCTCCATCATGGACCTAAGCGGAAATGAACAGTCCAGGAGGACTCTGGGGTCATATTCTAACCCCTCTGCTGCTTCATATGGGAGTAGTATCTGCATACCCTCCATTGGAGTCAGTAGCTTTGAGTTGAATCCTCAGCTCATTATCATGGTGCAGCAAAGTTGCCAGTATTCCGGTCTTCCACAGGAAGAACCTACAGAGTTTCTGGCATAATTTTTACAAATTGCTGACACAGTACATGATAAAGAAATATATCAGGATGTCTACAGACTATTACTGTTTCCATTTACTGTAAAAGATCAAGCTAAGAGGTGGTTAAATAACCAACCTAAGGCCAGCATAAGGACATGGAAACAGCTGACAGAAAAATTCCTGAATCAATACTTTCCCCCAAAACGGATGACACAGCTAAGGCTGGACATCCAAGGCTTTAAATAAGGAGATAATGAATCTCTTTATGATGCCTAGGAGAGATACAGAGAGATGCTAAGAAAATGCCCCTCTGAAATGTTTTCAGAGTGGGTTCAGTTAGACATCTTCTACTATGGGCTTGCAGAAGGAGCTCAGATGTCTCTAGATTACTCAGCTGGTGGATCTATCCACATGAGAAAGACAATTGAAGAGGCTCAAGAGCTCATTGATACAGTTGCTAGAAATCAGCATCTGTACCTAAGCAGTGACCCTTCCATGAAAGAAGAGGTTAAAACAGCAACTGCTAAACTCAGTCCTGTGAAACAAGCTGCTGAATTCAATCAGCAATTGGACTTCCTAACAAAGCAATTAGCCGAATTCAAAGATAGACTACAAGAGACAAGGATGGCTAATATACATATGGAAGAACAGTTTAAGCAAACAAAGCAGCAGCTGTCAAGACAAATAACAGAAGAATGCCAAGCAGTTCAATTAAGAAGTGGAAAAACATTAAATACCCCACCTCAAGGCAGGAAAAAGCTAAGGAATGAGCAAACCACCCAAAATTCACCTGAGGACAGTAAGAGCCCAGGGAAAAATAATTCTGGCACTAAAACGCCAGAAAATTGGTGGAAGGCTGGCGCTGAACGCCCAGACCATGCCCAAAACTGGCGTTCAACGCCAGAAACAAGACAAAACTGGTGTTCAACGCCAGAAATGGGCAAAGATCTGGCGTTGAACGCCCAAAATGGGCAAGATCTGGCGCTGAACGCCCAAAATGGGCACAGTTCTAGCGTTCAGACGCCAGGAGCAGACAAGGAGCTGGCGTCCAGTTTCACTCCAGCTTCTAACTCTGGCACTCAATCGCCAGTGAGGGATCAGACACACACAAATGTTGATAACAACCCCTCTAAAAAGGCTTCTTCAACCACTTCTGTAGGCAATAAACCTGTAGCAACTAAGGTTGAAGAATATAAAGCCAAGAAACCTTATCCTCAAAAACTCCGGAAAGAGGAGCAGGATAAGCAATTTGCTCGCTTTGCAGATTATCTCAGGACTCTTGAAATAAAGATTTCATTTGCAGAAGCACTCGAGCAAATACCTTCTTATGCCAAGTTCATGAAAGAGATCTTGAGTCATAAAAAAGATTGGAGAGAAACAGAAAGAGTTCTCCTCACTGAAGAATGCAGTGCAGTCATTCTGAAGAGCTTTCCTGAAAAGCTTAAAGACCCTGGGAGTTTTCTGATACCATGCATATTAGAAGGTAATTGCACCAAGACAGCTTTATGCGATCTTGGGGCAAGCATCAACCTAATACCTGCATCCACTATCAGAAAGCTTGGCTTAACTGAAGAAGTTAAACCAACCCGGATATGTCTCCAACTTGCTGATGGTTCTACTAAATACGCATCAGGCGTGATTGAAGATATGATTGTCAGAGTTGGGCCATTCGCCTTTCCTACTGACTTTGTTGTGCTGGAGATGGAGGAGCACAAGAGTGCTACTCTCATTCTAGGAAGACCCTTCCTAGCAACTGGACGATCCCTCATTGACAATGTCCATCCGGAGTGTTTGCTTATAGAAGGATGCCATTTGGGCTATGTAATGCGCCTGCAACCTTCCAGAGATGCATGCTCTCTATTTTCTCTGATATGGTGGAAAATTTTCTGGAAGTCTTCATGGATGACTTCTCAGTATATGGAGACTCATTCAGCTCCTGTCTTGATCACCTGAAACTTGTTCTGGAAAGATGCCAAGAGACCAACCTAGTTTTAAACTGGGAAAAATGTCACTTCATGGTGACTGAGGAGATTGTCCTTGGGCATAAAATCTCAAACAAGGGAATAGAGGTAGATCAAGCAAAAATAGAGGTAATAGAAAAATTACCACCACCTGCCAATGTTAAGGCAATCAGAAGCTTTCTGGGGCATGCAGGATTCTATAGGAGGTTTATAAAGGATTTTTCAGAAATCGCAAAACCTCTAAGCAATCTGCTAGCTGCTGACACGCCATTTGTGTTTGACATAGAGTGCCTGCAGGTGTTTGAAACGCTGAAAGCTAAGCTGGTCACAGCACCAGTCATTTCTGCACCAGACTGGACGTTACCATTTGAGCTAATGTGTGATGCCAGTGATCATGCCATTGGTGCAGTATTGGGACAGAGGCATGACAAGCTTCTGCACGTCATTTATTATGCCAGTGGCGTTCTAAATGATGCTCAGAAAAATTACACAACCACAGAAAAAGAATTACTTGCAGTGGTTTACGCCATTGACAAGTTCAGATCATACTTAGTAGGATCAAAAGTGATTGTGTATACTGATCATGCTGCTCTTAAATATCTACTCACAAAGCAGGATTCAAAACCCAGGCTCATTAGATGGGTGTTGCTTCTGCAAGAGTTTGATATAGAAATAAGAGACAGACAAGGGACAGAGAACCAAGTGGCTGATAATCTGTCCCGGATAGAGCCAGTAGAAGGAACGCCCCTCCCCTCTCTTGAGATCTCTGAGACTTTTCCGGATGAGCATTTATTTGCCATTCAGGAAACACCATGGTTTACCGATATTGCAAACTATAAAGCTGCAAGGTTCATACCCAAGGAGTACAACAGGATACAAAAGAAGAAATTAATTACTGATGCAAAGTACTACTTGTGGGATGAACCCTATCTCTTTAAGAGATGTGCAGACGGAATAATCCGTAGGTGTGTGCCTAGAGAAGAAGCACAGAGGATCCTATGGCATTGCCATGGATCACAATATGGAGGCCATTTCGGAGGTGAGCGAACAGCCACCAAGGTCCTCCAATGTGGCTTCTATTGGCCCACACTCTATAAAGATTCCCGAGAGTTTGTACGTAACTGTGACAGTTGCCAAAGAGCTGGCAATCTGCCTCATAGTTACGCCATGCCTCAGCAAGGAATCTTGGAGATTGAGTTGTTTGACGTATGGGGAATTGACTTCATGGGACCTTTCCCACCATCATACTCAAACACTTATATTCTGGTGGCAGTTGATTATGTATCAAAATGGGTTGAGGCCATTGCCACACCCCCCAATGATACTAAGACAGTGCTGAAGTTCCTCCAGAAACATATCTTTAGCAGATTTGGTGTCCCTAGAGTACTAATCAGTGATGGGGGCACTCACTTCTGCAATAAACAGCTTTACTCTGCAAGCGCTTGTTGGGAGGCAACCCAATTTTTATTTATTTTCATGGTTTTTCATGTTTTATTAGGTTCATGATCATGTGGAGTCACAAAATAAATATAAAAAATTGAAACGGAATCAAAAACAGCAGAAGAAAAATCACACCCTGGAGGAAGCACCTGTCTGGCATTCAACGCCAGAACAGAGCATGGTTCTGGCGCTGGACGCCCAAAATGGGCAACATCCTGGCGCTGAACGCCCAGAACAAGCATGGTTCTGGCGTTCAACGCCAGAAATGGCTAGTAAATGGGCGTTGAACGCCCAAAATGGGCACCAACCTGGCGCTGAATGCCTAGAGTTGTGTGCAAGGGCATTTTGCATGCCTAAATTGGTGCAGGGATGTAAATGCCTTGACACCTCAAGATCTGTGGACCTCACAGGATCATTTCAAGATCTGTGGACCCCACAGGATCCCCACCTTCCCTCCACATAATTACTGGAAGCAACTGAGGATAGAAATACCAAAAATCACTAGGAATCAAGCCACAAAGGCAAGGAAGAGACATAAAAGAGCTCAAGAACATCATTGGTTCCTTAAGAAGGAAATGCCATCATCACTAAGGTGGACTCGTTCCTTGTTCTTACTTTCTCTGTTTTTCGTTTTTTCTATGTTAAGTGCTTATCTATGTTTGTGTCTTCATTACATGATCATTAGTAGTAATTAGTGTCTATTTTGATTTTATCCCCAATTAAGTTATAGTCTATTTTTCTCATCATCAGCAAACATGAATAAAATAGTAGATCTTTTGAATAAGAGGCAATAAAATTTCGAGTTTTTAAAAAGAAAAATTCTAATTAGTAACATGAGGTGGCAATGCTTTCTGTCTTCTGAATGAATGCTTGAACAGTGCATATGTCTTTTGAATTTGTTGTTTAAGACTGTTAAATATGTTGACTCTTGAAAGAATGATGAACATGAGATATGTTATTGATAATCTGAAAAATCATAAAAATGATTCTTGAAGCAAGAAAAAGCAGCAAAGAACAAAGCTTGCGAAAAAAAAATATAGAAAGAAAAAGAAAAAAGCAAGTAGAAAAAGCCAAAGCTCTTAAAACCAAGAGGCAAGAGCAAAAAGCCAATAACCCTTAAAACCAAAAGGCAAGGGCAAATAAAAAAAAAAAGGGGATCCCAAGGCTTTGAGCATCAGTGGATAGGAGGGCCTAAAGGAATAAAATCCTGGTCTAAGCGGCTAAACCAAGCTGTCCCTAACCATGTGCTTGTGGCGTGAAGGTGTCAAGT
>NC_029786.2:63510147-63577273 GCF_000816755.2 Arachis ipaensis
TTGACGGCATTGACGGCATGAGTCTCTAAACTCCATTGTTGGGGGTGAGGAGCTCTGCTGTGTCTCGATGAATTAATGCAAGTATTTCTGTTTTCCATTCAAACACGCTTGTTCCTATCTAAGATGTTCATTCGCGCTTAACCGTGATGAAGGTGATGATCCATGACATTCATCACCTTCCTCAAACCATGAACGTGTGCCTGATAACCACCTCCGTTCTATATCCGACTGAATGAGTATCTCTTAGATTCCTTAATCGGAATCTCCGGGGTATAAGCTAGAACTGATGGCGGCATTCATGAGAATCCGGAAAGTCTAAACCTTGTCTGTGGTATTCCGAGTAGGATTCAATAATTGAATGACTGTGACGAGCTTCAAACTCGTGAAGGCTAGGCGTTAGTGACAAACGCAAAGGAATCAAGGGATTCTATTCCAACCGGATCGAGAACCAACCAGGTGATTGATTGCTTCAAACCAACAATCTCCGTGGGATTCGACCCTTACTCACGTAAGGTATTACTTGGACGACCCAGTGCACTTGCTGATTAGTGGTACGAGTTGTGAAAAGTGTGATTCACAATTTGTGCACCAGAGAGTCAACACACTTAGTCATAGTTTTAGTTTTCATCATGTTTTAGGAGTAGAATTCTAGAGAGATAAGCTCTCTCCTCTCTCTAGATTTAGGATAGAAATTAGGATAGGGTTATGATAATCACTCTCAAATTTCTCTTTTAATTCTTGTTTTGATTTCAATTCTCTTCATGTTTTAGTGTTCTATTGTCTTTGATCTTGAGGCTGAAAAAGGACTGCTGATGTTGTTGGATTCTGACCTCCCTACACTCAAAGTGGATTTTCTGGAGCTACAGAACTCGAGATGGCATGCTTCCAATTGAGTTGGAAAGTAGACATCCAGGGCTTTCCAGAAATATATAATAGTCCATACTTTGCACAAGGATAGATGATGTAAACTGGCGTTCAACGCTAGTTCTCTGCCCAATTCTGGCGTCCAGCGCCAGAAAAGGATCAAAAATAAAATGTTTCCTTTAGTTTTTGAGTAGTTTTCTTGACTCTTGGCCTAGGCTAAGGGAATTGAGTGACCTTGAGTCATTGGATCTCATTGAATTGGTGATTTGAGAACCCTTGGTGACCAAACCACTGCCCAAAATCCCTCTAAGGACAGCAAGAGCCCAGAGAGGAATAATTCTGGCGTTCAAACGCCAGAATATGGTGAAAGATTGGCGTCAAACGCCCAGTGGATGCCCACTTCTGGCGTTCAAATGCCAAAAAAGGGAGAAAAGTTGGCGTTAAACGCCCATTCCTTGCCCAGTTCTGGCGTTCAAACGCCAGAAAAGGGTGGAAAGCTGGCGTTAAACGCCCATCCAGCACCCAATCCTGGCGTTTAAATGCTAATAAGAGATCAGCACCTGCAAGTGCTGATAGTAACCCCTCTAAGAAGGCTTCTCCAACCACCTCTGTAGGGAATAAACCTGCAGCAACTAAGGTTGAAGAATATAAAGACAAAATGCCGTATCCTCAGAAACTCCGCCAAGCGGAACAGGATAAACAATTTGCCCGCTTTGCAGACTATCTCAGGACTCTTGAAATAAAGATCCCATTTGCAGAGGCACTTGAGCAAATACCGTATTATGCTAAGTTCATGAAAGAGATCTTAAGTCATAAGAAGGGTTGGAGAGAAACTGAAAAAGTTTTTCTCACTGAAGAATGCAGTGCAGTCATTTTGAAAAGCTTACCAGAGAAGCTTAAAGATCCAGGAAGCTTTATGATACCATGAACATTAGAGGGTGCTTGTACCAAGACAGCTCTATGTAACCTTGGAGCAAGTATCAACCTAATACCTGCATCCACTATCAGAAAGCTTGGCTTTACTGAAGAAGTCAAACCAATCCGGATATGTCTTCAACTTGCCGATGGCTCCATTAAATATCCATCAGGCATAATTGAGGACATGATTGTCAAGGTTGGGCCATTTGCCTTTCCCACTGACTTTGTAGTGCTGGAAATGGAGGAGCACAAGAGTGCAACTCTCATTCTAGAAAGACCTTTCCTAGCAACTGGACGAACTCTTATTGATGTACAAAAAGGGGAAGTAACCCTGAGAGTCAATGAGGATGAGTTCAAGTTAAATGCTGTCAAAGCTATGCAGCATCCAGACACATCAAATGACTGCATGAGCGCTGATATTATTGACTCTTTGGTGGAAGAGATCAATATGACTGAAAGTCTCGAATCAGAGCTAGAGGATATCTTTAAAGATGATCAGCCTGATCTGGAGGAATCAGAGGAAATAAAAGAACCTCTGAAAATTCCTCAGGAAGAGGATAAGCCTCCTAAACCCAAGCTCAAACCACTACCACCATCCTTGAAATATGCATTTCTGGGAGAAGGTAACACTTTTCCGGTGATCATAAGCTCTGCTTTAAATCCATAGGAAGAGAAAGCACTAATTCAGGTGCTGAGGACATACAAGACAGCTCTTGGGTGGTCCATAAGTGATCTTAAGGGCATTAGCCCAGCAAGATGCATGCACAAGATCCTATTGGAGGATGATGCTAAGCCAGTGGTCCAACCACAGAGGCGGCTAAATCCAGCCATGAAAGAGGTGGTGCAAAAAGAGGTCACTAAGTTACTAGAGGCTAGGATTATTTATCCTATTTCTGATAGCCCCTGGGTGAGCCCTGTCCACGTTGTCCCCAAGAAGGGAGGCATGACAGTGGTTCATAATGAAAAGAATGAACTGGTTCCTACAAGAACAGTTACAGGGTGGCGTATGTGTATTGACTACAGAAGGCTCAATACAGTCACAAGAAAGGATCATTTTCCTTTACCATTTAGCAAACAAGGTCCTATTAACACAGAAATCGTCAAATAGAAGCTTGTTGCATCAATCAAACAATATTAATTCAAGAAATATGGTTAAGAAAAATCCAGCAGCATTTCAGCAGTACATTGGCTATTTTCCAAATTCAAACAGTCAAATCAATTTCCATATGAATTCATTAAAAATCAAAAGCACAAAGCCATGTATGAGTTCATATGAATCGGACAATTAGCCAATAGTTCAGCAGCAAAGCATTAAAAGGCATTTTAGATCAATTCAGCCAACAACAAATAGTTATGAACAATCAAGCAACTAATAGGCATGAGCAGAGCAATATTCAATAATAGCAAGCCAAGGAAAGTTAATGCAACAGCATCAATCAGCCCAAATGAGCATATGGCAAATCAATGAAACAGAGCAATTTCACACAGCAGCAAAAATTCAAACAAACCTAAATCCACTACTCAGCCCAGATTCGCTAACCACCTAATTACACTAAACTAACTAACTAATCTAACTATACAAGCTAAACAGAATAATCTAAACAAAATTAATCAAACGAAATTAAAATGAATTGAGAAAAAGGGGAAACCTGGAAGCAGGGGAGTTGGAACAGAGGAAGGGAAGGGAGAGTGGCCAGGGCAGGAATGGTGGCCTGGGAAGACGACCTAGAGTGTTTGCCAGCGACAATGGAGTCGCGGCTGTTGAAGGCAGTGACGGAGCAGAGGCGAAGTGAGAGAGAACAGAGAGGAGGGGCAGAAGAGTGAGAAAGGTGGAAGAAGAGAGAGAGAGAGAGGGAGAAGAAGAGAGGTGAGGTGATGACGGCGGCGACGGCTGCGGACGCTCGCCGGCGGTGGTTGGGTGTTCGGAGATGGTTGGAAATGGAGGGAGAAGGAGAAATAGAACGTTGGAGGTGAGAGGAGGGTTGCTGCGCGAGTGCACTAGGGCTTCGCGTCCCTAGGATAAGTAGAAATTTAAATCCACGCGAGCGCGTACCATGCGCGTCCGCGTGGGTGGGAGAATTAGGGATTGGCGCGGAAGCGTCATCTGCGCTTGCGCGTAGATGGGAAAATTGGGAATCGGCGCGGACGCGTACGGTGCGCGTCTGCGTGGGTGAGCTGGGCCAGAGGCACAAAGGGGGCCCAGAGTTGGCACAACTCTCGGGTCCTTTGGCCTGAGTGATGCTAAAATGCATCAACGCGCACGCGCACTGTACACTTGCGCGTGGATGGGTTGAGCTTACAAAAGAGGCGCAGAGGCGCGAGGTATGCCTACGCGTGGATAGGGTAACGCAGAATGGACGTGGAAGCGCACAGCATGCGTCCGCGTGGGTTAGGGCACAGAGTTGGCCCAAAAGTGGCACAACTCTCTGGTCCTTGGCCCAGAAAGCTAAAATGCGCAACCCACGCGCCCGCGCGCGCTATGCGCTTGCGCGTGGCTGGTGACTTTTTTTTCATGAGCATCAAAAAGAGCTCATAATCCTCCCAATCTCTTCTAAGACTCTAAAACCAGCTAAGATGCAAAATTGAACATATTTTTGAAATCTTGGGGATTTTTCAAATAAATTGAGGAAACTTGCAATCCAAGCAAAAACTCAGGTTCAAAGAATCATTCCTTATTAAGGCATAAAATGTATAAACACCCTAGCAAGCAAAGAAAAATATACTAAGAAGTAAAGAAATTATATACAATGGAACTCAATTCATTCATTCATTATATCTACAGGAGAATGGAAAGAGTTTACCATGGTGGGGTATCTCCCACCAAGCACTTTTAGTTTAAGTCCTTTAAGTTGGACATTTGGGAGGCTTCTTGTCAAGGTGGCTTATGCTTGTATCCATCCTTGAACCTCCAAGAGTGCTTGTCCTTCAATTGGTTGTCAGAAGTTCCAACCTTCTTCACCAAGCTTTGGTGAGGTTCTCTCCAAGACTTGAGCTCCCAAAATTGACTTCCGTAGTGTGATCCAGGGTCCCATATCTTGTCTTCGCACCCATCTTCTAGTTGATCGCCGTGATTCCGTCCGGGTGACAAGAGAGATGAATTCTCATGAAAGCACCAAATTATCCTCCTAGACCCATTTAATTGAGCATTACACCAATCTATGCTCTTCAATTTTGAGCTTCCAACCATAATGAGTCTAGATTTACAACGCCAACCACTAAACATCCTCCTCTTTCGCTTAATTCCACAAAGCGCCCTAAGTTGGCCATCCGTTTCAAGCAAACCATACTCAAGTGGGATAATAAAGCTGAGAGTTAGAAGTTTTACCCACTCAAGCGAAGGATTAGATGGTGAACTAGGTGGAGGAGTTTCCAAAGATCTTGATAAAGCACGCTCTATTCCCGTCCATCCTCTTCTAAAGGCTTCCACCACTTGGCAAGGTTTTTCAAGCTTCTCCTCTTGCCAAGCTTCCTCAAGCTCACATTCTTCTTCACCAATTTCTTTTATCTCTTCCCCATCACTCTCATCATAGATAGGAGGTCTACTGAAATCTACCTCATCATCAAGTCTAAGCATTTTGGGGAAGGACTCTTCAAACTCGAAAGGATCATATGTTGATGCAGAATCGTCATAGATAGGAGGGCTTGCTGCTTGGGACACTTCTTCCAGTTCTTCACTCACAATAGGTCTTGGAGGTTGCACATCCTCCTCAACCTTGCTTTCTAGTCCACTGGGAGAAGGTTCAACAAGATCGTCAAGGGGATTGATCAATGTGGGCAAAAAATCATTAGTGATGGAATCCACTTCTTGATCAACTTCTTTCAATTCTCCGTTCACTTCCGTAACTTTACTCTCCTTTTTAACATCTCTTCCATACTCTGTGGAGGAGGGCTCTTCAGCTTGAGATTCCTTTATGTGCTCAACATATCCTAAACATCCACCCACTACTTCCTTTTGTTCGCTAATCTCTACCTTTTCCTCTTGTCGCACTTCTTGCTTAAACTCTTCTTCCTCACCATGGAGCTCCAAGTTCACTCCCTCACTAGGCTCCTTGATCGTTTCTCCACATTCAACAATAGGGGTACTTAGGGTACATGAGCTTAGGTGGGATGTTACGTGACTCACGGCTTCTACTATGCCAGCCATCCTTGCTCTTAGCTCCTTAAACTTAGTTTCATCCTCCTCTTGTCGCCTCAAGATACGAGATTCAAGGTCTCTCAGTTCTAACATGAAGGCTTCGTCGGGAGGTGGTGGTGGAAGAGAGGGTTCATTGGTTGAGGGAAGATTGTTGATGTTGGAAGGTGGTTCATATTGGTAGAATTCTTGAGGTGGTGTGTGTGGAATTTGTGGTTCTTGGGAGTATTGGTATTGGAATGGTGGTTGTTCTAGATGTGATTCATATGGTGATTGATATGGTGGGTATTGGTTATGGTCATATGGAGGTGAATGGTGGTTTGAGGCTTGTGAGTATGGTGTATGGCTATATTGAGGAGTGGGATCATATGCATATGATGATTATGGTTGACAACCATAGTGAGGATCATCACACACATTGGATTGATACACATTAGGATCAGGATTATACCCATAAGAGTTCGTAGGAGATTGTTGCCATGAAGGTTGTTCATAAGCTTGGAGTTCCTCCCATCCTTGATTTCCAAATCCTTGATGTATATCTTCATTGGAGCTTCCATTTCCTACAACATAGTTTGAACTACACTCATAGCCAAAAGGATGAGAATTCATAGTGAAAGAGAAAATAAAAACAAAGATTAATAAGAAACAAAGAAAATAAAATCCTAAACTAGCAAAAACTAGCAACCAAACCAAAATTCAAGCTATTCACAATATATACAATAGCCAATAACATAGCACCATTGTGTCCCTGGCAACGGCACCATTAATTTGACAACCAGAATTGTTGTCGATAAGGAATTTCACAAAATATTTACGTTGCAAGTATAGCCCCAAACCAACTAACAATTCTCACATCAAATTAAATTTTTGGTTTTTGTCACATGTAACAAACCCCAATGAAAATTAACCGAAGTATTTGGACTCCGGATCATCTTCCTAGGATACAATGAAGTGCTCAATTATTGGCTATGAAGGGGTAAGGGGGTTTTGGTTCATAAGAGGACAAGAAAAGTAAATTAAGCAAGTTATTAAAGAATGCAAGATAAAGAACTCTTGGCTAAGACTTAGGTAACTGAGATCACCGTCCTTGTCAACAAACCAAATATTGATAATCATGAGAGGCCAACCCACTAAGTCTACTTCCCAAAAACCTTAAGTACGTAATATCTACTCCTAAGCTTGAAGTACATCAAATAGGTTTGATCACATCAACCCTTAAGTCCCAACCTACCTACTAATTAACTTAGTAGTGGGTTGGTGTCAATGGGCATCAAATAGATCACCAAGGGTTCTCAATCACCAAATTCATCATATCCAATGACTCAAGTTTACCCATTTCCCTTAGCTTAGACCAAGAGTTGACAAAATTATTCAAAAACTAAAGAGAACATTTCATCAAACACACAGAGTGCAATAGAAGTAAACATCATAAATTGCAAGAAATAATAAAATCTACCAACTACTAATTGCAAGAAAAGTAATTTCACAACTCAATTCATCAATAAAAAGAACATCAACATCAAATTGCATTAAATGTAAACCAAATCCAACATAAGTTCTTCATCACAAAAGAGAGCAAAATGAGAAATTAACATCACAAATAAGAGAATCAAGATGTAGAAATGAGAAATTATAAAGGAAACAAGATGAAATCAAGTAATTAATCATGGATCTAAGACAATTTAACCTAATCCTAACCTAATTCTAGAGAGAAGAGAGAGCTTCTCTCTCTAGAAAACTAACTAAAGGCTCATGTTGGCTAAACTAATTGTTCCCCCTTTGCTTGGACTTCAATTCTGCATGAAATACACTCAGAAACAAGTTGGATTTAGGCCTGGGCAGCTCAGAAATTGCCCCCAGCGTTTTGCCTTTAAGTGGGACATGTGAGAGTATCAGCGCGTGCGCGGCATGTGCGCGTACGCGTCGATTGGTAAATTCTTCATCCGCGCAGACGCGTCATGTACGCGTGCGCGTCACTATGTAAAACCACCTTTGCGCATGTGTGCCTTGTACACGTGCGCGCCCATTGATGCATTCCTAGTCTTTGTTTCTTCATGCATTCTTCACTTTGCATGCTTTCCTCCTCATTTCTTCCATCCAATACTTGCCTTATGAACCTGAAATCACTCAACAAATACATCAAGGCATCGAATGGAATTAAAGTGAATCAAAATCACCAATTTAAGGGCCTAAAAAGCATGTTTTTACACTTAAGCACAATTCAAGGGAGAATTACAAAACCATGCTATTTCATTGAATAAATGTGGGAAAAGGTGGTAAAATCCCCTAAAATAAGCACAAGATAAATCACGAAATCGGGGTTTATCAATAACCTAAATAGCATGAAAGAAAAATGACCCAGAGTATGCAATGAAGCATAATCAGTCCATCCCTCAGGCTCACGAGGACGAACCGCTTTGATACCACTAAATGTAACACCCTAATTACCCTAAACCTTACCTCTAGCCGTAAAGTAAAGGTTAATCAAAGGTTACGACAATTCTAAGGGATTATATATATATATATAAGAGTATAATAATCATAAGACAACTAGCCGCAGCTTGTGGAGTTTAAGCCGACTAGTTATAAACAGAAAAATACAGAGTTTTGGAGATAAAACAGCTTATACAACCTTTCTCTCAAATAAGCCTCTAAGGCCATAAAGGTAATTATACAAAGAGATGTGAGAGTAACTATAACAAAGAAAAATAGAAATAAACCAAGGAGGAACCATACTCCGCTCTATCACCGTATCCGCAATCCCACCGAAGTAGATTTGTAGCCTGCGTCTGAAAAACAACAACAAAGTATGGAATGAGAACTGGAGGTTCTCAGTATGGTAACAATGCCCAATATGTAAGTTGTAAGGTTCCGAAACACTGAAGGCAGTCCTAGAACTTTACATCGAAGACGGATATTCAAGCTTAGAATGAAATAAATAAATAAAGAACTTAAACCATAAACCATAAGCAGTGTTATCTAACTTAGGGGATTTCTAACTAGAACAAGTCACACCGTTGTATCCCACAGCCTTCACCACCCCAACCTCCGTGCGATCCCATCGCCACCACCTACCTAACCTTCTCAGCACCAGGCAATCACAAATAATGCAAGCAAGTAATACACAGGTAGTAATCATATATAACAAGTAATTTAAGAAGCAAGTAAGCATGTTATACAATTAAGTAAACTCAAGTAATCAAAGCAAACAAACACATAAGAGATGCATATGATGAATGTCTATCCTATTGGCTCGTGATATCACTTGTCAGTCCGTAAATGCCAACCCGACACATCCTCCCAGATGTAGCCTTTTCTGCCACGCCAGAGATATAGTGCCCTACACACTCATGCAGCAGCGAATTTGCTACGTCAGAGATATAGTACCCTGCACACTCAAGCAGTAGGGAGTCTACTACGTCAAGGATATAGGCTCGGACACTTCAAGCAACAGAGAAGGAAATAACCACAACAAATTATGTAGCAGAAGAATCTGCTACGCCAGGGATATAGGCCATGCACACTCTCAACATCATTTACTCATGCAGCAGAAGAATCTGCTACGCCAGGGATATAGGCCCTGCACACTCTCATATAATCCAATAATTTCATCATTACCACTTCGAGTCCTCGACTCAGGTCAACCACTGTCCACCGACCTTAAAACATCACCAGTCATCACTATTTCTCATCTCAAAACACTTTCATTTATCAATTCTCAACATTTCAAGGATATAGTGCCTGACTTTCCTTCATCATTCATCAAGCTCACACTGACCATTATCAGTTTCTCAAGTCATTGTCAATAGCCACCAAGTTCAATACTCTTCCTTCTCTCTCAACCAAACTCATCCTCAATACACCAGGAACCTAAACCTCCATTTGCTAACTTTTCAAAGTAAGACCCAAATTGAATCTCCTAGAACCTTTCCCATGTTTTGATACCCAAAACTAAGCTCAAAAGTCTTAAATAGGTGTCACAGAAGTTTACAAGCTTGTTGGAAAGGTGAAACAGTTAAAAACAGAAGTTTAGTTAGAAAACAGGGCGTGTGCGTACGCACAAGGGTGTGCGGGTGCACGCTCAGGGAATTTTTCAAAGTGTGCGTACGCATAGAGGTGTGCGTACACAGAAGTACAAAATTTTATAATTCTGTTCACTCGCACAAGGTGTGCTAGCGCCCCAACAGACTGCCTTTCCCAACGTGTGCGTGCGCACAGGTTGTAAATCTTCATTGGTTATGTGCGCGCACAGGCTGTGCTAGCACTACCATCAGGAAGCCTTCCCCTGTGTGTGCGTATGCATAGCAGCACAGGTTTGAAAAATCCCAGGAGTGTGCGTGCGCACATACCAGAAATCATAAAATTCTGCAACTTTGAAAATTTTCAAATTTTGACACCAAACTTTGAATGATCATAACTTCCTCTACAGAAATCTAAATTTTATGAACTTTATATCCGTTTGAAGATTTTTCAATGAACTTTAATTCTAAACAAATTTCAACTAATTTTGAAAACCGAGGCTCAAGTTATGATCCGTCAAAGTTCACTAAAAATCCATTTTTACCAAAAACCTTAAAAACTTATTTTCACCAAAACTCTCATTTTAAAACCAAACTACCCACAATCAAATTACTACCAAAACAACACAAAGTCCATACCACTCATTCCTCAAACTTAACCATCAATAACCTCCCATTTACATTAATCCATACCATCAAAATCATTAAACTCCAACATAGAGAATCATCATAAACACTCCTAATTCTTCCTCATTCCTCAATAACATTTTCATGATTTATTATCTCTCATCAACAATACCAACAACTCTCAACAACCATAATATTTCTCAACATATAATATCTCAATTTATCATCTCCTTAAACACTCATCTCCAATTATCAACAACATTAATATTCATCATCAATCATCAACCATATCAACAAACCCTCATCAACAACAATGAATCTCACATTCATCATCAAACTTCATAATCATTAAAAATACCAATAGTCATCATCAAATTATATAATCATTATCATTATTATTCCAATTCCTTCCACACAACACCACTACAACATCAATCAATCCACATCAACAACACCAATCATCAATTTTCTCATCAACATAATCAAATTCTAATATACACAACTCATAAAATCTTCATCACAACTCACATGCCACATACATATTTCAATCCTATCTTAAGGTCAACTAGCCTAAGTGTCTAGAAACATTACATATTACATAAAAGAAACCGAAACCATACCTTGGCCGATTCCCAATATGTACAAATCACCACTTTGAGTCCAAACAAGCTTCCAAAAGCCAAGCCAACTCCAACAAGCACCAAAACTCAAGCTAGCATCACATATATTATCAAAATCAAAACCTAGAAACCACAACATACAATAACACAAGGGTTTAAAGCAACTTTACCTTATCCAAAGAGGATTGGGGCAATTTCCAATAATTACCCGCTACTAGAGATCACCTAAATAAGCAAAACCACAAAATCTACTCAAAAACCAAACCCCAAAAATGTAGAAGTTAGGGCAGGAAACTGGTGCTTAAGCTTTGAGATCTTACCAGCAAAACCTAGATATAAAGGAAAAGCTCAATGAGAGCTTCACGTGGCCATAAACGGCTCGTCAATCGGAGTTCCGTAGCTCAAGTTATGGCTCCCGGAAGGTGGAGGTGAATAGTGACAATGGGGTTTCACCTTCACCATCACCATACCCGAGATCTCTCTCTTTCTTCCCAACAAAATGAGTTTAAAACTCATTAAACACACATATATATGTTGGACCTTGGGCCTATTTTGGGCCCGCTCCAACCCGTTAGCGATTTTAGCCCGTTTGGCCCACTTTGGGCCAAAACCTTTAAGATTAGTGTCTGATTTTCAATTCTAAATTATTTTTATCCTTTCAAAACAATAAATCAACTTTTAAAATCTTATTTTCCAAAATACACGGTACTGGACAGACTAGAACCGGTACTGCCAGCTTAAACGCCAGTACGCATTTTTACAAAAAGTTTTTGAAAAAGATTCATTTTCCAACTCAGAAAAATTCATTGAAATCAAATTTTACCCTTTTATTTTCAAATTAAAACTTCTAAATTTTGAATGTATTTCGGGCACTAAAATTATTATTTTTATTAAAACGGTTTTACATGAAAAACTCCGGTTCTTACAGTTACACTAGAAGCCATCCCACAAACCATTTGTGCTCCCTTTCGAACCTTGCTCTGATGCCAAATTTTTCACGGCCTTGGACACACTCCAACGCTACCGTGCCGACACTCGGACTTACTCAACCTCTAGAGCTAAGACCAAGTCAGCCTAACCCTCAATACTTAGCAAGAAAGCTAAGAATACAAGAGAACACAAGAGAAAGGAAGCTTTGGTGGAAAGAACACTTTATTACTCAAGTGTTTGTTACAAATGATTCACACATGATTCTCACATTAACTCTCACTCCCTATTTATAGCCATCCACCTCCTCAATGGATGGTTAGGATTAAATCTAATCAACGGTCTAGATTAATCATCTAGAACCTTCATTACAAATATCTATCCTTCCATATTTCTCTAAATACTTCTAGATTGTTCCATACTACTCTTCATACTCCTATATACATCCAGACTCTTCTAGAATATTCTATGACATTCCAGAGCCTTCTAGAACCTTCTAGAGTATTCTGGGACCTTCTAGGACATTTTTGAACGTTCCGCAACCATCTAGAGCATTCTCAAATACTCCAGAAAATTATACAAACACTGTTAAATCTAACCTTCTAAAATTTACCGTGACATTAGGCACTCTAGACATCGGAGATGTTAAATGAATATTTTGGCTGTACAAAACTTGATAATTATTGTAAAATAAATAAATATGGAAGATATAATAAATATAAAATAAAGAAGTGTAAATAGAAGACTCTAGTATTGATATTCACCAATATAATTATCTCATTATAATAATAGAAGTAACTTATATATTTACTAGTATTATATATATTGCAACTTAAGAACTCACAGAGAGAAATAGAAAGGAAAGAGAATTTTATGTGTTATTGCAGTGTGTATAGTTCCTCAAATTGCTTCACTATTTATAGGTGTGTAAAGTTTACAATTTCAACTTCATTAACTTATGTTTGCCATAAGAAGTTGAGTCATTCAATATTGAAAACAAAATCAACTGCCCATATTAATAGGCGTCCATTTTGATCTTATCACGACACTCTCCCATGGATGGTCATTTAGGATTATGCCTCATTAAAACCTTACTAAAGAAAAACTCAATGGGAAAAAACTTTAGTGAAAGAAAAAGAGTACAAAATCCTTTGTGATAGGGATTGCCTCATTAAAAACCTTGTCAAGAAAAAACCCAATGGAAAAAAACCTGACCAAGGAAAAAAGAGTACAGTCTCCCCCTCTTGTCAACATCATTTAATGTCTCAAAATTAGCACATCCCAATCTGATGTACCAATTTTTTAAAGGAGGATTTTGGAAGTGACTTTGTAAATAAATCTTCCAGATTATCGCTTGAGTGGATCTATTGGATATCAACTGTCCCTTGATTTTGAAGGTCATGAGTGAAGAAGAATTTGGGAAAAATATGCTTTGTTCTATCACCTTTGATGTATCCACCCTTAAGTTGAGCAATGCATGTTGTATTATCCTCAAACAGGACAGTTGGAGCTATCTTATAATCAATCAGTCCATATGATGACAGAATATATTGGGTCAAACTCCTGAGCCAAAAACACTCGTGACTTGCTTCATGTATCGCTAGTATTTCAACATGATTAGAGGATGTTGCTTCAATCGTCTGTTTCGTGGACCTCCATGATATAGTTGTACCACCATATGTGAATAAGTATCCTGTTTGAGATCTTCCTTTGTGTAGATCAGATAAGTATCCTACATCTACATAGCCAACTAGTTGTGACTTAGATCCATAGGGATAAAACAATCCTATATTAACCGTTCCATGAAGATATCGAAAAATTTGTTTGATTCCATTCCAATGTCTTCTGGTTGGAGAGGAACTATACCTTCCTAGTAAATTCACCACAAATGATATGTCAGGTCGTGTATTATTAGCAAGATACATTAGCACTCCAATGGCACTAAGATATGGTACTTCAGTACCAAGGATATCTTCATTTTCTTCTTTAGGACAGAATTGATCCTTTTCCACATCCAAAGACCTTACGATCATTGGATTTCTTAATGGATGTGACTTATCCATATAAAATCTCTTCAAGATCTTTTCTGTGTATGTTGTTTGATGAATAATGATCCCATTTTTTGTATCCTTGATCTGCAGGCCGAGAAAAAATTTAGTCTTTCCAAGATCTTTCATCTCAAACTCTTCTTTTAGAGTTTTTATAATTGTTGGAATCTCTTCAGGAGTTCTAATAATATTTAAGTCATTA
The DNA here is from genome assembly GCF_000816755.2 of Arachis ipaensis. Lineage (NCBI taxonomy): Eukaryota > Viridiplantae > Streptophyta > Magnoliopsida > Fabales > Fabaceae > Arachis > Arachis ipaensis. The sequence continues at coordinate 63,524,508 of NC_029786.2, forward strand.
TCGTACACAGCAATTATAATGAATCCAGCTGCAGATTTCTTTAAAAAAACACATGGGCAGATATCATCATTTTTAAATCCATTTTTGGCCAGATACTCAGTAAGACGATTATACCACATTCGTCTAGATTGCTTTAGACCATATAAAGATCTTTGCAATTTGACTGAGTATAACCCCTGTGAATATTCATTGGATAATTTAGATATCTTTAATCCTTCAGGGACTTTATATAAATATCACGATCTAATGATCCTTATAAATAGGTGGTTACCATATCTATTAAATGCATATGTAGTTTATAGTATGCGGATAAACTGACCAAATAACACAATGTTATTGCATCCACTACAGGGGAATATATTTCTTCATAATCTATATTGGGCCTTTGTGAAAAACCTTGTGCCACAAGTCGAGTTTTGTAGCGTACAACTTCATTTTTCTCATTTCATTTTCTCACAAATACCCATCTGTATCCCACAGGTTTTACATCTTCTGGTGTACGGACTACAGGTCCAAAGACTTCACGTTTTGCAAGTGAGTCTAACTCAGTCTTCATAGCTTCTTCCCATTTTGGCCAATCATTCCTTTGTCAACATTCTTTGACTGTTCTTGGCTCAAGATCCTTACTTTCATGCATGATATTTAATGCCACATTATATGCAAATATTTCATTGACACTTGTCTTATTTCGGTCCCATTTTTCTCCTATAAAGACATAATTTATCGAGATCTCATCATTTTCACAATTTTCAGGTACTTGAACGTCTTTTGGCATTAAAACTATATTAGAATTTTGGACAACTGCAAGTGTCTTTACTATGTCTTTTTCAATAATAATAGTATTTACCTCTTTTCTTTTTCAAGGATTTTTGTCTTTGGAACCGACAGGTCTACCACGCTTCTGGCGTGAATTTGTTTCAGTGGCCACTTGTCCAACTAGGACATCTATTCGAATTGGGGCATTTTTAGCTGGTATATAGGATTTGGTTATCCTCTTTGTATCAAAAAATGCATCAGGAAATTCATTTGCTATTATTTGCAAATGTATAATCTTTTGAACTTCTAGTTCATATTGCCCTGATCGAGGATCTAAATGCATCAAGGATGATGCATTTCAATTAAGTTCCTTTTCAGGCAGCTTATGCTCTCCCCCTAATTTTGGAAATTTTGATTAATCAAAATGATAATCCACAAATCGGGCTTTAAATACATCTCCAGTTTGTACCTCAAGATACCTCACTATAGAGGGAGAATCATATCCAACATATATTCCCAATTTTCTTTGGAGTCCTATTTTGGTGCGAGAAGGTGGTGCAATGGGAACATATATCGCACACCTGAATATTCTTAAATGAGAAACATTTGGCTACTAGCCAAAAGCTAATTGCATAGGAGAGAACTGATGGTAACTGTTGGCCTCAAATGAATAAGTGTTGTGGCATATAAAATAACATGCCCCCAAGCCGAGGTTGGGAGATTTGTTCTCATAATAAGGGTCTAGAAATTAATTGGAGGCATTTAATAAGTGATTCTGCTAACCCATTTTGTGTGTGAACATGAGCTACTGGATGTTTAACACTTATTTTGTTAGTCATACAATAAGCATCAAAAGCTTGGGAAGTAAATTCACCAGCATTATCAAGATGAATTGCTTTGATTGGATTTTCTAAAAATTTTGCTTTTAAACGAATAATTTGAGCAAGTAATATCACAAACGCCAGGTTGCAAGAAGACAACAAGCACATATGCGACCATCTCGAAGCTGCTTCTATTAGGACCATAAAATATCTAAAAGATCCACATGGTGGATGAATAGGTCCACATAGATGAATAGGACCTTTCTAGGAATTCAGAGGACTCAAATCCAATCTTTACTAGTGATGGCCTTAAAATTAGCTTTCCTTGAGAACATGCAGCACAACAAAATTCACTAGATTTAAGAATCTTCTGGTTCTTTAGTGAATACCATAGGATTTTTCAATAATTCTCCGCATCATAGTTGTTCCCGGATGACCCAATCGATCATGCCAAGTTATGAATTCATTTGGGCTAGTAAACTTCTGGTTTACAATGGCATATGATTCAATTGCAATAATGTTAGTATAATATAACCCAGGTGAAAGTGAGGGTAACTTTTCTAATATAATATTTTATTTAAATCATGAGTTATGATACATAAGTACTCATGATTTTTTCCATTCATTGTTTCAATATGATATCCATTTCGGCGAATATCTTTGAAACTCAATAAGTTCCTTAGAGACAATAGTGCATTATTTATTATGAATTTCGTTCCTCCAGGAAACAAAATTATAGCTCTTCCGGAGCCTTCTATCACATTGCTTGAGCCAATAATAGTATTAACATATTCTTCTTTTGGCACAAGATGAGTAATATATATATTACTTTTGAGAATGGTGTGCGAACTTGCACTATCCACATGGCAAACATCTTCACTATATGTCATTGCCATTTTCTTCAAAGACAAATAATAATAATAAAATGAGTAGTAGTACATGCACAGTCAAATTGAATTCTTGATTGGAATTATTTTTCTAAAAAACACTGTACATAAAAATAATGTCATATACTAAAATTTTATTATTATCACTATTATTATTATTAATTTTTAAAACTTGACACATTTAATGATTTCAAAATTCTTAAACATAAACATTAATATCTTATTATTTATATATATCATACTTAAATACATTGTAAATAAAACTTAACAAGATTTTTTCTTTTACATGAGTACTTTAACAAACCCATATATTAAACTTTTTCATCATTGATCAAATGACCTATATTTCCTTCAGAATCCTCGAAAAATCAGATACATCATAATGAGTGGTGTAATTTTCAACAACATCATTTGAAACGAAATTTATCTCCTTTTCTTTGTCGTCCTTTTTCAAAGATGCTTGATAAAGATCGATGAAACGAACGGAATTCTATCGGTAAAGAATTTCACAAATAAGCTCTCATTGCTAGTATAGTTTCTAAACCAACAAAGAATCTTTTCGTACAAAAACTTGTTTGTCACTAAAGCAAACCCAATAAAATTAATAACTGAAGTATTTAAACCTCGGGTCGTCTCTCAAGGAATTGCAGGAAAGTATGATTTATTATTGGTTATGGAAAAGTATCTTTTTTGAGTTTTTTGAAATAAGGAACAAGGAAATAAATTGGCAAAAAAGTAAATTAATAATCATGAAAACCCTTGCAAGGTATGAGAACTGGAAATCCCATCCTAGTTATCCTTATCAATTGTGATGACAATTGTTTACTACTCCCACTTAGTTAACCCTTACTAAATAAAGGAAAGTCAAGTGGACTAATCAATGGGATTCCTCAAGTCCTAGTCAACTCCTGAGGAAAGACTAGCTTTAGAGGGATCCAAATCAACCAGCAAATTTTAATTATCAATCAACAAAGGAGTTTGATAACTCAAGTGTCACCAATTACTCAACCAAAGCCAAAAGGGGAGAATTCTAAATTAAATTGAAAGCATCAATAATATAAATTGAAGAAAACAATCATAAATCTAAAATACCTTAAATTGTATTAAATGGAAAATCAAAATAAACATGAGAATTCATAAAGCAAATTGCAACATAAAGTAATCAATAAAAGAAATAGATAAACTAGAGTATCAAAACAAGTAAAAGTAGAAGAGAAACTAAATTAAAGGAACATTGAACCTAGAATGGAGAAGAAATAAACCTAAAATTAAGAGAAATCCTAAATCCTAAAACCTAGAGAGAGGAGAGAGCCTCTCTCTCTAAAAACTACATCTAAAACCTCAAATTATGAATAATGAATGGATGAATGATTCAATCAATCGATTCTCTCATTCTCCAGCCTCTATTCTGTGTTTCTGGGCTTGGATTTGGGCCGAGAAGGAGCCCAGAAATCACTGGGGGCGAATTCTGCAACTTTCTGCACGCAGCGTCTGTCACGCGTGCACGTCATTTGGCAATTTTCCTTGTCATGCGTACGCGTGGGTCACGCGTACGCGTTGCTTGTGCTCTGCGCTAGGCACGCGTCCGCGTCGCTGCTCGTTTCTCAAATACTTCATTTTTCTCGTTCTTTCTACTTTTGCATGTTTCCTTTCCATCCTCTAAGTCATTCCTGCCCTATAAAGCCTGAAAATACTTAACACACAGATCACGGCATCGAATGGTAATAAAGGATAATTAAAATTCACAGTTTTAAGGTATAGGAAACATGTTTTCACATATATCACCGAATAAGGAAGGAATTGTAAAACCATGCAAATCATATGAATAAGTGAGCAAAGACTTGATAAAAACTACTCATTTGAGCACAAGATAAATCATAAATTAGTGGTTTATCAATCGACTAGGTGCCTTGGGGTACGACAGGTACGTGACCAATGGCCCTTTCCACCACAACAGAAATATTTATCCACTGTTGATTTATTTTGCCCATTGTTTCTTTTCTTATGCCACTTCTGGTGAGATCCTTTCTTGTGAACATAATTTTTCTTCCTTCCATGATTTTTCTTATTACTAAAACCTTACCATTTACCTCTTCTGGGGTAATGATTTGCCGCATTTGCTTCAAGAAATGGGGTGACGTCAGCTGGACACTCTTCATGATTTTTTAAGAGCAATTCATTGTTGCGTTCAGCAACAAGAAGACAAGAAATTAACTCAGAATATTTTTTAAATTCTTTTTCTCGATACTGCTGCTGCAGGAGCACATTCGAGGCATGGAAGGTCGAGAAAGTTTTCTCTAACATGTCAATATTAGTTATCTTTCCCCCACATAATTTCATTCGTGAGGTGATTCGAAACATTGCTGAATTATATTCATTTATGGATTTAAAATCCTGTAGACGCAAGTGCGTCCATTCATATTGGGTTTGAGGAAATATCACTGTCTTTTGATGATTATACCTTTCTACAAGGTCTTTCCACAGATCTGCAGGATCTTTTAATGTGAGATATTCATTTTTCAATCATTCATCAAGATGACGACGAAGGAAGATCATGACTTTGGCTTTATCCTTCTGGGATGCATTATTTTTAGCCTGAATGATATCTCTAAGATCCATTGAATCAAGATAGATTTCAGCATCTAGTATCTATGATAAATAGTTGTTTCCAGATATATCAAGAGTATTAAATTCAAGATGAGAGAGTTTCAACATAAAGAAAATTTATTACCTGAGTCTTCCTAAAATTTTATCAGAGTCTTGTGCTGATAACATGTTGTAAAATAAATAAATAAGGAAGATATAATAAATATAAAATAAAGAAGTATAAATAGAAGACTCTAGTATTGATATTCACCAATATAATTATCTCACTATAATAATAGAAATAACTTATATATTTACTAGTATTATATATATTGCAACTTAAGAACTCATAGAGAGAAATAGAAAGGAAAGAGAATTTTATGTGTTATTGCAGTGTGTCTCTCTATTTATAGACGTGTGAAGTTTACAATTTCAATTTCATTAACTTATGTTTACCATGAGAAGTTTTGTTATCCAGTATTAAAAACAAAATCAACCATAGTTATCAGAACCAGACCGGACTGATTGGTTCGACCAAAAACCCAGTGAACCGGTAGTCTGGTCGGTTCGGTTTAAGATGCAGACTGCTTCTACAATTAACCCAGTCAATGGTGGTCAAATCCGTTGAAAACCAAATGGTTCAACAACCGGTGCGGTTCGGGCGCATGACCCGCGCATCTCCACGGTGCATCGGCGGGGATGTTGAATCACAGTATAAACACCTTGTGAATTAATTCACAAAAATGCAGCACTAGGCCTCGAACTAGGAACCTTGTGCAATGTAATACCCTAATTACCCCAAACCTTATCTCGCATCGTAAAGCAAAGGTTAATCAAAGGTTACAACAATTCTAAAGCTCATACGTATAAGTTCGATGAAGGATTAAGCTCAAAAACAGAGTTTGAAAAGCATAAAACGTTCACATGAAGCTACACTAAACGAGGCACAAGATATACGTACAGATATCAAGACATATATATATATAGCCGCCGCCGCCCGCGGAGTTTAAGCCGGCTAGTTATATACAGACATGCAGAGTATTTTGAAGGTAAAACAGTTTATACAATATTTCTCTCAAAGTAATCCTCTAAGGCATAGATAAATACAAAAGTGAGAGATCTATACAAAATAAACCAAAAGACTTCCAAAACACAGCAAGGATTCTCCGCTGTCACCATGAAAGCAACTCATCGAGGTGGGTAGTGACCTACATCAGAAAAGCAATAACAGAGTATGGAATGAGAACTAGAGGTTCTCAGTATGGTAACAGTGCCCCGTGATGTAAGATATAAGACTCCTTGATGCCAGAGGCAATCCTAGAGCTTCATATCCATCGTGAGATTCAAGCTTAAAACATAAATAATTTTAAAACCTTAACTTTAAAACCACAATGAAAAGGGTAATCTAATTTAGTGGATTTCTAATCTAACAATTCTCCGCTTTCCCACAGCCTTCGCCAGCCTAACCGCCATGCGATCCCATCGCCACCTCCTTTCGAACCTCCTCAATCCCAGTAGAAAACACAAGTAATAACAATGCAAGTAAAACACAAGTATAAGCATGTGGTGCACGAAATTGTGATCATCAATGGCGCCAACAACTTGGTACGCACAATTGTAATCTCAACTCCTTGTCACAACTCCGCACAACTAACCAGCAAGTGTACTGGGTCGTCCAAGTAATAAACCTTACGTGAGTAAGGGTCGATCCCACGGAGACTGTCGGCTTGAAGCAAGCTATGGTCATCTTGTAAATCTCAGTCAGGCGGATTCAAATGGTTATGGAGAATTGATAATTAAAAGATGAATAAAATATAAAATAGGATAGAGATACTTATATAGTTCATTGGTGAGAATTTCAGATAAGCGTATGAAGATGCTTTGTTCCTTCTGAATCTCTGCTTTCCTATTGCCTTCTTCCAATCATTCATACTCCTTTCCATGGCAAGCTTATGTTGGGTTTCACTGTTGTCAATGGCTACCTCCCGTCCGCTCAGTGAAAATGGTCTAAATGCGCTGTCACCGCACGGCTAATCAGCTGTTGGTTCTCGATCATGTTGGAATAGGATCCATTGATCCTTTTGCGTCTGTCACTACGCCCAACACTCACGAGTTTGAAGCTCGTCATAGTCATCCCTTCCCAGATTCTACTCGGAATACCACAGACAAGGTTTAGACTTTCCGGATCTCAAGAATGCTGCCAATTGATTCTCGGCTATACCACGAAGACTCTGATCTCATGGAATGGAAGGCTCGGTTGTCAGGCGAGGCAACCATGCATCATGAACCAGGAGGCTAAGAGATACGCACTCAAGCTATTGCAAGTAGAACGGAAGTGGTTGTCAGGCACGCGTTCATAGGTGAGAATGATGATGAGTGTCACGGATCATCACATTCGTCAGGTTGAAGAACGAATGGATATCTTAGAGAAGAAATAGGCTTGAATTGAATAGAAAAACAATAGTACTTTGCATTAATTCCTGAGGAACAGCAGAGCTCCACACCTTAATCTATGGGGTGTAGAAACTCCACCATTGAAAATACATAAGAACAAAAGGTCTAGGCATGGCCGAATGGCCAGCCTCCCAAAGAGGGTTCAATCATCAAAACATGATTAAAGATTGATTGAAAGATGAAAATACAATAGCAAAAGGTCCTATTTATAGAAAACTAGTAGCCTAGGGTTTCAGAAATAGGTAATTAATGCAGAAATCTTCTTTCGGGCCCACTTGGTGTGTGCTTGGGCTGAGCATTGAAGCTTTCACATGTAGAGACTTTTCTTGGAGTTAAACGCCAGCTTTTGTGCCAGTTTGGGTGTTTAACTCCAGCTTTTATGCCAGTTCTAGCATTTTGACGCCAGGATTTCTATGCTGACTTAGAATGCCGGTTTGGGCCATCAAATCTCGGGCAAAGTATAGACTATTATATATTACTGGAAAACCCAGGATGTCTTCTTTCCAAAGCAATTGAGAGTGCGCCAATTGGGCTTCTGTAGCTCCAGAAAATCCACTTCGAGTACAGGGAGGTCAGAATCCAACAGCATCTGTTGTCCTTTTTCAGTCCCTGAATCAGATTTTTGCTCAGGTCCCTCAATTTCAGCCAGAAAATACCTAAAATCATAGAAAAACACACAAACTCATAGTAAAGTCCAGAAATGTGATTTTTATTTAAAAACTAATAAAAACATAATAAAAACTAACTAAAATATACTAAAAACATACTAAAAACAATGCCAAAAAGCATATAAATTATCCGCTCATCACAACACCAAACTTAAATTGTTGCTTGTCCCCAAGCAATTGAAAATCAAATAGGATAAAAAGAAGAGGATATACAATGAATTCCAAAAACATCTATGAAGATCAGTATTAATTAGATGAGCGGGGCTATTAGCTTTTTTCTTCTGAACAGTTTTGGCATCTCACTTTATCCTTTGAAGTTCAGAATGATTGGCATCTATAGGAACTTAGAATTCAGATAGTGTTAATTATTCTCCTAGTTCTGTGTGTTGATTCTTGAATACAGTTACTTTATGAGTCTTAGCCATGACCCTAAGCATTTTGTTTTCCAGTATTACCACCGGATACATAAATGCCACAGACACATAACTGGGTGAACCTTTTTAGATTGTGACTCAGCTTTGCTAGAGTCCCCAATTAGAGGTGTTCAGAGCTCTTAAGCACACTCTTTTTGCTTTGGACCACGACTTTAACCGCTCAGTCTCAAGCTTTTCACTTGACACCTTCACGCCACAAGCACATGGTTAGGGACAGCTTGGTTTAGCCGCTTAGGCCAGGATTTTATTCATGTAGGCCCTCCTATCCACTGATGCTCAAAGCCTTGGATCCTTTTTATTACCCTTGCCTTTTAGTTTAAAGGGCTATTGGCTTTTTCTACTTGCTTTTTTTCTTTTTCTTTCTTTTTCTTTTCTTCTTTTTTTCGCATATATTTTTTTCTGCAAGCTTTTCATTGCTTTTTCTTGCTTCAAGAATCAATTTTATAATTTTTCAGATCATCAATAATGTTTCTCCTTTTCATTATTCTTTCAAGAGCCAACAATTTTAACATTCATAAACAACAAATTCAAAAATATGCACTGTTCAAGCATTCATTCAGAAAAACAAAAAGTATTGCCACCACATCAAAATAATTAATCTGTTTTAAAATTTGAAATTCATGTACTTCTTTTTCTTTTTGCAATTAAAAACACTTTTTATTTAAGAAAGGTGATGGATTCATAGGACATTCATAGCTTTAAGGCATAGACACTTAGACACTAGTGATCATGTAATAAAGACACAAATATAGATATAACATAAAGCACAAATTTCGAAAAATAGAAAAATAAGAACAAGGAGATTAAAGAACGGGTCCACCTTAATGATGGCGGCTTGTTCTTCCTCTTGAAGATCTTATGGAGTGCTTGAGCTCCTCAATGTCTCTTCCTTGCCTTTGTTGCTCCTCCCTCATGACTCTTTGGTCTTCTCTAATTTCATGGAGGAGGATGGAATGCTCTTGGTGCTCCACCCTTAGTTGTCCCATGTTGGAACTTAATTCTCCTAGGGATGTGTTGATTTGCTCCCAATAGTTTTGTGGAGGAAAATGCATCCCTTGAGGCATCTCAGGGATTTCATGATGAGACATTTCCTCATGCTCTTGTCCATGAGTGGGATCTCTTGTTTGCTCTATCCTTTTCTTAGTGATGGGCTTGTCCTCATCAATAAAGATATCTCCCTCTATGTCAATTCCAGCTGAATTGCAGAGGTGACAAATAAGATGAGGGAAGGCTAACCTTGCCAAAGTAGAGGACTTGTCAGCCACCTTGTAGAGTTCTAGGGATATAATCTCATGAACTTCTACTTCCTCTCCAATCATGATGCTATGGATCATGATAGCCCGGTCTATAGTAACTTCAGACCGGTTGCTAGTAGGAATGATTGAGCGTTGGATGAACTCCAACCATCCCCTAGCCACAGGCTTGAGGTCATGCCTTCTTAGTTGAACCGGCTTCCCTCTTGAATCTCTCTTCCATTGAGCGCGCCCTCTTTACAAATGTCTATGAGGACTTGGTCTAACCTTTGATCAAAGTTGACCCTTCTAGTGTAGGGGTGTGCATCTCCTTACATCATGGGCAAGTTGAATGCTAACCTTATGTTTTTCGGACTAAAATCTAAGCATTTTCCCCGAACTATTGTAAGCCAATTCTTTGGATTCGGGTTTATAATTTGATCATGGTTCTTAGTGATCCATGCGTTTGCATAGAACTCTTGAACCATTAAGATTCTGACTTGTTGAATGGGGTTGGTGAGAACTTCCCAACCTCTTCTTCGAATCTCATGTCGGATCTCCGGATATTCGCCCTTTTTGAGCTTGAAAGGGACCTCGGGGATCACCTTCTTCTTGGCCACAACTTCATAGAAGTGGTCTTGATGCACCTTTGAGATGAATCTCTCCATCTCCCACAACTCGGAGGCGGAAGCTTTTCCCTTCTCTTTCCTCTTTCTAGAGGTTTCTCCGGCCTTAGGTACCATAAATGGTTATGGAAAAATAAAAAGCTTTAGCTTTTACCACACCAAACTTAGAAGGTTTGCTCGTCCTTGAGCAAAAGAAGAAAGAAAAGAGTAGAAGAAGAGGAAATAGAGGAGATGGAGGGGGCTTAGTGGTTCGGCCAAGGGGGAGAAGGAGTGTTTATAATGTGTGAAAATGGAGTGAAGATGGGTTTATATAGGAGTGGAGAGAGGGGTAGGGTTCGGCCATGTATGGGTGGGTTTGGAAGGGAAAATGGTTTGAATTTGAATGGTGAGGTAGGTGGGGTTTTATGATGGATGGATATGGATTGGTGAAGAGATTATGGAGAAGAGGGTAGGATTTGATAGGTGAGGGGCATTTGGGAAAGAGGTATTGAGGTTATTGGTGAAGGGTATTTGGGGAAGGGTGTTATGGGAAGGTGTGAAGAAGAGAGAGAGAGAGAGAGATGAGGTAGGTGGGGATCTTGTGGGGTCTACAGATCCTGAGGTGTCAAGGATTTCTCATCCCTGCACCATGTGGCGTGTAAACGCCCCTTGATTGCCAATCCTGGCATTAAACTCCAGGTTGCTGCCCATTTCTGGCGTTTAATGCCAGCTTTTCTCCCCTTTCTGGCATTTAAACGCAGCTCTGTGCCCATTCCTGGTGTTAAACGCCAGTTCTGTGCCCCCTTTCTGGTGTTAAACGCCCAAAATGGTGCAGACTGGGCGTTTAACGCCCATTCTGCTACCCTTACTGGCGTTTAAACGCCAGTAAGCTTCTCCTCTAGGGTGTGCTATTTTTAATACTATTTTTCATTCTGTTTTTACTTTTTCAGTTGTTTTTGTGACTTCACATGATCATCAACCTACAGAAAATATAAAGTAACAATAGAAAATAAACAGATATAATAAAATAAAATTGGGTTGCCTCCCAACAAGCGCTTCTTTAATGTCAATAGCTTGACAGTGGGCTCTCATGGAGCCTCACAGATACTCAGAGCATGATGATGACCTCCCAACACCAAACTTAGAGTTTGAATGTGGGGGCTCTATTTGACTCTGCATTGAGAGAAGCTTTTCATGCTTCCTCTCCATGGTTAAAGAAGGAGATCCTTAAGCTTTAAACACAAGTGAGTCCTCATTCACTTGAAGGACCAATTCTCCTCTGTCAACATCAATCACAACTTTTGCTGTGGCTAGAAAGGGTCTGCCAAGGATGATGGAATCATCCATACACTTTCCAATGTCTAGGATTATGAAATCAGCAGGGATGTAGTGGCCTTCAACCTTTACCAAGACATCCTCTACAAGTCCATAAGCCTGTTTCTTTGAATTGTCTGCCATCTCCAGTGAGATTCTTGCAGCTTGCACCTCAAGGATCCCTAGCTTCTCCATTACAGAAAGAGGCATGAGATTTATGCTTGACCCTAGGTCACACAGAGCCTTCTCAAAGGTCATGGTGCTTATGGTACAAGGTATTGAGAACTTTCCAGGATCCTGTCTCTTTTGAGGTAATCTCTGTCTAGTCAAGTCATCCAGTTCTTTGGTGAGTAAGGGGGGTTCATCCTCCCAAGTCTCATTACCAAATAACTTGGCATTCAGCTTCATGCTTGCTCCAAGGTACTTAGCAACTTGCTCTTCAGTAACATCTTCATCTTCTTCAGAGGAAGAATACTCATCAGAGCTCATGAATGGCAGAAGTAAATTCAATGGAATCTCTATGGTCTCAATGTGAGTCTCAGATTCCCATGGTTCCTTATTAGGGAACTCCTTGGAGGCCAGTGAACATCTATTGAGGTCTATCTCAGTGGAAATCACTGCCTTTCCCTCTTCTATGCATTCAGCCATGTGGGACGTGTTCATAGCCTTGCATTCTCTCTTTGGGTTTTCTTCTGTATTGCTTGGGAGAGTATTAGGAGGGAGTTCAGTAACTTTCTTACTCACCTGACCCACTTGTGCCTCCAAATTTCTAATGGAGGACCTTGTTTCAGTCATGAAACTTTGAGTGGTTTTAATTAGATCAGAGACTATGGTTGCTAAGTCAGAGTGGCTCTACTTAGAATTCTCTGTCTGTTGCTGAGAAGATGATGGAAAAGGTTTGCTATTGCTAAACCTATTTCTTCCACCATTACTGTTGTTGAAGCCTTGTTGAGGCCTCTGTTGATCCTTCCATGAGAGATTTGGATGATTTCTCCATGAAGGATTATAGGTGTTTCCATAGGGTTCTCCCATGTAATTCACCTCTTCCATTGCTGGATTCTCAGGGTCGTAAGTTTCTTCTTCAGATGAAGCTTCTTTGGTACTGCCTGTTGCTGCTTGCATTCCAGACAGACTCTGAGAAATCATATTGACTTGCTGAGTCAATATTTTGTTCTAAGCCAATATGGCATTCAGAGTATTAATCTCAAGAACTCCTTTCTTCTGATTTGTCCCATTATTCACAGGGTTCCTTTCAGAAGTGTACATGTATTGGTTATTTGCAACCATCTCAATGAGTTCTTGAGCTTCTTCAGGCGTCTTCTTCAGATGAAGAGATCCTCTAGCAGAGCTGTCCAATGACATCTTGGACAGTTCAGACAGACCATCATAAAAGATACCTATGATGCTCCATTCAGAAAGCATGTCAGAAGGACACCTTTTGATCAATTGCTTGTATCATTCCCAAGCTTCATAGAGGGATTCACCTTCCTTCTGTCTGAAGGCCTGGACCTCCACTCTTAGCTTACTCAATATTTGAGGTGGAAGGAATTTGGCCAGAAAAGCATTGACCAGCTTTTCCCAAGAGTTCAGGCTTTTCCTTAGGTTGTGAATCCAACCATATTCTAGCTCTGTCTCTTACAGCAAAGGGAAAAAGCATAAGCCTGTAGACCTCGGGATCAACCTCATTGGTCTTGACAGTGTCACAGATTTGCAAGAATTCATCCAAGAACTGATGAGGATCTTCCAATGAAAGTCCACGAAACTTGCAATTCTGTTGCATTAGAGAAACTAATTGAGGCTTAAGCTCAAAGTTGTTTGCTCCAATGGCAGGGATTGAGATGCTTCTCCCATAGAAGTCGGGAGTAGGTGCAGTAAAGTCACCAAGCACCTTCCTTGCATTGTTGGCATTATTGTTATTTTCGGCTGCCATGGCTTCTTCTTGTTTGAAAATTTCTGTTAGGTCCTCTACATAGAGTTGTGCTTTAGCTTCTCTTAGCTTTCTCTTCAAGGTCCTTTCAGGTTCAGGATCAGCTTCAGCAAGAATGTCTTTGTCCTTGCTCCTGCTCATATGAAAGAGAAGAGAACAAGAAAGTATGGAATCCTCTATGTCACAGTATAGAGATTCCTTGAGGTGTCAGAGGAAAAGATGAATGGAAGAAGGAGGTAGAGAGGAGAGAATTCGAACTTATCAAGAGAGAGTCTGAATTGCTGATAATGGAGGAGTGTTAGTCCTTAAATAGAAGGATGTAAGATGAGGGGAAGAATTTTCGAAAACAAATTAAAAAGATTTTGAAATAATTAAAAGAAATTTTGAAAAATTGATTGATGATTTTCGAAAATTAGAATTGAGAAAGTAGTTAAGTGATTTTTGAAAAAGATTTTAAAATTAGAAATCAAAAAGATATGATTGAAAATTATTTTGAAAAAGATGTGATTGAGAAGATATGATTGAGAAGATATGATTGAGAATCAAATTAAAAAAAGAAAGTTTTAAAATTAAAGTTGATTACTTGACTAACAATAAATTAAAAGATATGATTCTAGAATTTAAAATTTGATCCTTTCTTAATAGGCAAGTAACAACTTGAAAATTTTGAATTAAATCATTAATTGTAGCAAGGATTTTCGAAAATAGTAAAAAAAATAGAAAATGGAAAGAAATTGATTTTGAAAAGATATGATTGAAAAGATACGATTCGAAAAAGATTTGATTTTTAAAAATTATTAAAATTTGAAAGAGATTTGAATTAAAAACAAAATCTTATCTCTTGTACCATCCTGGCGTTAAACGCCCAGAATGCTATCTGTTCCGAGGGTTACCTGAAACTGTACGCCAATCTCGGATTAGATCTTCTTGTACTGGTCAGAGATGACGTGTCCGGCTGGCTGGTGGCAGCCGGAGCTATTGTGTCCAACTTGTTGGACTGGCTTCACTTCTGATCCTTGGTCACCGGAGGGTGGGGGTACCTGCAAGAGACTCCGATGCTTAAGTTAGCACGGGTATTAAGCAGGTTTATTGTAGAATCAGAGTATGAGTTATACCTGGGTGCTCCAGTGTATTTATAGTGGTTGTAGAGTGACCTTTCTAGATAAGATAATTTAGTTATCTTATCTTATCTTTATCTTTGAGTTGAGGTCAGCTTATCTTCAAGGAAACCGCCCTTATCTCTATAGGCTTGGACGGCCTGTGGATTTGGGTTGTATTCCTTGGGTTGGGCCCTTTCTTGGGCTTTCCCGTCGATTTGGCCGAGCTCTTTTAGGAAGAGGTCGGATAGTCTGACCTGAAGAGGTCGGTCGTTTTGTCGCCCATCATCCCAGGTCGGATAGCTCGACCCAGGGTATGAACAGTGCCCCTGCTTGAGCTCGGTCTTCTTTTTTAAGGTCGAGTCCTTGACTTCGGTCCTTCTCTAGTGAAGCCGAACTCAAGCATTTAGTCGATTCCTTCCTTTGTAGAACCTTTTTGAATGTGGAACGTTTTTCTTCTAAAAGCGCGCGCTTTTATATCAGCGCTTTGTTCTTGGGAACGTGCGAGGGTTTAATACCTTCATTAATTGGTATTAATTGCCCCGTTTCCTTTGGCTTTATTTTGAATTTCTGCACTCAGAAAATGGTTTCTCTCCTTCATCTTTCTTTGTAACTTCTCCCTTCGTTCTCTCACCTTCTGCTTTTCGCCTACATTTTGCCTTTGCGGCGTCATTCAGCAATCCGGCGATTCCGTCTTTCCATCTTCAACCCTTCTGAGGCTCTGCTTTTTTCCAGGTTGGTTCCATTTGTAATTTCTTCTCGTCTTTGTTGCTTTGTCTTTAGTTTTGTGGTGAAGTTTTGATTTTGCTTAGAGAAAGTTTGGATCTTTCTTTTTTTGTCACGCCTGCTTGCTGTTGTAATGTGTGTTCTGAGAGTTTCTTCGTCCTTTGCATGAACCTTTTCGCCTTTCCTGTTGTTTGATGCTTCTAGGGCTTTGCATGTTCTACTGTCGCTTCTGTCCGATACCCAGAAAAACTGCATCTTTACTCACTTAATCGAAGATTGCCCCTTGATTTTTTGCCCTGTTGATAGCTTTCCCTGTTTGCTGCGATATTTGTTTTGGTTTTTGTTTGATTTTGAGAAAAGGTTGCACCTTTGACGATTTCCGCTTGGCATGTTTGATGTTTGGCGATGCTTTTTGCTGATAGACTGTAAAAAGATAGTGACTTTTTGTGTTCTGACTTTCTTTTCCAAAATGTCCGTTATTTGAAATCTTTTCTTGTTTGAGAGATGCCGGGACGTAAGCTGTGGATTTTTCCCGAAACCTTGCTTTGTTACTGCCTCCAAAGGATGCCCCAGGACTTTGGTTTGAGTCTTGGGGTTTTCCTTTTCTGTTTGTTCTTCTGTATATTAGTCGAGTTATTTTACCCCTCGTCCGAGATGTTTTTTAGTAATCCCATCTTCTTTTCTTATTGTAGGATTAGTTGGCCTCATGTCTTCTCGCAATAACATTGTAGAGATGTCTTCTAAAGTTCCCGAGGGGATATCTGATTGGATGGACTCCCTTGTCTTGATGTGTGTCTCTGTGGTGGACGCTGATTTTTGTGTAGAGCTGAGGAAACGTCGTAGGATTTATGGTAGCAGTGCCCGGGAGAGGGATTATGAGCTTGTAGCGCCCGACTCTGATGAGAGGGTTTGTTTTTCTACTTCGGTCAAGGGGGAGCGTCCCTTTTTCTACGCCTATGAATATTTCTTCAGCCAGTTGGACATTACCTTTCTTTTTACTGCTTTCGAGACCGATTTGTTGTGGTCTTGTAATATTGCCCCATCCCAGCTTCATCCGAATTCCTGGGGTTTTATCAAGATTTTTCAGCTGCTTTGCCAAGAGTTAGGCATAACACCTTCTCAGACTCTTTTTCTCTATCTTTTTGTTTCTGCCAAGCCCGGAGGGTCTTCCAAAAAGAAAGCTTCCTGGGTTTCTTTCAGGTCGACCCAGTGGCATAAAATTTTTACCATGTATGATGAGTCTTTTAAAGATTTTAAGAATTATTTCTTCCGAGTCCGTGCTATTGAGGGTGCCCGCCCCTTTTTTCTTGATGAAAATGATGAGCATGCCTTTCCTTTAGAATGGAAAAAGAATGTGAGGTGTCTCGCTATACATGGGAGATGCTTGATGAGGTTGAACGAGCTTTTGTAGTTGTTCTTGAAGATTTATGGGGAAAACCACCCCATCTTGATACAAAAAAGTTTTTGAGTGACTCGTCTTTGGTTCAAACTGCTTTGGGTACTATCTGACTTGTTTCGATACTTGTTTCTTAGTTTTGCTTCTTCTGGATTGTAACTCATCACTATGGTTGATTCTGTATTTTCAAAGATGTCAAAAAACAATGATTCCATGAAGGCCTACAAAAAGGCAAAGAAGGCTGCTACTGCTCAAAATATCTCGGCCAAGGTGGCGGGAGAGGGATCTTCTCAAGTTCCAATGAAGCCGCCCGTGCCGAAGAAGGTGATCCCCACTCCTCGAGTTCATCTGGCTGACCCTCCACAGGCTTCTGTCGCTACTTCTGGTGCTCCTCCCAACAAAAAACAAAAAACAATTGAGCCTTTTAACCTTGACGCTCCTGACTTTGATGCGGTGGAGTTTGTTGACCAGCAGATCGGTCCTTATGGTGTCGTCCCTACTGACGACGCCTCTCTCCTTCGCTATTGGACTTCATAACTCGGAGTAGCATCAAGATGGCCTTCATGGAGGATGCCAAACAAGAGTTTGATCGGATGAAGGGCTTGAAGGAGGAGCTTGAGCTTGAGGAGCTTGTCAGGTCTCTTTCAGGGATTACTTTTATAACTTGTTATTTGTAGGAGGTCGACTTCTTTACGTCGTCTTCTTCTAAGTTATTTTTTGTAATCCTCTTTCTTGGACCTTTGTCAGGTCTCTTTCAGGGATTACTTTTATAACTTGTTGTTTGTAGGAGGTCGACTTCTTTACCTCGTCCTCTTCTAAGTTATTTTTTGTAATCCTCTTTCTTGGACATTTGTCAGGTCTCTTTCAGGGATTACTTTTATAACTTGTTGTTTGTAGGAGGTCAACTTCTTTACGTCGTCCTCTTCTAAGTTATTTTTTGTAATCCTCTTTCTTGGACCTTTGTCAGGTCTCTTTCAGGGATTACTTTTATAACTTATTTTTTGTAGGAGACCGACTTCGTCACGTCGATCTTTTCTAACTTATAGCAATTCTTCTTTTATAGGGTTCGCCAGACCTCTTTCCAGGGATTTGCTGATAACTTGGGTTGACTTGGTCCAACTTCTCAACGTCGGCCAGTCTTTAAGTTATTATTAGCAATCCATAAGACCTCGTCAGGTTCTTTTTTCAGATCACTTTTGATAACTTCTTGCATTATTCTGTGTTCATCTTTGCCGATTTGTAGAAGGTGGTTTCTATCTTTCTTTGGTCGACCTTTAGATGAATCGCGTTTTTATCTTTATTGGTCTTTTATCGTGATCGTGCAGTGAATCTGTTTTTCACTTTCTGCCGATCTGTTGCTTTATAATCGGACGATGAATGCTTCAGATTAATGTGTCTTGAGAATTTGTAGAATATCTAAAATATATTTTATTCAAAAGAAAGTGCAAATATATACATGTTGGATTTTTTCATCCTTTTAAGTCGGATAATATCTGGATCTCAACTTGGTGCCTCATTAAAAAACCTTTTTCAGGAAAAAGAGTGCATCATATGATGAGATCTTTTACCTTCTCTAACTATAGTACCTTCTTAGGTTGCAGGCGTGCCACGATCTGGGAAGCTCTCGTCCATCGAGTTTGTACAGTCTGTAGTAGCCCTTCCCAAGTACTTCTATGACTCAGTAGGGTCCTTTCCAGTTTGCTGCCAACTTTCCTTCTCCGGGTCGAGTTGTTCCAATATCATTTCGGATTAGGATGAGATCATTCTCCATGAAACCTCTTAGCACTACCTTTTGATTATATCTTGAAGCCATTCAGCACTTTAGCGCTTCTTCCCTGATCCGAGCTCTTTCTTGGATTTCCGAAAGTAGGTCGAGTTCTTCTCTTTGAAGTTGAGAGTTAGCTTCTTCATTGTAGTGGACTACTCTAGGCGAGCCTTCCTCGACCTCTACTGGGATTATTGCCTCCACTCCGTACGCTAATCAAAATGGTGATTTGTTTGTGGTGGAATGTGGCATAGTTCGATATGCCCATAGGACCTGTGAAAGTTCTTCAGCCCAAGCTCCTTTGCATCTTGCAGTCTCCATTTCAACCCAGCCAATATGAATTTGTTGGCAGCTTCGGCTTGCCCATTGGCTTGAGGATGTTCGACGGAGGTGAATTGGTGCTTTATGTTCAAGTCGGCTACTAATTTCCTGAAGCCTGCATTTGTGAATTGAGTGCCATTGTCTGTGGTGATGGAGTATGGAACCCCGAACCTCGTGACAATGTTCCTATATAGGAATTTCCGGCTTCTTTGAGCAGTGGCATTGGCTAGGGGCTCTGCCTCAATCCACTTTGTGAAATAGTCTACTCCGACTATGAGGAAGTTGACTTGTCCTGATCCCTGGGGAAAGGGTCCGAGAAGATCGAGTCCCCATTTTGCAAATGGCCAAGGCGAAGTTACGCTGATGAGCTCTTCTGGCGGGGCGATGTGAAAGTTGGCATGATTCTGGCATAGGGGGACATGTCTTTACAAATTCTGTAGCTTCTTTTTGTAGAGTTGGCCAGTAAAATCCCACCCGAAGTACCTTTTTGGTGAGAGCTTGTGCCCCGAGATGATTGCCACAAATGCCGCTGTATACTTCCTCTAAAACTTCCCTTGTGTTAGAGGTCGGCACACATTTTAACAATGGTATTGAAATCCCTCTTTTGTATAGAGTGTTGTTTATGATAGTGTAGTACTGAGCCTCCCATTTTAACCTCTTTGCTTCCTTCTTATTTGTGGGGAGTGTTTCTTTTTTGAGGTAATTAATTATGGGGGTCATCCATCCTTGATCCTGACTTGTTATAGCTAGGACTTTTTCCGCTTCCGAGATTGATGGGTTCTGTAGCATTTCTTGGATGAGGCTTCTATTGTTGCCCCCTGGTTTGGTACTGGCTAGCTTTGAGAGTGTATCAGCTCGGGCATTTTGTTCGCGGGGTATGTGGCAGATCTTATATTCCCCGAGTTGTCCGAGATGTTCCTTGGTTTTATCCAAATACTTTTTCATGGTGGGATCTTTGGCTTGGTAGCTCCCTGTTATCTGTGAGGTGACTACTTGTGAGTCGCTGAAGATGTTGAGTTTTTGAGCTCCAACCTCCTTAGCCAGCTTCAAACCAGCTAGTAACACTTCATATTCTACCTGGTTGTTTGAGGCCGGGAACCCAAATTTGAGGGAAAGCTCAACTTGGGTTCCTTGGTTGCTTTCTATTATCACACCTACGCTGCTTCCAGTCTTATTTGAAGACCCGTCCACGTAGAGATTCCATTATGTTGGGGTTTCCAGGGTATCTGTGAATTCTGCAATAAAGTTGGCCAAGTATTGTGATTTGATGGCTGTCCGAGCTTCATATTGGAGGTCAAACTCGGATAACTCGACTGCCCATTGTAAAATTCTGCCTGCTAGATTTGTTTTCTGCAGTATCCCTTTTATGAGCTGGTCGGTCCGGACCTTAATGGTGTGAGCCTGGAAGTACGGACGTAGTTGTCGAGATATCAGTATGAGAGCATAGGCAAACTTTTCTATTTTTTGGTAGTTCAGCTCGGATCCTTGCAGCGCTTTACTAATGAAGTATACAGGTTGTTGCCCTTTGTCGTCCTCTCGAACTAGTGCTGAGGCTACTGCCCGACTTCCTTCCGCAAGGTACAATACGAGTGGTTCTTCCTTTCGTGGTCGAGTTAGGATACGTGGTCGTCCCAGGAAACTTTTGAAATCCTGGAAGGCTTGCTCGCATTCCATTGTCCATTCGAAGTTCTTTCCTTTCCTTAGAGTGGCATAGAAAGGAAGGGATCTTATCGCTGATCCCGCTAGGAACCTGGACAAGGCTGCCAACCTCCCGTTGAGTTGTTGTACTTCTTTGACACAAGTTGGGCTCTTCATGTTGAGTATGGCCTGGCATTTATCCGGATTTACCTCAATTCCTCTTTGTGTGAGTGGTGAGAGGAACCTTTGCGTGGTCTAAAAATTTGCGGATAAATCCTCGTTGCAAGTATAGTTTCTAAACCTTCGAAAGTCCTTTCATATAAATATTTTGGTTGTCACAAGTAACAAACCCCTTTTAAAATTGATAACCGAGTATTTAAACCTCGGGTCGTCTTCTCAAGAAATTGCAGGGAGGTATGTTCTTATTATTAATTATGAGTCTTGTAAATTAAGGGTTTTAGAAAGTAAGGAAGCAGTATGTTGAATGATAAGAAAAATAAAATAATAATAATAAAATAAACTTTTGGCAAGGTATTATAACTGGAAGTCCTATCCTGGTTATCCTTATCAATTGTGATGAGAATTGGATTTTTCTCCCACTTTGTTAACCTCTAACTATGAAGGTAAGTTAAGTGGATGAATTAATTTTTATTCCTCAGGTCCTAGTCTTTCCTTGGGAAAGGCTAGAGTTATTGGAACTCGAATCAATTCTTGAAGAATTCCAATTTTCAATCAACAATGAGTTTGATAACTCAAGTGTCTCCAATGACTCACCCAAAGCCAAAAGTGAAGAAAGTCTACTTGATTGAAAATAATTTGGATAAACAGAGAACATTAATAAATTAAAGAGAGCAATCATAAGTCTGAAATACCTCAAATTATATTGAATAAAGAAATCAATTCTAACATAGATATTCATAAATTAAATTGAGAAAGTAAATAAAAAGAACATTGAACCTGGGATTGAGAGTCACTCCTAAAACTGAGAGAAATCCTAAATCCTAATCCTAAGAGAGAGGAGAGAACCTCTCTCTCTAAAAACTACATCTAGTCCTAAAATTGTGAATTGTGAAAGCTTGTTTTTTTGAATGGATGCAATTTCTCTACTTTATAGCCTCTAATCTGTATTTTCTGGGCCGAGAACTGGGTCAGAAACAGTCCAGAATTCGCTGGTTGCGAATTCAAACACGCTGATTTTCGTCACTGTGACGCGTCCGCATGGATCACGCGGTCGTATCGCCTATCGTTAGGGAAACTATGACATATTATATATCAAATCGAAGCGCTAGACGTTAGCTTTCCAACGCAACTGGAACCGCATCATTTGGACCTCTATAGCTGAAGTTATAGTCGTTTGAGTGCGAAGAGGTCAGGCTGGACAGCTTAGCAATTTCTCCAACTTCTTGTATTCCTCCTACTTTTGCATGCTTCCTTTCCATCCTCCAAGCCATTCCTGCCCTGTAATCTCAAAAAACACTTAACACACGTATCAAGGCATCGAATGATAATAAGAGAGGATTAATATTAGCAAATATAATGTCAAAGAAGCATGTTTTCAATCATAGCACAAAATCAGGAAGGAGAATGTAAACTCATGCAAATAGTATGAATAAGTGGGTAAAGAGTTAATAAAATCCACTTAATTAAGCACAAGATAAACCATAAAATAGTGGTTTATCAACCTCCCACACTTAAACATTAGCATGTCCTCATGCTAAGCTCAAGAGAAGCTATAAAGATGAAGAGGAATGGTAGATTAATATGAAATGCAACCTATCTGTATGAATGCAACTACATGCAAAATATTTCTACCTACTTGGTTAAAAGCGAACAAGTTCTCCAAGACAAACATAAATCAGATTTCACTAATCCAAATTATACAATAAAAGACAAGTAAACTTGTAAGAAGATAGCTCATGAAAGCAGGGAACATAGAATTGAGTACTGAACCCTTACTGGTAGTGTATATCACTTTAACTCTCAAGTGTATAGGGTAATTCACTCTACTCTTCTCTAGTCATGCTTTCTAAACTTTGTTCTTCATCTAACCAATCAACAAAAAATTTAATGTACCAATGCAAACATCATGAGGTCTTTTTAGGGTTGTAATGGGGCTGAGGTAAAGGTAAGGATATATGTATGGCCAAGTGAGCTTTATAAAGTGAATCCTTGATTAGTCTAAGATCTCACCTAACATATACATATTTTATACAATTTTAAAATACTTTACCTAGCTACCCAAATTTTTCCACTTTTGTATTACATGCTCATGTATCAAATTTATTTTTGAATTTTGTCCCATGTGCATTGATTCTTTTTATTTTGCATTTGGGGTAATATTATTTTTCTTCTCTTTTTTTTTTGTATCCCCTTATTTAATTACTTAATATTTTTTTTTTTCAATGCACATGGTAATTTAATTATTTTGATTTCACATGAGCATGCTTCCCAAATTTTCAAATAACTCATTTAATTCCCTACTTTTTCATATCATCCCATGTTCCCATAAAATTTCTCATACTTAAATTATACACAATAACTATCTTAAGCTAACCAAGGATTCAACTTGGGATTTTTAATTTGTTTTTCTGCTTAAGGTTAGTAATGTGGTTACTGTTCATACCCTGGGTCGAGCTATCCGACCCGGGATGATCGGCGACACAGCGACCGACCTCTTCAGGTCAGACTACCCGACCTCTTCTAAAAGAGCTCGGCCAAATCGACAGGAAAGCCCAATAAAGGGCCCAAATAGAGGAACACGACCCAAATCCAAAGGCAATCCCAGCCTATAGAGATAAAGGCGGTTCCCTTGAAGATAAGCTGACTTCATCCAAAACAAGATAAGATAAGATAAGATAACTAACTTATCTTATCAGAAAGGTCAGCCCACACTACTATAAATACACTGGAGCACCCAGGTATAACTCATACTCTGATTCTACAAAAAAACCTGTTTAATACCCATGCTAACTTAAGCATCGGAGTCTCTTCCAGGTACCCCCCACCCTCCGGTGGCCAAGGATCAGCAGTGCAGCAAGTCCAACAAGTCGGACACAACAGCTCCGGCCGCCACCAGCCAACCGGATACGTCATCTCCAACCAGTACAGAAGATCTCATCCGAGATCGACCTCCAGTTTCAGGTAACCCTCGGAACATTGGCACCGTTGCCGGGGAACCTGAAAGTCATCCCAAAACCATGGCGGACAGCCATGACAACGACCACGACTCGGATCTGGAAAACAGAACACCGCACAAGAACGTGGACACTACGCTAAAGGATACTCCGGAATCCAACGAGGACAAAAACTCACCAAATCCGGGAGCCATAGAAGCACTTCAAGATCACTTAAAGCAACTTGAGAAAGAAACCTAGCAACAACGGGAGATCGGAAAAGATCTGCAAAGAGAGGTACGGCGACGTCGAGAACTGAAAGAAAAACTACAGCAATTAGAGGCCGACCTCAAATCAAAAGCTCCACGGACCACTCCTGAGGAAAATTCACACAAAGAACAAGATCCGTTCACCAGAGAAATCATGAAGACCAAAATCCCAAAAGATTTCAAGCTCCCAGATATGGTTTTGTATGATGGCACCACAGATCCCAACCATCATCTCAGCAATTTCAGAAGCAGAATGTACCTTACCAATGCCTCAGATGCCATTCGCTGCAAAGCTTTTTCAACGACTCTCACGAAAACGGCGATCAGATGGTTCGACAACTTACCTCCGAAGTCCATCTCAAACTTCGACGACCTGGCCAGATTCTCCATCCAGAAAGATAAGGCCAAGCACACACCCAACTTACTAGGGATCAAGCAAGGAGATCGGGAGAGCCTCCGCAACTACATGGAAAGATTCAACAAAACATGCATGGACATACAAAGTTTACCAACTGAGGCCGCCATCATGGGGCTCATCAATGGCTTACGAGAGGGACCTTTCAGCCAATCTATATCAAAAAAGCATCCTACTTCCTTAGACGAAGTACAGGAGCGAGCAGAAAAATACATCAACATGGAAGAGAACGCTCGGTTGGGAGAAACCTCAAAATTTGGGGCCCCCTACCGAGACAAAGACAAGGACACTAAAAGGAAAGAAGATCGATAGGGGGAGAAAATCAAAAATACCATAACTACACTCCCCTCAAGGCATCCCTGGTCGACGTGTACAAAGAAGTCTGCCACACAGAAAAAATCCCCCCAGCGCGACCACTCAAAGGCAAAAGGGGAGGAGGAAACTGGAAGGAATATTGTGAATACCATCGAGTCCGAGGGCACTCCACCAACGAGTGTTTCGACTTGAAAAATATCATAGAAAAATTGGTAAGAGAAGGAAAATTAGATCGATTTCTGGCTACCCGAGATGATGACCAAAGAAAGAGACGAAGAGACGAAGATGATGGACGAGCTGAACGATCACCTCGAACACCAGAAAGACATGTCCACATGATACACGGCGGATTCGCAGGAAGTGGGATCTCCAAATCATCCTGAAAGAGATATCTCAAAGAAGTATATCATGTCGAGGGAAAGGAGGAAGCACCCAACATCCCGGCAATAACATTCACTAAAGAGGACGCATCCGGCATCATCTCGGGACACGACGATCCCATGGTCCTCACTATTATACTGGCAAACGCCAATCTACACCGCACATTAGTAGACCAAGGGCGTTCTGCCGATATCTTATTCAAAACAGCCTTCGACAAACTCGGCTTAGACGAAAAGGAGCTTAGAGCATACCCGAACAATCTGTTCGGACTAGGAGACACCCCGGTACAATCGCTGGGATACGTATCGCTACACACTACTTTTGGAAAAGGGAACCAATCCAGGACCCTCAAAATAGACTACATTGTGGTCGACGTAAGTTCAGCCTACAATGCTCTAATAGGTCGGACAACACTCAATCAACTCGGCGCAATAGTCTTAACTCCACATCTATGCATGAAATTCCCAACTACAGAGGGGATAGCCACGATAAAAGTAGATCAAAAGATGGCACGTCACTGTTATAACGAGAGCTTAAACCTCAGGGGCAAAGGAGAAGAGTTTCATACAACTGAGCTTGGCGGAGCTCATCGACGAGAAGAACTCCGTCCGCACCCAGAAGGTGAGGTAGAGAAGGTTCAGATCGGAGACACCTCGGACAAAACAACTAATATCGGCACGGTTCTAAGAGGAGACTCAAAAGAATTACTGATACAATTCTTACGAGATAATGTCGACCTCTTCGCATGGAGAGCCGCAGACATGCCGGGCATAGACCCCAAGCTAATGTGCCACAAGTTGGCAGTCTACCCAGGATCTCGGCCGGTGCAGCAGAAGCGAAGAAAACTCGGGCCAAAACGATCCCAAGCTGTGGAAGAACAAGTACAAGCACTGCTGGAAGCCGGATTTATAAGAGAAGTCAAATACCCACTATGGCTAGCCAACGTCGTCTTGGTGAAAAAGTCGAATGGGAAGTGGCGAATGTGCACCGATTACACCGATCTCAACAAAGCTTGTCCAAAAGATCCATACCCACTCCCAAGTATTGACGCCCTGGTAGATGCTTCCTCTGGATATAAATATCTCTCGTTTATGGATGCATATTTAGGATACAACCAAATTCCCATATATCCACCAGATCAAGAAAAGACCTCGTTCTTAACACCAAAGGCAAACTACTGCTACATCGTGATGCCTTTCGGCCTCAAGAACGCAGGAGCTACTTATCAAAGGCTAATAAATAAAGTCTTCTCAGATCACATCGGAAAAATCATGGAAGTTTATGTGGACGACATGTTAATAAAGACACAAAGCGAAGACACACTATTGTCCGACCTGGCTCAAGTGTTTGACACTATAAGGAAGCATAACATGCGACTCAACCCTGCAAAATGCACCTTCGCAGTTAAAGCAGGCAAATTCTTAGGCTTCATGCTCACACAAAGGGGAATTGAAGCAAATCCAGACAAATGTCAAGCCATACTCAACATGAAGAGCCCAACCTGCGTCAAAGAGGTACAGCAACTCAACGGGAGATTAGCCGCCCTATCCCGATTCTTAGCAGGAGCTGCGATAAGATCTCTCCCCTTCTATGCTACTTTAAGAAAGGGAAAACAGTTTGAATGGACGATAGAATGTGAACAGGCCTTCCGAGACTTCAAGGAATTCTTAGGACGGCCACCTATCCTATCTCGACCACGAGAAGGAGAACCGCTCATATTATACCTCGCAGTAGGGA
The DNA here is from genome assembly GCF_000816755.2 of Arachis ipaensis. NCBI lineage: Eukaryota > Viridiplantae > Streptophyta > Magnoliopsida > Fabales > Fabaceae > Arachis > Arachis ipaensis. Next base: position 63,551,365 of record NC_029786.2, read on the forward strand.
ACCGGGCAATAGCTTTAGCACTAGTCAGGGAAGATGAAAAAGGGCAACAACCCGTCTACTTCATTAGCAAAGCACTACAGGGATCCGAGCTGAACTACCAAAAAATAGAAAAATTTGCCTATACTCTTATCCTAACCTCTCGATGACTCCGCCCATACTTTCAGGCTCACACCATTAAGGTTCGAACTAACCAGCACATAAAAGGAATATTGCAGAAAACGGATTTAGCAGGCAGAATTCTACAATGGGCAGTCGAGCTGTCAGAGTTCGACCTCCAATACGAACCTCGGACGGCCATCAAATCACAATATCTGGCCGACTTCGTTGCAGAATTCACAGACACCCTGGAAACCCCCACGGAATGGAATCTCTACGTGGACGGTTCTTCGAATAAAATTGGAAGCGGCGCAGGCGTGATAATAGAAAGCAACCAAGGAACCCAAGTCGAGCTCTCCCTCAAATTCGGATTCCCGGCCTCGAACAACCAGGCCGAATATGAAGCCTTGTTAACTGGTTTGAAGCTGGCTAAAGAGGTTGGAGCTCAAAAACTTAACATTTACAGTGATTCAAAGTAGTTACATCACAAATAACAGGGAGCTACCAAGCCAAAGATCCCACCATGAAAAAATATTTGGATAGAACCAAGGAACAGCTCGGACAAATCGGGGAATATAAAATACGCCACATACCCCGCGAACAAAATGCCCGAGCTGATGCACTCTCGAAACTAGCCAGCACCAAACCAGGGGGCAACAATAGAAGCCTCATCCAGGAAATGTTGCAGAACCCGTCAATCTTGGAAGAGGAAAAAGTTCTGACGATAACAAGTCAGGACCAAGGATGGACGACCCCCATAATCGACTACCTCAAAACAGGAACACTCCCCGCAGAAGAAAAGGAGGCAAAGAAATTAAAAAGGGAGGCACAGTACTACACCATCATAAACAACATCCTGTACAAAAGAGGAATCTCAATACCTTTACTAAAATGCGTACTGACCTCCAACACAAAGGAGGTGCTAGAAGAAATATACGGCGGCATTTGTGGCAATCACCTCGGAGCACGAGCTCTCGCCAAAAAAGTACTCCGGGCGGGATTTTATTGGCCAACTCTACAGAAAGAAGCTACAGAATTTGTAAAGACATGTCTACCATGTCAGAAACATGCCAACTTTCACATCGCCCCGCCAGAAGAGCTCATCAGCGTGACTTCGCCTTGGCCATTTGCAAAATGGGGACTCAATCTTCTCGGCCGCTTCCCACAGGGATCAGGACAAGTTAAGTTTCTCATAGTAAGAGTAGATTACTTTACAAAGTGGATCGAGGTAGAGCCCCTAGCCAATGCCACCGCTCAAAGAAGCCGGAAATTCTTATATAGAAACATTGTCACGAGGTTTGGAGTTCCATATTCAATAACCACAGACAATGGCACCCAATTCACAGATGCAGGCTTCAGAAAACTAGTGGCCGACTTGAATATAAAGCACCAGTACACCTCCGTTGAACATCCGCAAGCCAACGGACAGGCCGAAGCTGCCAACAAAGTCATATTGGCCGGGCTAAAATGGAGACTACAAAATGCAAAGGGAGCCTGGGCAGAAGAGCTTCCACAGGTCCTATGGGCATATCGAACGACGCCACATTCCACCACGAAGGAATCTCCCTTCCGATTAGCATACGGAATAGAGGCGATGATTCCAGTAGAGATTGAGGAAGGGTCGCCTAGAGTAATTCACTACAATGAGCAATCAAACTCCCAACTCCAGAGAGAAGAGCTCGACTTGTTACCCGAAATCCAGGAAAGAGCTCGGATCAGGGAAGAAGCTCTAAAACACCGAATGGCTTCCAGATATAATCAAAAGGTAGTACCGAGAAGTTTTACAGAGAATGATCTCATCCTAATCCGAAATGATATCAGAACAACTCGACCAGGAGAAGGAAAGCTGGCAGCAAACTGGAAAGGACCCTACCGAGTTGTAGAAGTACTTGGAAAGGGCTACTACAGACTGTCTGAACTCGATGGGCGAGAGCTTCCCAGGTCATGGCACGCCTACAACCTAAGAAGGTACTACAGTTAGAAGAGATAAAAGATCTCATCATTGGATGCACTCTTTTTCCTGAAAAGGTTTTTTAATGAGGCACCAAGTTGAGACTCTGACAATCCCATATGTATATATTCGCACATTTCCTTTAAATAAAATACATTTTAGATATTCTACAAAGATTTCAAGACGCATTAATCTGAAGCATTCATCGTCCGATTATAAAGCGACAGATCGGCAGAAAGTGAAAAACAATTTCACTGCACGATCACGATAAAGACAACCGTCCGATAAAGGTGAAAACGTGATTCACCCAAAGGACGATCTAGAGATGACAACCACTTTCTACAAATCGGCAAAGATGAACACAGAATAATGTAAGAAGTTATCGAAAGTGATCTAAAAAAAGAACCTGACGAGGTCTTACGGATTGCTAAAATAATAACTTAAAGACTGGCCGACGTAAAGAAGTCAGACCAAGTCAAACCAAGTTATAAGTAAACCCGGGAAAGAGGTCTGGCGAACCCTATTAAAGAGGATTACTTTAACTTAGAAGGGCCCGACGTAACAAAGTCAGCCCGAAATGAAAAAGTTATACAAGCAGTCCCTGAAAGAGACCTGACAAAGGTCCAAGAAAGAGGACTACAAAAATAACTTAAAGGAGACCGATATAACGAAGTCGGACTCTTACTACTAAAAAAAGTTATACAAGTAGTCCCTGAAAGAGACCTGACAAAGGTCCAAGAAAGAGGACTACAAAAATAACTTAAAGGAGACCGATATAACGAAGTCGGACTCTTACTACTAAAAAAGTTATACAAGTAGTCCCTGAAAGAGACCTGACAAAGGTCCAAGAAAGAGGATTATAAAAATAACTTAAAGGAGACCGATATAACGAAGTCGGACTCCTACTACGATAAAGATCCCTGAAAGAGATCTGACAAAGGTCCAAGAAAGAGGATTATAAAAATAACTTAAAGGAGACCGATATAACGAAGTCGGACTCCTACTACGATAAAGATCCCTGAAAGAGATCTGACAAAGATCCAAAAAAGAGGATTACAAAAACGACTTACTTAAAAAAATCGGTTATGGATTGTCAAAAATACAAGCAAGAACGAACCAAAAATCAAAGTTGGACCTACAACCACAAAGGATTCAAGCTACAAAGTATAAAGCAAACCAAAAAAGGTTAAGCCGCAAGGTTCCAATATTCATAGAAAAAGAGATACCAAGTCAAGCACAAAAAGCCTGATATCATCCACAAGGTTATAAAAGCCTCGGAGGCCACTAAAACCTACCTTAAAAAAGCTAAAGCAAGCTACCCTTTGTTTTTTATAAAAAACAAAAGTTGCTAGGCAAGCAACGGGAAAGTATCAGCAGTTAACGAAACATAAAGAGTTAAAAAAGCCCACAAGCCGGGCCAACTACATATCCAGAATAAAGTAAAAGCTAAAGGTCAGAAGACTTTTTAGTAGCATCAGCCCGAGGAGACGGAGGGCGAGTCTGGAGAGGAACGGCATCTACAGTACCGTCATCCCGGTTCAAGATCTGGCAGTCGGGATCAGAAGCGGGAGGACCAACCTCAGCAGGGACAGCAGAAGTCGACACCTTAGTAGAGGCTACAGGGGGAGGATCGACATCATCCTCATCCTCGTCATCATCAGGGACAACCTTGCCATCCCTGACAACGTTCTCCAAGCTAAAGAGGGTCAGGTTAGCCTCGGGAGCAATAACCCGAACTTGTTCCTTCAGGTTCTCATAGGCAGCAGTAACACTGCCAACAAGATGACCTTGGAGTTCGGAATAATTAGCCCGGGCATTCTCCAACTCTTCTCTCAGACGCAACACCTCCCGGTAAGACGTTAGATAACTGTCCTTATGACGCATAGCCGTGTCCTCGGCCAGTCTCAGAGAACCAGCCAGAGAAGTGGAACTAGCCTTTTCATTCTCCAAGTCTTTCTCCAACTTGGCCACCCTTACTTCAAACTCCTCCTTCAAGCCCTTCATCCGATCAAACTCCTGTTTGGCCTCCTCCATAAAAGCTTTAGTGGCATGGAGAGGAAGACTTTGAGCAGTTCGATATAGGGCCGCCCCCATGTGTGCCAACTTGATACCACTCCGGGTGATATAATCAAAATGATGAAGAAGCGACACGTCGTCCATAGAAAGAGCACCATAAGGGCCGATTTGTTGATCTACAAACTCAACCGCATCAAAGTCAGGAGCATCAAGGTTGAAAGGCTCAATTGTTTTTTGCTTTTTACTAGGAGGGGCACCGGAAGCTGCAACAGAAGATTGTGGAGGATCGACCAGACGGACCCGAGGAGTAGGAATTGCTTTCCTCGGCTTGGGAAAACTCGATATAGGAGGTTTAACTGGAGGCTGAGAAGATCCCTCTCCGGCCGCCTTGGCCGAGATGTTTAAAGCAGCGGTCGCCTTCTTCGCCTTCTTATAGGCCCTCATAGAATCATTATTCTTCGACATCTCTGAAAAACACAAAAATCAAAGACAAGTTACAACACAGGAGAAGCAAAGCTCGGGAGCAAGTATAAAAACAAATCAGACAGTACCCAAAGCAGCCCGAACCAAAGATGGATCACTCAAAAATCTCTTCGTGTCCAGATGGGGAGGCTTCGTGGTGCACGAATTGTGAATCACACTTTTCACAACTCGTACCACTAACCAGCAAGTGCACTGGGTCATCCAAATAATACCTTACATGAGTAAGGGTCGAATCCCACGGAGATTGTTGGTTTGAAGCAATCTATGGTTATCTTGCAATTCTTAGTCAGGAAGTCAATTATATTTATCAGTTGAATTGCGAATAAACAAGAGAGCATGGGTTAAAGGTTACTTGTTATGCAGTAATGGAGAATATGTTGGAGTTTTGGAGATGCTTTGTCTTCCGAATCTCTGCTTTCCTCTGTCTTCTGATTCACGCACGCACGTCCTTCTATGGCAAGCTGTGTGTTGGTGGATCACCGTTGTCAATGGCTACCATCCATCCTTCCAGTGAAAAGGGTCCAAGTGCGCTGTCACCGCACGGCTAATCATCTGCAGGTTCTCAGTTGTACCGGAATAGGATTTACTATCCTTTTGCGTCTGTCACTACGCCCAGTACTCGCGAGTTTATGCATTAATTCATCGAGACACAGCAGAGCTCCTCACCCCCAACAATGGAGTTTAGAGACTCATGCCGTCAAAGAGTACAAAGTTTTGATCTAAAATGTCATGAGATACAAAATAAGTCTCTAAAAGTTGTTTAAATACTAAACTAGTAGCCTAGGTTTACAAAAAATGAGTAAACTATGATGGGTGGTGCAGAAATCCACTTCTGGGGCCCACTTGGTGTGTGCTGGGGCTGAGACTTAAACAATTCACGTGCATAAGGCTGTTTTGGGCGTTCAACGCCAGGTTTGGATCCATTTCTGGCGTTGAACTCCAACTTTTAATCCTTTTCTGGCGCTGGACGCCGGAATTGGGCAGAGAACTGGCGTTGAACACCAGTTTACGTCGTCTATCCTTGAGCAAAGTATGGACTATTATATATTTCTGGAAAGCCCTGGATGTCTACTTTCCAACACAATTGGAAGAGCGCCATTTTGAGTTCTGTAGCTCCAGAAAATCCACTTTGAGTGCAGGGAGGTCAGAATCCAACAGCATCACCAGTCCTTTTTCAGCCTGAATCAGATTTTTGCTCAGCTCCCTCAATTTCAGCCAGAAAAATACCTGAAATTACAGAAAAACACACAACTCATAGTAAAGTCCAGAAATATGAATTTTTCCTAAAAACTAATGGAAATAAACCAAAAACTAACTAAAACATATTAAAAACTATATGAAATTTCTCTTTCTTGCCTCTTGGAGTGGGTTGTTTTCCTTTAGGAGCCATGATCTTAGTGATCGCGGATAAACACACCAAACTTAGAGATTTGCTTGTCCTCAAGCAAAAGAAAAGAAAGGAGAGGGATAGAAGGAGAGCTAGGTGCAATTGTTGATGGAGGAGGGTGGAGGCCGAACCCATATATAAAGGGAGGGGGGTAGGTTCGAAAATTTTGAAAAGATATGATAAAAAGATTGATTTGGAAAAGATAAGATAGAAGATATGATAAGAGAGGATATAGTTTAAAATTGAAAAGATGTGAAAAATTTTTGAAAAAGATAAATCTAGATTTTGCAAAAGATAATGTGGATATTTGAAAAAGATATTAGTTGAAAAAAAATTAGATTTGTTTTGAAAATAGGATTTGAAAAGAGTTGGATTGAATTTTCAAAGAGGCTTGGTGCTTATGGATTAAGATACATTTGATATTTTTAAAGAGAGATTTTCGAAATTAAGGTTCTTAACATGTTTATGCAAGAAATCATGAATTAAAAACATGAAATTTTAAAATTAGAATGAAAAAATTATGAAGAAGAATGATTTTTACCTCCTCCCCACTATCCTGGCGTTTGAACGCCCAAACACTGCCTGTTTTGGGCGTTCAACGCCCAAATGCTGCTCTCCTGGGCGTTCAACGCCCAGTTGTTGCCCTTTTATGGTGTTGAACGCCAGACACCAGAATATAAGTGTTTGAGTATGATGATGGGAAAGGTCCCATGAAGTCAATTCCCCATACATCAAACAACTCAATTTCTAAGATTCCTTGTTGAGGCATGGCGTAACTGCACCAATGGCGTGATCACTGGCATCACACATTAGCTCAAATGGTAATGTCCAGTCTGGTGCAGAAATAACTGGTGCTGTGACCAGCTTAGCTTTCAGCGTTTCAAACGCCTGCAGGCACTCTGTGTCAAACACAAATGGCGTGTCAGCAGCTAGCATATTTCTTAGAGGTTTTGCGATTTTTGAAAAATCCTTTATAAACCTCCTATAGAATCCTGCATGCCCTAGAAAGCTTCTGATTGCCTTAACATTGGCAGGTGGTGGTAATTTTTTAATTACCTCTATTTTTGCTTGATCCACCTCTATTCCCTTGTTTAAGATTTTATGCCCAAGAACAATCCCTTCAGTCACCATGAAGTGACATTTTTTCCAGTTTAATACTAGGTTGGTCTCTTGGCATCTTTTCAGAACAAGTTTCATGTGATCAAGACAGGAGCTGAATGAGTCTCTATATACTGAGAAGTCATCCATGAAGACTTCCAGAAATTTTTCCACCATATCAGAGAAAATAGAGAGCATGCATCTCTGGAAGGTTGCAGGCGCATTACACAGCCCAAATGGCATCCTTCTATAAGCAAACACTCCAGATGGACATGTGAATGTTGTTTTCTCTTGATCCTGAGGATCTACTGCAATCTGGTTATAGCCTGAGTAGCCGTCCAAAAAGCAGTGATAATCATGACCTGCTAGTCTTTCTAGCATCTGGTCTATGAATGGTAAAGGAAAATGATCCTTTCTGGTGGCTGTATTGAGCCTTCTGTAGTCAATACGCATGCGCCACCCTGTAACTGTTCTTGTAGGAACTAGTTCATTTTTTTCATTATGAATCACTGTCATGCCTCCTTTTTTTGGGACGACTTGGACAGGGCTCACCCAGGGGCTATCAGAAATAGGATAAATAATCCTAGCCTCTAGTAATTTGGTGACCTCTTTCTGCACCACTTCCTTCATGGCTGGATTTAGCCGCCTCTGTGGTTGAACCACTGGTTTGGCATTATCCTCCAATAAGATTTTGTGCATGCATCTAGCTGGGCTTATGCCCTTAAGGTCACCTATGGACCACCCAAGAGCTGTCTTGTGTGTCCTTAGCACTTGAATAAGTGCTTCCTCTTCCTGTGAATTTAACGCAGAGCTTATGATCACTGGAAAAGTGTCACCTTCTCCCATAAATACATATTTCAAGGATGGTGGTAATGGCTTGAGCTCGGGTTTAGGAGGTTTTTCTTCTTCCAGAAGAATTTTCAGAGGCTCTTTCATGTCCTCTGAATCCTCTAAATCAGGCTGAACATCTTTAAAGATGTTTTCCAACTCTGATTCGAGACTCTCAGCCATGTTGATCTCTTCTACCAAAGAGTCAATAAGATCAACTTTCATGCAGTCTTTTGATGTGTCAGGATGCAGCATGGCTTTGACAGCGTTCAACTTGAACTCATCATCATTGACTCTCAGGGTTATTTCCCCCTGTTGGACGTCAATGAGGGATCGTCCAGTTGTTAGGAAGGGTCTTCCTAGAATGAGAGTAGTACTCTTGTGCTCCTCCATTTCCAGCACAACAAAGTCAATGGGAAAGGCGAATGGCCTAACTCTGACAATCATGTCTTCAATCACGCCTGATGGGTATTTAGTGGAGCCATCAGCAAGTTGGAGACATATCCGAGTTGGTTTAACTTCTTCAGTTAAGCCAAGCTTTCTGATAGTGGATGCAGGTATTAGGTTGATGCTTGCCCCAAGATCGCATAAAGCTGTCTTGGTGCAATTACCTTCTAATATGCATGGTATCAGAAAACTCCCAGGGTCTTTAAGCTTTTCAGGAAAGCTTTTCAGAATGACTGCACTGCATTCTTCCGTGAGGAGAACTCTTTCTGTTTCTCTCCAATCCTTTTTATGACTTAAGATCTCTTTCATGAACTTGGCATAAGAAGGTATTTGCTCAAGTGCTTCTGCAAATGGAATCTTTATTTCAAGAGTCCTGAGGTAATCTGCAAAGCGAGCAAATTGCTTATCCTGCTCCTCTTTCCGGAGTTTTTGAGGATAAGGTATCTTGGCTTTATATTCCTCAACATTAGTTGCTGTAGGTTTATTGCCTACAGAAGTGGTTGAAGAAGCCTTCTTAGAGGGGTTGTTATCAGCATTTGTGTGTGTCTGATCCCTCACTGGCAATTGAGTGCCAGGGTTAGAAGCTGGAGTGAAATTGGACGCCAGCTCCTTGTCTGTTCCTGGCGTCTGAACGCTAGAACTGTGCCCATTTTGGGCGTTCAGCGCCAGATCTTTCCCATTTTGGGCGTTCAACGCCAGATCCTTGCCTATTTTTGGCGTTGAACGCCAGTCCTACCTTGTTTTTGGTGTTGAACGCCAGTCCTGAGCATGGTCTGGGCGTTCAGCGCCAGCCTTCCACCAAATTTCTGGCGTTTTAGTTCCAGAATTACTTTTCCCTGGGCTCTTACTGTCTTCAGGTGAATTTCGGGTGGTTTGCTCATTTCTTAGCTTTTTGCTGCCTTGAGGTGGGGTATTTAATGTTTTCCCACTTCTTAATTGAACTGCTTGGCATTCTTCTGTTATTTGCCTTGACAGCTGCTGCTTTGTTTGCTTAAACTGTTCTTCTATATGTATATTAGCCATCCTTGTCTCTTGTGGTCTATCTTTGAATTCGGCTAAATGCTTTGTTAGAAAGTCCAATTGCTGATTGAATTCAGCAGCTTGTTTTACAGGACTGAGTTCAGCAGTTGCTGTTTTAACCTCTTCTTTCATGGAAGGGTTACTGCTTAGGTACAGATGTTGATTCCTGGCAACTGTATCAATGAGCTCTTGAGCCTCTTCAATTGTCTTTCTCATGTGGATAGATCCACCAGCTGAGTAATCTAGAGACATCTGAGCTCCTTCTGCAAGCCCATAATAGAAGATGTCTAACTGAACCCACTCTGAAAACATTTCAGAGGGGCATTTTCGTAGCATCTCTCTGTATCTCTCCCAGGCATCATAAAGAGATTCATTATCTCCTTGTTTAAAGCCTTGGATGTCCAGCCTTAGCTGTGTCATCCGTTTTGGAGGAAAGTATTGATTCAGGAATTTTTCTGTCAGTTGTTTCCATGTCCTTATGCTGGCCTTAGGTTGGTTATTCAACCACCTCTTAGCTTGATCTTTTACAGCAAATGGAAACAGTAATAGTCTGTAGACATCCTGATCTATTTCTCTAACATGTACTGTGTCAGCAATCTGTAGAAACTATGCCAGAAACTCTGTAGGTTCTTCCTGTGGAAGACCGGAATACTGGCAACTTTGCTGCACCATGATAATGAGCTGAGGATTCAACTCAAAGCTACTGACTCCAATGGAGGGTATGCAGATGCTACTCCCATATGAAGCAGTAGAGGGGTTAGAATATGACCCCAGAGTCCTCCTAGACTGTTCATTTCCGCTTAGGTCCATGATGGAGAAAGGGAGATGATGTAAAATAGAGAAAATATTTTTTATTTATTTATTTATTTATTTATTTCGAAAATAAAATAAATTAATAAAATAAATAAAAATAGGTGGAGATTTTCAAAAAAATGAGGGGAGAGAAAGTGGTGAGGAAGTTTTGAAAAAAGATATGATTTGGAAAAGATTTTAAATTTTGAAAAAAAAAATCTGAATTTTTTTTTTAAAAATAATTTTCGAAAATTTGTTTTAAAATTAGAGAGAAAAGATATTTTTAAATTTAGTGAGGAAAGAGAAAAACAATAAAATAGCGCAAGATTTAAAATTTTTAGATCTAATGCTCCTTGTTTTCAGAAAATTTGGAGGGAAAACACCAAGGAACACCAAACTTAAAATTTTAAGATCAAGACACAAGGAAAACTCAAGAACACTTTGAAGACTCACAAGAACACAAGAACATGAATAAGGAACACCAAACTTAAAATTTTTAGAAAACCAAAATAAAATTTTCGAAAATCAAAGGGAAGTCAACAAGAAAACACCAAACTTAAAGTTTGGCACAAAATTTAATACAGAAAATATTATTTTTGAAAAAGATTTTAAAAAGAGTGTACCAAACTGCCACGGACTTAGACCAACGCTCTAGCCAATTGGGCAGTAAATGTAACACTTGTTTTAAAGAAGGATATTTTTAACCAAGAACAATAATACGAGACTCTAAACCAAAAAGAAAAATTTTCCTAATCTAAGCAACAAAATAAACCGTCAGTTGTTCAAACTCAAACAATCCCCGGCAACGGCGCCAAAAACATGGTGCACGAATTGTGAATCACACTTTTCACAACTCGTACCACTAACCAGCAAGTGCACTGGGTCGTCCAAGTAATACCTTACATGAGTAAGGGTCGAATCCCATGGAGATTGTTGGTTTGAAGCAATCTATGGTTATCTTGCAATTCTTAGTCAGGAAGTCAATTATATTTATCAGTTGAATTGCGAATAAACAAGAGAGCATGCGTTAAAGGTTACTTGTTATGCAGTAATGGAGAATATGTTGGAGTTTTGGAGATGCTTTGTCTTCCGAATCTCTGCTTTCCTCTGTCTTATGATTCACACACGCACGTCCTTCTATGGCAAGATGTGTGTTGGTGGATCACCGTTGTCAATGGCTACCATCCATCCTTCCAGTGAAAAAGGTCCAGGTGCGCTGTCACCGCACGGCTAATCATCTGCAGGTTCTCAGTCGTACCGGAATAGGATTTACTATCTTTTTGCGTCTGTCGAGGAAAAAAGGACCATGCAGAAAATGAAGAAACTCCCAGAACGCACAACAATACGGCATAACAAAACAAAAGATCACTTTCTCTAAAGAAAGGGTCAAAATCAAAGCAAAACAAGAAGAATATATGAAATGGGACTAACCTTGAGACGATGAGAAACTTCGAGGAGAAAGACGGAAGCGCAGAAATAAAAGCTGCCCAAGAAAATCACCAAGCAACGCCGCAACGCAAAGAAGCAGAAGAACAAAATAGCGAAGAAAGCAGAGAAAGAAGTTACGAAAAGGGCGAAGGAGAGAAACCGTTTTTGGGGTTTTCAAAATCAAAATGAAAGAGCCAAAGGGAAACGAGGCAATTAATGACAAAATTAATGAAAGCATTAAACCCTTGCACGTTCCCAAAGCTCCGATATAAAAGCGCGCGCTTTTAGAGGAAACGTTCTACATTCAAAAGCTGTTTCAAAGGAATCGACAAAATGCTTGAGTTCGGCCCCACTAGACCAAAGTCAAAGAACTCAACCTCAAAAGAAGACCGAGCTCAAGCAGGGGCACTGTTCATACCATGGGTCGAGCTATCCGACCCGGGATGATCGGCGACACAGCGACCGACTTCTTCAGGTCAGACTACCCGACCTCTTCTAAAAGAGCTCGGCCAAATCGACAGGAAAGCCCAATAAAGGGCCCAAATAGAGGAACACGACCCAAATCCAAAGGCAATCTCAGCCTATAGAGATAAAGGCGGTTCTCTTGAAGATAAGTTGACTTCATCCAAAATAAGATAAGATAAGATAAGATAACTAACTTATCTTATCAGAAAGGTCAGCCCACACTACTATAAATACACTGGAGCACCCAGGTATAACTCATACTCTGATTCTACAAAAAAACCTGTTTAATACCCATGCTAACTTAAGCATCGGAGTCTCTTGCAGGTACCCCCCACCCTCCGGTGGCCAAGGATCAGCAGTGCAGCAAGTCCAACAAGTCGGACACAACAACTCCGGCCGCCACCAGCCAGCCGGATACGTCATCTCCGACCAGTATAGAAGATCTCATCCGAGATCGACCTCCAGTTTCAGGTAACCCTCGGAACAGTTATAAAACAGAACAAATGGGGATTAAAAGGCTCAAAGTGGATGACAAGGGTGATTTAAAGGGTAGGCTTTATTTGGGATAAGTGAGCTAAAATCAAACAATGGCCTCAATCATATGCAAGCATGTAACACATTAAACATTGGACATATAGAATGGAACAAAGCAAAGATTGCAATTATAGTCATAGAGAAGAAAACACACAAGAATAAAAATTTATGGTTAAATAATGTAACCATGTAAATAAGCTCAAAATCTCACAGGTTGTGTGTTCTTTAGCTCAAAAACCATGTTCCAATATACAACTTCCAAACAAGTTTAACACAAAAAATTTTTAAATTAGTGAAATACTATAAAAATTTCTTGAAAAAGAAAATATTACTTCAACCAAGTAGTAACTAAATGTATAAAATCAAACAAATATGCAATTAAATATGAAAATGCAGCAATTTAATAAAGAAATTAAAATATTGGTATTGATAAGAAAATACTAACCCATGGAGATCGGTATCGACCTCCCCACACTTAAAGATTGCACCGTCCTCGGTGCATGCTAAGATGTACAAGTGGACAGGCTGCTCCAACTGATGTCTTTCTCTATAGATTGTGCAGATGGACTTGTCTTGTTTCCCCTTTTAGAAGTTTCTCCCTTTTTCCGTCTTTGGTGGCCAGCCTGAAAGAAGAGAAAAAGAAGAACAGTAATACCCAGAAGTAAAGATAAGAAAATAAATGAAGTATGGGTGGGTTAATACCAAATGATAAGGGTCTCATTTACATGGAAGCTTCAACATATACGTGAGAAAACAATAGAAGCCATGGAATACCAGTGGTACAAAATTTGTAACATAGGAGAGGAGTGTGGGTAATGGAAGTATCAATACAAGCTCATGTTAATGCAGATGGAATGTAAGTATCATAAAATATTGGCATTGATTTAAATAATGTTACCCAATCAGAATAAAACAAGTCATAAGCACTAAGATAATACCAGAAAAGATATAACAATTGAATAAGAACATTTGAACACCAAAGGAAAAATAATGAATTTAGAAAAGAAAATAAAAATATACAAAATTAAGATGCAATGAATAAAATATGCAAATAAATTAAGTAAAATAGAATGAAGGTGAAAAGGAATGAGAAGTGAAAGAAATAAAGTAAGAAAGAAGGAAAAAAGAATAAGAAAAGATAGAAAAATTATGATTAGAGAAGAAAAGATAAGATAATTGACACTAATCTGGATAAGTTGTGCGGCGCAGGCGACGCGGTCGCGTGGGTGACGCAGTCGCGTGGTGCGCGATAAGGTTGGGTGACGCGGATGCGTGGGGACGCGATCGCGTGACTCGATTTGTGCTAGTGGCGTGAGTGCAGCCTCGCAGTCGCACAACTCTCTGTTCAAACTCTTATTGCGCCAAATGTTGGGTGACGCGATCGCGTGGTTGATGCGATCGTGTGGATAGTCTTTCTTTTAAAATGACGCGGCCGCGTGGGGCACGCGGTCGCGTGGTAGGGCTTGGGCTTCCAGCACGAGTCCAGCCCAATTCCAGCTCAACTCTCGGCCATACACCCTTTTTACGTCGATTTACAAGGCCACGCGGTCGCGTGGGTGACACGGACACGTGGGGAAGCTATTTTTCAAATGACGCGGTCGCGTCGGCGACGCGGTCGCGTGGGTCAAATTATGCTAAAGGCAGGCCTCCAGCCACGCTCTCGCATGACTCTCTGTTCAATTCTTTTCTTCCCAACGCACTAGTGACGCGAACGCGTCAGCAACGCTGCCGTGTCGCGTGCGTGTTTTTTTTTATATGTAATTATGCATTATGCAATGCTAATGTAGATGCTATGAATAATTCCAGGTTCAATTAAAATAAAATAAAAACAAACAACATGAAATAAAATTGAAAAAGAAATAATCATACCATGGTGAGCTCCCTGTTATGGTGGCTTATGCTTGTATTCATCCAGGAATCTGCACCAATGTTTGTGATTCCAATGGCCTCCAGGGTCCCAAACTAGGCGCAAAAAGCCTTCAAGTAAGTTAAAGCAAGTGACAAGGCCCCAAGAGTGTTGATTTTTAGACTGAATTCCGGGGTCCTAAATCTTGCTTTTGCACCCGTCTTCTTGTTGAGCAATATTGTTTCATCCGGGTGGTTCAGCTTTAGAATTCTCACTGAAGCGTCCAAACAACTTCCTAGACCCATCCAATTGAGCTTTACACCAACCTTTGCGTTTAAACTTAAAGCTTCCAACCATAATGAACCTTGTAGGACAATTCTTACCACTGGCCATCTTCCTCTTACTCTTAATGCCACAAATAGCTCTAAGTTGACCATCCGTCTCCAGTAGCCCATATTCAAGTGGGATTAGAAAGCTAAGGGATATGAATTTTACCCACTTGAATGTTGTGAAGGATGATGGCAACTTAGGGGGAGGTATTTTTAACGATTTTGCAAGCTCCATTCCCTTGTGCTCTTCTCTGACAACTTCCACCTCTTTGCAAGTTTCTTCAATATCAACCTCTTCCTCTTGGTAGCTTTCTTCCAATTCAATCAATTTTCATCCTTTCTTGCCTTTGAAGAATAACACGAAGTCTGTCATCCATTGGAGGTTGGGGTGGATATGAGGATTCATTGGTTGGGAGAGAAGGTTCATAATAGGAATGTGGTTCATCTTGATAATGATATGGAGATGGTGAATATTGAGGTGGTGGTTCATGAGAGTAGTTGTGTTGAAATGGTGGTGGTTCTGTGTATGGTTCATTTGGCTCATAAGGTGGTTGGTATGGTGGATGTGGGTTAGGGTCATATGGAGGTGATTGGCGGAAAGGGGCTTGTGAGTATGGTGGTCCAAAGTCATGTTGAGGAGAGGGTTTATAGGCATATGGTGGTGGTTGTTGATAGTCCATTGGAGGTGGTTGTTGCCATGAGGGTTGATCAAATCCTTGTGGCTCCTCCCATCTTTGATTGTTCCAACCTTGATGCCTGTTCTCATTGTAATTTCTTCTTCCTGCAACATAATTATAACCAGACTCATAGCCAAAGGGGTGAGAGTTCATAGTATCAAATAAAAATTAAAAATGAAAATAAAAATAATTTTTAAATTAAAAGGTTATTTAAATTTTGAATTTGAAAATTAAATTTTGAAATTTGAAATTTGAAAATTTTTAAAATTTGAATTTTGAAATTTGAATTTTAAATTTTTGAAATTTGAATTTTGAATTTTGAAATTGATTTTTAAATTTTGAATTTTTTTGAATTTAATAAGGAAAGAGAAAAATAATAAAATGACAACAAACTTAAAAATTTTTAGATCAAAACGAAGAAAACAACTAAGAACAACTTGAAGGTCAAGATGAACACGAAGAACAACTTGAAGATCAAGATGAACACCAAAAACAAATTTTTGAAAAATTTTTAATAACTAAATAAAAACCAATAACCTCTTAATTTACGAAAAAAGCAAAAATAAAAACAAAAATAAAAACAATAAAACAGGTAAAAAGCAAATATTTACAATAACCAATAATAAGGCACACGTTTGCAATTCCCCAGCAACGGCGCCATTTTGGTGAAAGGAACCTTTGCGTGGTCTAGAAATTTGCGGATAAATCCTCGTTACAAGTATAGTTTCTAAACCTTCAAAAGTCCTTTCATACAAACGTTTTGGTTGTCACAAGTAACAAACCCCTTTTAAAATTGATAACCGAGTATTTAAACCTCGGGTCGTCTTCTCAAGTAATTGCAGGGAGGTATGTTCTTATTATTAGTTATGAGTCTTGTAAATTAGGGGTTTTAGAAAGTGAAGAAGCAGTATGTTGAATGATAATAAAAATAAAATAATAATAATAAAATAAACTCTTGGCAAGGTATTATAACTGGAAGTCCTATCCTGGTTATCCTTATCAATTGTGATGAGAATTGAATTTTTCTCCCACTTTGTTAACCTCTAACTATGAAGGTAAGTTAAGTGGATGAATTAATTTTTATTCCTCAGGTTCTAGTCTTTCCTTGGGAAAGGCTAGAGTTATTGGAACTCGAATCAATTCTTGAAGAATTCCAATTTTCAATCAACAATGAGTTTGATAACTCAAGTGTCACTACAAAAAAAAAAGGCCTATGGTCACGATAGCTAGTAAAAACGGTGACCATAGATCTATGGTCACGGTTTTGGACCTATGGTCACGGTTTTTTGCCGTGGCCTATTCTCTCGTGGCCATAGGTCTATGGTCACGGTTTCAATTTTCAAATTCTGACACTTTAGGCTACGTTTTTTTACCGTGACCATAGCCTTATCTATGGTCACGGTTTTCACCGTGACCATAGCCTCTATGGTCACCCCTCCTTAAAACTGTGACCATAGCCTTATCTATGGTCACGGTTTTCACCGTGACCATAGCCTCTATGGTCACCCCTCCTTAAAACTGTGACCATAGCCTTATCTATGGTCACGGTTTTCACCGTGACCATAGACTCTATGGTCATCCCTCCTTAAAACCGTGACCATAGCCTTATCTATGGTCACGGTTTTTGCCGTGACCATAGCCTCTATGGTCACCCCACTCAAAACCGTGACCATAGCCCTATCTATGGCCACGGTTTTCACTGTGACCATAGCCTCTATGGTTACCCCTCCTTAAAACCGTGACTATAGCCCTATCTATGGTCACGGTTTGCCGTGACCATAGCTTCTATGGTCACCCTATCTTAAAACCGTGACCATAGCCTTATCTATGGTCACGGTTTTCACCGTGGCCAAAGCTTATCTATGGTCACCCCCTCCTTAAAACCGTGACCATAGCCTATCTATGGTCACGGTTTTTTGCCGTGGCCATAACTTATCTATGGTCACAGTTTTTACCGTGACCATAGCTTATCTATAGTCACCCTATTTTTAAATGGTGACTATAACCTATTTTGTTTTATGAAATTTAATTTTTTTTAAAAGCATAATCACATTCCAAAATGATGATAATCACAAAATAAATCTAAGAATGAAAAATTCAATAAATGTAAATCATAAAAGTTTCATTAAAACCATGACCATAGAGCCCTTTAGGTCACCCGCCAAAACCGTGACCATAGACCCTTTTAGGTCACCCTTTTTTGAAAAACCGTGACCATAGCCCCTTTTTGGTCACTGTAAAAAACTGTTTCCGTAGACCCTTTAGGTCTCCCCCAAAACCGTGACCATAGACCCTTTTAGGCCACCCCCCAAATCCGTGACCATAGACCCCTTTAGGCCCCCCAAAACCGTGACCATAGACCCTTTTAGGTCACCCTTTTTTGAAAAACCGTGACCATAGACCCTTTTTGGTCACTGTAAAAAACCGTGACCATAGACCCCCTTAGGTCACCCCTCAAAACCGTGACCATAGACCCTTTTAGGCCACCCTTTTTTAGAAAACCGTGACCATAGGTACTCTATGGTCACCCTTTCTAAAAAAACCGTGACTATAGCTTTTTTTTTGGTCACCCTAAAAAACCGTGACCATAGACCCTCTATGGTCACGGTTTTTTACCGTGACCAAAAAAACCGTGGCCATAGACCCAAAATGTTGTAGTGTGTCTCCAATGACTCACCCAAAGCCAAAAGGGAAGAAAGTCTACTTGAATGAAAATAATTTGGATAAACAGAGAACATTAATAAATTAAAGAGAGCAATCATAAGTCTGAAATACCTCAAATTATATTAAATAAAGAAATCAATTCTAACATGGATATTCATAAATTAAATTGAGAAAGTAAATAAAAAGAACATTGAACCTGGGATTGAGAGTCACTCCTAAAACTAAGAGAAATCCTAAATCCTAATCCTAAGAGAGAGGAGAGAACCTCTCTCTCTAAAAATTACATCTACTCCTAAAATTGTGAATTGTGAAAGCTTGTTTTTTTGAATGGATGCAATTCCTCTACTTTATAGCCTCTAATCTATGTTTTCTGGGTCGAGAACTGGGTCAGAAACAGCCCAGAATTCGTTGGTTGCGAATTCAAACACGTTGATTTTCGTCACTGCGACGCATCCGCATGGATCACGCGATCGCATCGCCTATCGTCATGGCAACTATGGCATATTATATATCAAATCGAAGCCCCGGACATTAGCTTTCCAACGCAACTGGAACCGCATCATTTGGACCTCTATAGCTGAAGTTATAGTCGTTTGAGTGCGAAGAGGTCAGGCTGGACAGCTTAGCAATTTCTCCAACTTCTTGTATTCCTCCTACTTTTGCATGCTTCCTTTCCATCCTCCAAGCCATTCCTGCCCTGTAATCTCAAAAAACACTTAACACACATATCAAAGCATCGAATGGTAATAAGAGAGGATTAATATTAGCAAATATAAGGTCAAAGAAGCATGTTTTCAATCATAGCACAAAATCAGGAAGGAGAATGTAAACTCATGCAAATAGTATGAATAAGTGGGTAAAGAGTTGATAAAATCCACTCAATTGAGCACAAGACAAACCATAAAATAGTGGTTTATCAGTGAGCATAAAACCCTAAGAACTTGCCTGCTTTTACTGCAAAAGTGCATTTTGCGGGATTGAGGCGCATGTCATGCTTCCTTATAGTGTCGAACACTTGGGCCAGGTCAGACAATAATGTCTCTTCACTTTGTGTCTTTATTAACATGTCGTCCACATAGACTTCCATGATTTTTCCGATATGATCTGAAAAGACTTTATTCATTAGCCTTTGATACGTAGCTCCCGCATTCTTGAGACCGAAAGGCATTACAATGTAGCAGTAATTTGCTTTTGGCATAAAAAACGAGGTCTTTTCTTGATCTGGTGGATACATGGGGATTTGGTTGTATCCGGAATATGCATCTATAAATGAGAGGTATCTATATCCTGATGAAGCATCTACCAGAGCGTCGATACTTGGGAGTGGGTAAGGATCTTTTGGGCAGGCTTTGTTGAGGTCGGTGTAGTCGGTGCACATTCGCCATTTCCCATTTGATTTTTTCACCAAGACGACGTTAGCTAGCCATAGTGGGTACTTGACTTCTCTTATGAATCCTGCCTCCAGTAGTGCTTGTACCTGTTCTTCCACAGCTTGGGATCGTTCTGGCCCAAGTTTTCTTCGTCTCTGATGTACCGGCCGAGATCCTGGATAGACCGCCAACTTGTGACTCATTAGCTTGGGGTCTATGCCTGGCATGTCTGCAGCTTTCCATGCGAAGAGATCGACATTATCTTGTAAGAACTGTACTAGTAATTCTTTTGCATCTCCCTTCAGGATCATGCCAATATTAGTTGTTTTGTCCGAGGTATCCCCGATCTGAACTTTCTCTATTTCTCTTTCGGGTTGTGGACGGAGTTCTTCACGTCTCTGAACTCCACCGAGCTCAATTGTATGGAACTCTTCTCCTCTGCCTCTGAGGTTTAGACTTTCGTTATAACAGCGACGTGCCATCTTTTGATCTGCTTTTATTGTAGCTATCCCTTCTATAGTTGGGAATTTCATGCATAGGTGTGGAGTTAAGACTATTGCGCCGAGTTGATTTAGTGTTGTCCGACCTATTAGGGCATTGTAGGCTGAACTCACGTCGACCACGATGTAGTCTATCTTGAGTGTTCTGGATTGGTTCCCTTTTCCGAAGGTTGTATGTAGTGACACGTATCCCAGCGGTTGTACTGGGGTATCTCCCAGTCCGAACAGGCTGTTAGGGTATGCTTTAAGCTCCTTTTCTTCTAAGCCGAGCTTGTCGAAGGCAGTTTTGAATAAGATGTCGGCAGAGCTCCCTTGGTCTATTAATGTGCGGTCGAGATTGGCGTTTGCCAGTATGATGGTGATGACCATGGGGTCGTCGTGTCCTGAGATGATACCGGATGCATCTTCTTTGGTGAATGTGATTGCAGGGATGTCGGGAGCTTCCTCCTTTCCTTCAACATGATATACTTCTTTGAGATATCTTTTGCGGGATGATTTGGAGATTCCTCCTCCGGCAAATCCTCCGTGTATCATATGGACATGTCTTTCTGGCGTACGAGGTGATCGCTCGGTTCGTCCGACATCTTCATCCCTTCTTCTCTTTCTTTGATCATCATCTCGGGTGGCCAGAAACTGATCTAGTTTTCCTTCTCTTACTAATTTTTCTATGATGTTTTTTAAGTCGAAGCATTCGTTAGTGGAATGCCCTCGGACTCAGTGATATTCACAGTATTCGTTCCGAATTTCCTCCTCCTCTTTTACCTTTGAGTGGTCGAGCTGGGGGTATCTTTTCCGTATGGCAGACTTCTTTGTAGACATCTACCAGTGATACCCTAAGAGGGGTGTAATTATGATATTTTTTAATTTTCTCCCCTTGTCGATCTTCCTTCTTTTTGGATTCTTTATCTTTGTCTCGGTAGGAGAATCCGGATTTTGAGGTTTCTCCCAACCGAGAATTTTCTTCCATGTTGATATATTTTTCCGCTCGCTCCTGCACCTCATCCAGAGATGTGGGATATTTTTTCGATATAGATTGGCTGAAAGGTCCCACTCGTAGGCCATTGATGAGGCCCATGATGGCGGCCTCTGTTGGCAAGCTTTGTATGTCTAGGCATGTTTTGTTGAATCTCTCCATGTAGTTGCGAAGACTTTCCCGATCTCCTTGCCTGATTCCTAGTAGACTGGGGGCGTGCTTGGCCTTGTCTTTTTGGATGGAGAATCTGGCCAGGAATTTTTTGGCTAGGTCGTCAAAGCTTGAGATGGACTTAGGAGGTAAGTTGTCGAACCATCTAATTGCTGTCTTCGTGAGGGTCGTTGGAAAAGCTTTGCAGCGAACAGCGTCCGAGGCGTCGGTGAGGTACATTCTGCTTCTGAAGTTGCTGAGGTGATGGTTGGGATCTGTAGTGCCATCATACAGAGTCATATCCGGGAGTTTGAAGTCCTTAGGAATTTTAGTTTTCATGATGCCTGATGAGTATTTTGGAGGAAAAATAAATCTCTCCCAAAATACATAAATCTAACCGGCAAGTGTACCGGGTCGTATCAAGTAATAAAAACTCACGGGAATGAGGTCGATCCCACAAGGATTGAAGGATTGAGCAATTTTAGCTTAGTGGTTAATTTAGTCAAGCGAATCAAGATTTGGTTGATGGTTTTGTGGCTTACAGAATTAAATTGCATTGAAGTAAAGAGAACAAGAAATAAATTGCTGAAACGTAAAGGACAAGAAATTAAATAGCAGAAACTTAAAGTGCAAGAAATGTAAATTACGGAATCTTAAAGTACAAGAAATATAAATTGCTTGAAATGTAAAGGGGATTGGGGAATGGATTTGCAGAATTTAAACAAAGAAAAGTTAAATTGCATTAAACAGAAGAGGGAAAGGGAATTGAGATTGAACCGGATATGAAGCAGAAAAGTAAATGAACATAAAAAGGAAAGAAACAGAATGTAAATTGGGGATTTAGATCTCAGGACCCAGAGACTAGAAAATCCTATTTATACACTTTCAAAAATGATCTTCAAGCCTTGAGTTGGGCCTTTGTTCTTGGTGGAATTGGGTTGAAAGAGGCCTTGGTTGATTGCTCTTGAAGTTTGGAGAAGAACTGAAGTGAACCAATTGAACCGGTTTTGAGGTTAGCAAAAGTTGGACCAAAAGTTTGAGCCAAAGTTAGGGGTCTAACTTTGGCTCCAACTTTTCATATCAGCTTAGCATATTCTGCTGGTATGGACGTTGGTGCCAACGTTAGGGGTCTAACTTTGACCCTAACGTTGGCAATGCCTTATATGCTAGTGGCGCCAACGTTAGCCTCCAAGTTAGGGGGCTAACGTTGGCGCAAACGTTGGCTCCTTCCCCATTGTAATTCATGTGCCAACGTTAGCCTCCAAGTTAGGGGGCTAACGTTGGCGCAAACGTTGGTGCCCAGGGGAGAAACTCTCAAGTTCCAACGTTAGCCTCCAAGTTAGGGGGCTAACGTTGGGGCTAACTTTTGCCTCTTCCTTGAATATTCATGTGCCAACGTTAGCCTCCAAGTTAGGGGGCTAACGTTGGCGCAAACGTTGGCCCTTCTCCCTTATGTTTTCATGTGCCAACGTTAGCCTCCAAGTTAGGGGGCTAACGTTGGGGCTAACTTCTTGCTTCCTGGTTCAATTTCACTTATTCCATTGTCCTCTCTTCACTCCTAGCCATTCCTCTTTGCTTCAACCTTTCTCCAAGCTTTCTTCACCTATCATTAATCAACCAAACTCATCAAAGCTATGCTCAAAATCATGAGATATTCATTCTTTCATAATATGCAACAAATATAGCATAAAACCTCATGAAATGGCATAAATTCATATATGGTTGGTTCAATCAAGGGAAACATGAAAATCTACTCAATTAGCTTGCTTGTAGCTCAAGAAAGTGCATAATTCTAATGAAAACAAAAGAAAAAGACTAGTTAAAATAGGCTAGGATGACTTGTCATCAATGCCCCTAATGAATGGATCTTGATCTTTGCGTGAATTGTCCTCAGGGGTGGTCTGGGTAGCCTTTGCTTTGAGATCGGCTTCGAGTTGTAGGATTTTATCTTCTAGCTCTCGACGTCTCCTTACTTCTCTTTGTAGATCCTTGCCAACTTCTCGTTGATGCTGGCTTTCTTTTTCAAGTTGCTTTAGATGATCTTGAAGCGCTTCTATTACTCCCGGATGTGATGAGTTTTTGTCTCCGTTAGATTCCGGAGTATCTTTTAGTGTAGCGTCCGCGTTTTTGTGCGGCGTTCTGTCCTCTAGATCTAAATCATGGTCGTTGTCATGGTTGTCTGCCATAATGATGGGATGACTTCCAGGTTCCCCGGCAACGGCGCCAATGTTCCGAGGGTTACCTGAAACTGTAGGCCGATCTCGGATGAGATCTTCTTGTACTGGTCGGAGATGACGTGTCTGGCTGGCTGGTGGCGGCCGGAGCTTTTGTGTCTGACTTGTTGGACTGGCTTCACTTCTGATCCTTGGTCACCGAAGGGTGGGGGGTACCTGCAAGAGACTCCGATGCTTAAGTTAGCACGGGTATTAAGCAGGTTTATTGTAGAATCAGAGTATGAGTTATACCTGGGTGCTCTAGTGTATTTATAGTGGTTGTAGAGTGACCTTTCTAGATAAGATAAGTTAGTTATCTTATCTTATCTTTATCTTTGAGTTGAGGTCAGCTTATCTTCAAGGGAACCGCCCTTATCTCTATAGGCTTGGACGGCCTGTGGATTTGGGTCGTATTCCTTGGGTTGGGCCCTTTCTTGGGCTTTCCCGTCGATTTGGCCGAGCTCTTTTAGGAAGAGGTCGGATAGTCTGACCTGAAGAGGTCAGTCGTTTTGTCGCCCATCATCCCAGGTCGGATAGCTCGACCCAGGGTATGAAGAGTATCCATTCTGGCATTTAACGCCCAAAATACTACTTTTTTGGGCGTTTAACCTGGCTGGCGTTTAAACGCTAGTTTTCCTTCCTCACTGGGCGTTTTGAATGCCCAGCTTTTTCTATGTAATTCCTCTGCTGCATGTTCTGAATCTTCAATTCTTTGTATTATTGACTTGAAAAGACATAATTTTGAAAATTTTTTTGAATTTTTAATGATGAGAAAAATCAAACTGTAGCTAATCATGGAAAACTAAGATTAAACAAACAATGTATGCAAGACACCAAACTTAAAAATTTTCATATTAGAGACACTAACAAATTGAGAATGCATATGAAAAATAACAAAACACACAAGACAAGAGAATTTAAAGATCAGAGCAAGGAAATCATCAAGAATAACTTGAAGATCAATGAAGAACATAATGCATGTAATTTTCGAAAATTAGAAGAATGAAGACATGCAATTGACACCAAACTTAAAATTAGACACTAGACTAAAAAAACATAAAATATTTTTGATTTTAAGATTTTATAAAATTTTTTGTGATTTTTCGAAAATTATATGGAAAAGAAAATAAAGAGATTCAAAATTTTTAATAAGAATTCCAAGAATCATGCAATGTTAGTATAAAACTCCGGTCCAGGAATTAAACATGGCTTACTAGCCAGCCAAGCTTTCAGTGAAAGCTTCGGTCCAAAACACTAGATATGGCCAATGGCCAGCCAAGCTTTAGCAGATCATTACGTTCAACAGCAAGATTGATAGAAATTAACAAGCCCTTGTGATGATAAGTTGAAACCTCGGTCCAAAAGATTAGACATGGCTTCACAGCCAGCCAGACTTCAACAAATCATCATGAAACTCTAGAATTCATTCTTAAAAAAACTCTGAAGAACAGAATAGAAATATTATTTTTTTTGAAATTTTTCGAAAAATAAAAAGTAAAAAGCTTAAACATAAAATAAAATTACCTAATCTGAGCAACAAGATGAACCGTCAGTTGTCCAAACTCGAACAATCCCTGGCAACGGCGCCAAAAACTTGGTGCACAAAATTGTGATCATCAATGGCGCCAACAACTTGGTACGCACAATTGTAATCTCAACTCCTTGTCACAACTCCGCACAACTAACCAGCAAGTGTACTGGGTCGTCCAAGTAATAAACCTTACGTGAGTAAGGGTCGATCCTACGGAGACTGTCGGCTTGAAGCAAGCTATGGTCATCTTGTAAATCTCAGTCAGGTGGATTCAAATGGTTATGGAGAATTGATAATTAAAGATGAATAAAATATAAAATAGGATAGAGATACTTATGTAGTTCATTGGTGAGAATTTCAGATAAGCGTATGAAGATGCTTTGTTCCTTCTGAATCTCTGCTTTCCTATTGCCTTCTTCCAATCATTCATACTCCTTTCCATGGCAAGCTTATGTTGGGTTTCACCGTTGTCAATGGCTACCTCCCGTCCTCTTAGTAAAAATGGTCCAAATGCACTGTCACCGCACGGCTAATCAGCTGTTGGTTCTCGATCATGTTGGAACAGGATCCATTGATCCTTTTGCGTTTGTCACTACGCCCAACACTCGCGAGTTTGAAGCTCGTCACAATCATCCCTTCCCAGATCTTACTCGGAATACCACAAACAAGATTTAGACTTTCCGGATTTCAAGAATGCTGCCAATTGATTCTCGCCTATACCACGAAGACTCTGATCTCATGGAATGGAAGGCTCGGTTGTCAGGCGAGGCAACCATGCATCATGAACCAGGAGGCTAAGAGATACGCACTCAATCGGAGGTAGAACGAAGGTGGTTGTCAGGCACGCGTTCATAGGTGAGAATGATGATGAGTGTCACAGATCATCACATTCGTCAGATTGAAGAACGAGTGGTTATCTTTGAGAAGAAATAGGCTTGAATTGAATAGAAAAACAATAATACTTTGCATTAATTCATGAGGAACAGCAGAGCTCCACACCTTAATCTATGGGGTGTAGAAACTCCACCGTTGAAAATACATAAGAACAAAAGGTCTAGGCATGGCCGAATGGCCAGCCTCCCAAAGAGGGTTCAATCATCAAAACATGATT
>NC_029786.2:63577971-63583525 GCF_000816755.2 Arachis ipaensis
CTTTCCTATTGCCTTCTTCCAATCATTCATACTCCTTTCCCTGGCAAGCTTATGTTGGGTTTCACCGTTGTCAATGGCTACCTCCCGTCCTCTTAGTAACCAAATGCACAATGCACTGTCACCGCACGGCTAATCAGCTGTTGGTTCTCGATCATGTTGGAACAGGATCCATTGATCCTTTTGCGTTTGGCCCAACACTACGAGTTTGAAGCTCGTCACAATCATCCCTTCCCAGATCTTACTCGGAATACCACAAACAAGATTTAGACTTTCCGGATTTCAAGAATGCTGCCAATTGATTCTCGCCTATACCACGAAGACTCTGATCTCATGGAATGGAAGGCTCGGTTGTCAGGCGAGGCAACCATGCATCATGAACCAGGAGGCTAAGAGATACGCACTCAAGCTATTGCAAGTAGAACGGAAGTGGTTGTCAGGCACGCGTTCATAGGTGAGAATGATGATGAGTGTCACAGATCATCACATTCGTCAGATTGAAGAACGAGTGGTTATCTTTGAGAAGAAATAGGCTTGAATTGAATAGAAAAACAATAATACTTTGCATTAATTCATGAGGAACAGCAGAGCTCCACACCTTAATCTATGGGGTGTAGAAACTCCACCGTTGAAAATACATAAGAACAAAAGGTCTAGGCATGGCCGAATGGCCAACCTCCCAAAGAGGGTTCAATCATCAAAATATGATTAAAGATTGATTGAAAGATGAAAATACAATAGCAAAAGGTCCTATTTATAGAAAACTAGTAGCCTAGGGTTACGGAAATAGGTAATTAATGCAGAAATCTTCTTCTGGGCCCACTTGGTGTGTGCTTGGGCTGAGCATCGAAGCTTTCACATGTAGAGACTTTTCTTGGAGTTAAACGCCATCTTTTGTGCCAGTTTAGGCGTTTAACTCCAGCTTTTATGCCAGTTCTGGCGTTTTGATGCCAGGATTTCTATGCTGACTTAGAACACCGGTTTGGGCCATCAAATCTCGGGCAAAGTATGAACTATTATATATTTCTGAAAAGCCCAGGATGTCTTCTTTCCAAAGCAATTGAGAGCGCGCCAATTGGGCCTTTGTAGCTCCAGAAAATCCACTTCGAGTGCAGGGAGGTCAGAATCCAACAGTATCTGCAGTCCTTTTTCAGCCTCTGAATCAAATTTTTGCTCAGGTCCCTCAATTTCAGCCAGAAAATACCTGAAATTACAGAAAAACACACAAATTCATAGTAAAGTCCAGAAAATATGATTTTGATTTAAAAACTAACAAAAACATAATAAAAACTAACTAAAATATACTAAAAACATACTGAAAATAATGCCAAAAAGCGTATAAATTATCCGCTCATCAGCATGTATATCAAGTAATTCAATAAGCATTTAGGCAGGTTAAACACTTAGGCAAACAATACAAGTCGGCAAAACAAAAAAAACAGATAGAATATGCACATGATGAATGCCTGTCTTATTGGGTTGTGATATCACATTGTTGGTTCAACTGCCAACCCGACACATCTCCATGGAGATGTCGCCTTTCGGTCATGAATAAAAAGTGGGATCCCCCTACGAATATAGTATCGGGTACACTACCCACGGATATAGTGCCGGGCACACTCTTGTGATCCGAAAGGATGTGAGTGGGATACTCTGCCTCAGATCTCACATTTCAACGTAAGCGGGATAAACCAACCGTCTTTACGCCGCCGCTGCAACCTTGACAAGCGGGATTAACCAACCGTCCTTACCAGGCGCATAACGTCTCATCAATCTCAGTATAAACAGTAATTCAATGGTTTTCAAAAATCATTTTATTCAGTACTCAGTAGTTCACCACTTCCACTATTCGTATTAATAATCATCAACACAATACTTCGCCCTCTCACTCAACTAAATCCGTCCTCAGTACTCCAGAAACCTAAGTCTCCGTTTTCTAAACTTTTGCAAGAAAATACCTAATTGAATCCACCTAGAGCCTTCTCTATGTTTTGACACCTAAAAACAAGCTAAAGAGTCTTAGATAAGTGTCACGGAAGTTTACAAGCTTGTTGAGAAGATAAAATAGTTGAAAACAAGATTTTTATTGAAAAACAGGGCAGTGTGCGTACGCACTCCCTAAAGAGTTTTCTAAAAGTATGTGTACGCATAGAGGTATGCGTACGCACAGTAAGTAAAAGTTTCTATTCTTCGTACACGCACAGATACGTGCAGACACCCTCAACAGAATGTACCTCCCAGCATGTGCGTGCGCACGAGGTTGTGCGTATGCACAGCTTGCAAATTTTGCAGGGTGTGTGTGCGCACCAGAGTGTGCGATCGCCTTCAACAGAATGCATGTCCCTGTGTGTGTGCGCACCAGTGTGTGCATACGCACGTTTTCAAAAATGCACAGGTTGTGCGTGTGCACAAAGGTGTGCGTATACACAAGTCATGACATTGCCCCTGCTCCGAGCACGCGCACAGCAGTGTGCGTGCGCACATAAATCAAAACTCATAATTTCTGCAACCATCACAGAAATCAGATTTTTGACACAAACTTTCAACGATCATATCTTCCTCTATAAAATTCGGATTTCTACAAAATCTATATCGTTTTAAAGCTCTTTAAATTATCTTTAATTTGATATAAAATTCATTCAATTTCAATAACCATAGCAAAAGATATGATGCGTCATAGTTCACCCAAAAGCTAGTTGTCATGAAAGTTCACAAGTTCTCAACACCTTAAAGTTCACAACCAAATCAAAATAAAAGCCTATTACATCACATCATCAAACACTACCAAATATTATACTTTACCTTTCCATCACATTTCAACCATTTCAACACCTATATCAATCAATTCCACCTCTATAACCCAACAAATTCCAAAATTTGCACATCAATGTTCAATATTAACAACTTGCACCGAATCTCACTACTCATAAGCTTCATTTATCATACCTCATCATAATTCTCATCTCAACACATCAAAACCATCACAATCATTAACATCATCACACACTATCAATTTAACAACATCATCATGCATTATCAAATCCAATAATAAATTCAATCAAACCTATCCTGTGGGTCACTAGCCTAAGTGTCTAGAAATATTATATATTACATAGAAAAAAATGAAACCATACCTTGGCCAATTCTCAATATGCCAAAATCCCAAAATTGAGTCCAGCTCAAGCCTCCAATCACCAACAATCAATCCAAAGCTCCAAATAAATGCCAACAATCACAACTTCAAGCTATATATACACATAATTTATAACCAATTAACCTAGGGTTCATCATAATCACAATTTCATAAGGTAAAGAGTTTCTTTACCTTTTTTGATGGTGTTTGGAGCACAAACCACTAATAGCCCAACCTTAGAGACCACTTAATCAATCAAAACGCAAAAATTCACTCAAAATCAACACCCAAAATTTCAAATTTCTTAGGGCTGCTAGAAAGAGAGGAAATTTCGAAATTTTACCTATAAAAGTTAGATGAGAGTAACGGGCTCGGCAAGAGCTTTGTGTAGCCGCTGACGGCACGCGAATCGGAGCACAGTAGCTCGAGATATGGTCGATTGAAGTTGTATGTGAATAGTAACTTTTCTCTCTTCTTCTCCTCCTCATTTCTGCAGGTGTATGTTGTGTTTGGTGGTGAATGAGATGAATGGGGCTCATTTAGTGAACTTATATATGTGGCCTTGGCCCCAACTTGGGCTCGGTCTAATCCATTAAAGTTTTTGGCCCGTTTGGCCCAATTTTGGGCCAAACTTTTAAAATTAATGCCCGATTTTTAATTCTAAATATTTTTCCAAGGTTTTCTACTATTTTTATTATTCTTGCTCAGTATCGGACCGATTTAAGCCGATATTGCCGGTTAATTTATTGGTTCACGATTTTATGCGATTTTTCGCAGAAAATTACATTTTTTAACTTAGAAAAATCTACTGTCTAAATATCATATTTAAATTTCCTAATTAATATTCTAAATTTTTGGATCCTATTTTTGGCAGTTAATTTAATTTAATTAAGCGGTTAATTAGTCGCGGTTCTTACATGCAAAGCTTCAGCAGTCTTGCTACTAAGCCAGACTTACTTCTTTGACTTTAATAGGCTAATAATAAAATATATAATAACAAAGTTCACATGAAAATGCTATAAACCTATAACCATTAGGGGTGGCAAAGCGGGTCGGTCCGCCCCAACCTGTCCCACCGCCTCATAAACGGGGCGGGCCGGTCCGCCCGCCAACTAAAATGGTTTAAAATGCTAGCCTGCCCCACTTTGTGGCAGATTGGCGGGTTGGCGGGCTAGCCCGCTTCTTTTTTTTTTAAAAAATAAAATTCATTAAAATTAACCAAAAAATAATAATTAAAAAATCAAATATAAATAAAAAATAGTCAAATTATAATATAATTTTTTATTATTTTTTTTAATTTTTAACTTCAATAAAATTGTTCAAAATAATATTTGTCAATAGAATCATCTTTATTTTAAAAAATAAGTCACATAATTTGAGCATATATACGAAATTGTAAAATAAAATAAATAAAGTTAATAACTAAAAGAAGAATAAAAACAAAAAATGAAAAAAAGTGTTTAAAACTTCTATAATTATTAATTTTATATTAGTAATCACTCTTTTATTTAATAAAAAAAAGAAAAATAAAAATCTTTGGCCCCGCGGACCGGTCCGCCCCGCTCTGCCAAAATCCGCCAATTTGGCGGTGCAGGTTTGGCGGGCTCCAAATCCTAGTCCGACCCGCCTTTTTAGCAGGTTTAGCGGATCGGCCCGACGGGCTCGACCCGTTTTGCCATCCCTAATAACCATACACTAATTCATATGTGTAACGTTAATTTTATTTATATGTAATTTTTTTTAGTTTTTTTTAGATTAGACCCATTAAATTAAAGGCTAATAATTTATATAAATTATATATCATATTAAAGTAATGAGCTAATGAAATTTATATATAATTTATTTAAATTTAAATAATATAAAATATTAAACACTAATTTTTATTTTTCAATAAACATTTTATTATAGTTTTATATATTTATTTAATTTTTGATCTTATCAAAATAATAATAATAATAATAATAATAATAATAATAATGTTGTTAATAAAGAAAACCGAGAACACAGAACAGCAGCTAGAGAGAGAGAAAAGGAAGTGCCCTTTTATAATTTGATTTGATTTGCCCCAACAAATCTCTCTCTCTCTCTCTCTGATCAGATCGGACGCCCTCTGTCTGAAAAACTCCCGAATTCGACCCCTTTGTACCTCCCAACGTCTCAAATGTTCAAAATTCCCTATTATTTAAAAATATTCAGAATTCGATCCTGTTGCTAATTTGAATTCGGCATCGTGTCGTTTTCCTGCCCATTTGCTGTGATCTGCGTCGGCTCGTTCAGGTAGGATACATCGCCAATTTGAGAAGGGGAATGTTGATTCGAGAGATTTTAGTTACGCTCTCTCTGTAGATCGCACGTGAGTCTCACATGGCGTCGGCACAGGTGCTGCCGAACTCCGCCTCTTCGTCGCGGAAGCAAGAACATCTG